>NC_042620.1:175921908-176228069 GCF_901001135.1 Rhinatrema bivittatum | reverse complement strand
AGTCTTGACTTTTTTATAGTCTGGGGTACTGATGTGCAGACAATAGGGAAAAAACATAGGACTGCTTCTACGGCCAAGTCCATAAGCAAAGCTCTTCAAGCAGCACTGACTGATACATAAGAGTAATGTGCAAGGCATGGCAGATGCTATCATGGGAAGGTTGCTGGGCAGACTGGATGGACAATTGGTCCTTTTCTGTTGTTATTTCTATGGTTTTTTTGTTTCTATGTCTTTGGGCCCTGCCTTACTAATTTTTCTCACAGTTTTTCCACGATAAAAAAATAACATAGTGATTCTGCTGTGATATTTTCCTAGGGAGGGGAAAATTCTAGCAGGAATATCCCCTCCCCACGATATTTCATGCCTCCTTTGGTAAAATATCATGGCCTCATAAATCTCCAAGTTAGGTGCCTAATGCTAAAAATCAGTGCTAGGCTTCTAACTTACTTTCCTTGACCTGCCCCTGCTCTGCCCACTTTGTAAGCACCTATATTTTTTATTTCATTTTATTTATAAATCACTTTCCTAGGCAAGACCAAAATGATATCCACCAAATACTGTAAAGATATATACAATAAACATATTTATCACAATAAACAGACAAACCAAACTCACCACCACCCACCAGTCAAAACAAGCACCTAATTGTAGACACTCAGCCTTAGTTAGTTTTCAAAGATGACAATTTAAGCACCTAACTCCCAGAGTTAGGCCCCTAGACTCTTTAAAAATGGACTTTTTTTGTGTTTTAATTAATCCTATGAAAATATATTAATAGCAATGGAAAGAGCCAGTCCAGGACTGGTGTGCTGTCTGCAGCTTGGGTTGCAGACTAGGTGGAAGTAGGAGGGCTCAGTCTTCTGAAGTCAAAAGGGCCATTGGGGATGGTAGTGGTCTACTACAATAAGGGCTACTGCTCTGATAGGACCCTTTCTCTCCCCTTCCCCAGCCCCTCTCCTCTAACTGTTTTATATAGTTTATAGTGTTGCCTATTGAAAGTCATGACATGATGAGATTTTATCTCAGTCATTTTCTTCCTCCCATTTGAATCCATTCTGGGCCACATAATGCTGACTTTCCCTAAGAAAGCACAATTATAAGGATCAGAGCTTTAATGAGATGATGCCTAAAACACCTGAGCTTGGCAACGATGTTATTTTGATATGGAGTTAGATGGACATCAGAAAATGCTTTCCTTTTTGCATCACTCAATTTAACACTCGAGGATAGCGCTTAAAGTGGTACTTCTAGTAGTTAATGATTGCTCTGTTACCGGCAGTGAGCCAATGTTACTGTCTTTCCATATTTGGCAGTGGGACGTTGCATGTTTAATTATAACTGTATGCCTGTTACAAGACATAATGAATATTACAGTCTATTGTTCTAATGAATAGGCCCCTGCTTGGTATTTAATTATGAAATTATTGTGTCTATAATTGCAAAGAGCTGGGAGGACAGCAGGCATGTGGCCAACATACATTGTAACTGTGAAGCCCTAACAATAACCATGACTAGTTAGAAAGTATTATAAGAAAGAATGAGGCAAGAATTAGCAAATGCCCTAAAGAACTCCTGTATTTAAGGAACAGGCTAACAACAGCTTGAGAGATACACTGTTCACCTGAGATTATAAAGCATTATCTCAGTTATCACAGACAATACTAGAACATAACTAGACAATCATCACTTCAACAAATCAGTGACTTGGAGACAGGGAAGCACATTAGTATGCAGGAAGAGAAACTACTGGAACAATGTAAGGACTCTCACTTCTTAGACAGATTTAGCTTAAATCAGCAAAACAAGATTAAGTTAATTAGGAGAAAGAGCCAAGAAAATTACTGAGCCCTGTGTGGGGAAATTCACAAAATTGCATTGGCATAGATTATGAGACAGACTTGTCAAGCAGAGGAAAGATTTCAAGGAACAAGGATGAAGCTTATGATACTGTTAAAGAGTAACAGAACATAGTTATTTAGTAGAAGACAGCAGATAATTGGCTCATCCAGTCTGCCCAGTTATTCTGGTCTGTACTTCTAAGGATACATCCCACCTATCAGCTAAATAAGTTTGCCTCTAAGATATTGCTCCTTATTCAAGTCAATTTTTTTAATCTGCCTCTTTGGTTCTTTACTGTCTTGAGTAGATGAACATACAAGTTCCCCTTACTGGATGGTACAACCATGAACCAACCTACCAGCATCAACTTAGTTGGTTTCTGGGGAATTGTAGCCTGTTTCCAATCCTGCTACCAAGTGTCACTAAGTCATGCTTCTTTTACTTGCCTCTTGTTTTCTCCTGAGCACCTTGCTGGACATTATCTGACCACAACCAATCTGATGCCAATATCAGTTTCTGAAGAATTGTAGCCTTCTAGTTCCAACCCAACTACCATGCGGGCTGAAGTGTCCTTAGTTTATGCTTCCTTTATCTGTTCCTTGTTTTCTCTTTATCATCTTTCCTATTGCCTTTGTTTTCAAGAAAGTGAATGGTAAATTACTTGCAATATTACAACTAATCATTTTCTTAACAGTCTTCCCCATAGCTGTCACTGTACTGATATTTACCACTTTTGCTAGTAGGTTATTTCAGACATCTACCATCCATTCTGCAAGCAATGGTTTCTTGTGTATCCTTTAAGTTTTCCTCTCTCCTGCTTCATATCATGACCCCTTGCCATTAAAATTCCTCTTCTATGGAACATTTCACCTTCCTGTAATGTATTAATGCTTGAG
This sequence comes from Rhinatrema bivittatum, assembly GCF_901001135.1. Taxonomy (NCBI): domain Eukaryota; kingdom Metazoa; phylum Chordata; class Amphibia; order Gymnophiona; family Rhinatrematidae; genus Rhinatrema; species Rhinatrema bivittatum. The sequence goes on along the minus strand of NC_042620.1, from coordinate 176,225,334 downwards.
AAATATTGCAATGTTTCTATCATATTCCCCCTTTCCCTTCTTTTCTCCAGAGACTACATTTCATCATTCTTTGTGAGCTTTGTATCTCAGGCTCTGCATCATTTCTCTGAACTACTTCTGTTGTCTCATTGTCCATACAAAGGTGAATTCTCCACAGCTGTAAGCAAGGCCTTTCCAAACCTGACCTTGTGACCCTGCAGCCAGTGGGGTTTTCAGAATATCCACAATGCAAAATCATCTCATGCATATTCATTGTGGATATCCTGAAACCTTGACTGGCTGTAGAATTATCGGGTCTGGGAAACCCTGCTGTAGACAGTTCTCAAGCTGTGGCCTCACAGTGATCTCTAGAAGGGTAATATTGAATTGTTACATGACCAGATTTGTATAAAAATATGCAGAAGTGGTATATACTTTGTTAATATATGTAACCGTGTTACTTTACTGAGGTGTGCCTGCTTGTTAGGGGCATGCAGGCCCAATATTTTTGTTTTGGTTTGTTTTTCATTTTGGGGAGAAGGTCTTTTTTTTTTTTTTCAGTTCATTTAGTGATTTTTTTTTTCAATTCAGTTTGTTTACCAAACTAAACATTAACCACTCCTCCTCCACAAGAGTTCAGAGTAAGCCAAGCCTAGGTAAGGCCAGGGCCCCTTCTCTTCTTTTTCATGAGAGTAGACAAGAGGGTTGGAGAGGGCAGTGGAGGTGCAGGTTTGTTTCTTTTGAAGGTAAGAGAGAGCCATGAGGCCATTTTTTAAAACAAATATGAAAATAACTGCAATTTGAGGGGTATTTTTTTTTTTACAGAGGCTACTATCAGATTGTTCTTCTTAGTGTTTGGGTAATTGCCAGGTTCTTGTGGCCTGGTTTTGGCCTCTGTTGGAAACAGGATGCAGGGCTTGATGGACCCTTGCTCTGACCCAGCATGGCAATTTCTTATGTTCTTAAAAACAAAAATGACCTCATTTGTTGTTGCTGTTGTTTTTTTGCATTTGATTTAACAAATGCACATTCCTACTGTTTACTGAATTCCTTTTTCTGATTATGAACTGGTAGCAAGGTTTGAGATTCCTACCAGGCAGTGGCTGTTGAAATATTCCTCCTTAAGACCTGTCCTCCTTAAAGGAAGGATTAACTCCTTGCAGAGCAGCCTGAGATCACTCCATTCCTTCTTCTCCCCTTGGAGTGATACCAGCATGCATTAAGCAATGAGCCTTCCATTCCCTGAGTAGCTGTGTGTGTGTGTGTGTGTGTGTGTGTGTGTGTGTGCGTGTGCACAGTTTATGGGAAAAGTCCCTGTGGAGAAAAGAGGACCTTTGTCCAACAGAAGCCTTGCTGTAACCAGACCCTCAGGTGCGACTAAGCTCAGCCCCTCTGTGCTGGAATATGTTTTGTAAAGGCAGAGGTAAGCTTTAGTTCTAGAGAAAGGAAGCCTAGCTAAAGGAACAGGAGATGTAAAGGGGCAGCGGCCAGAAACGATTCCCAGCTGAGAGCAATGGAAGGGTGAAAAAGGAGGTAGAGGAGGAGGACCCTCCCCTGCCACACACACTTTAATGCTTCACTTATTTTGTGGCCCAGCAGCTGCTTCTTCTTAATGAAGGCTACAAAAATAATGAAATGCATATTTTAGAGAATGAACAAACTTTGTTCAAATCTGATACATTTTTGGCACAAGAGCACATTGCACTTTTAAGTTGTTACTTGGTAAGTGCCAGCATTTGAATAAAGAGTGCTATGCTTCTTCTTCCATGGAAGCCAAGCTTAGTGCTAGACACCTTCCTTCATCCTCCTGACTCTTCATTACTGATGTTTAGGAAGAATGTGAAGCTTAATGTGGTATAATTACAAACATCTTTGTAGGCCCACAGTGCCTCTCTCTCTCTCTGCTTTACATAAAAGCTACTTGTTTAGCTAGGGAAAAAAATGATATAATTATTTTGTACCATGAAGACAAAAAATTCTAAAAGTCCTATTATAATCATGCCTGAGGAGTTAAGCTACGTCACTTGATAAGCAACATTTGAAAGACTGACTGTCAATTACATGGCCCCCCAGGATAACCATTCCAGAGTCTTTAGCATCATACAGTATAGGTAAACTGTCAAGGGACTAATCCTACAAATCATATTTTCCTACTAGGCTATAAGCTGCACAGTATGTAGCATTTAAACATAAAGTTTACATTACCTGTGAAAGTAACACATGCCATAAATCCTGTTAGCATCATTGGTTTCTTTTTTTTTTTTAACCTTTATTCTATTACTCTCCTTTCTTACCCTCTACATCCCCCTCCTCATCTCTTTGTCTTATGTAACCCGACCATCCTGTCAGGTTACCAGTAAGCCCTGGGACATGTCATGGTTCTGAGGGGATAATTTGGGGAGGATCCCCTCATGTGCTGGAATGGACATCCCTCTTCAGAGGTTTCATAGCAGCGCTCTGCCAAGAGCTCAGGGGGCAGTGTATAAGTTTGCAGTTCAGGAGGGTGGAGATTTTGGGCCTTCCCTTAGGAGTCTGGCCCTCCTGGCTGGCAATCTGCAAGTAAGATGAGGGATTTCGCTGCCTATCCACTCCCTGGAGGGTAAGGGTTTCCACACAGGAACTTTTGGGAGATTTGGACTTTTATGTGGTAGGAGCCTTGCTGGACACCTGGGCCTTTCCTGGATTCAACCTGGGCCTTTCCTGGATTCAAGCAACGTGGAGGCCCTGTGTTTGGGATGCCCAGGGATAGGGAAGACTTGCTCTCCGAAGTGGTGATCCATTGCAAAGGGCAACTCTGGGGTTATTTCCTTTTTGGGGGACCAGAAGAGATTGTTTTGTGAAGATCTGGGAGGAAGTTTTTTCTGCCCCTCTTCCTACCCATCTATGGACCTGTGATGCTACAGTTTCAGTTTGGATTCCTCCCAAAAAGAATCCCCTTTGTATTAAAAGGAAAAGATCTACTAACTGTGAGTAAGAGAGTTTTGAAAATCATTGAGGACATTCATTAGGAGTCTTCACTCCCTGGGGAGAGAGAACATAAGAACATAAGAAATTGCCATACTGGGTCAGACCAAGGGTCCATCAAGCCCAGCATCCTGTTTCCAACAGTGTCCAATCCAGGCTACAAGAACCTGGCAATTACTCAAACACTAAGAAGATCCCTTGCTGCTGATGCTAGTAATAGTAGTGGCTATTCCCTAAGTCAAATTCTCCTCCAAGAACTTATCCAAACCTTTTTTAAACACAGTCACACTAACTGCACTAACCACATCCTCTGGCAACAAATTCCAGAGCTTAATTGTGCATTGAGTGAAAAAGAATTTTCTCCGATTAGTTTTAAATGTGCTACTTGCTAATTTCATGGAGTGCCCCCTAATCCTTCTATTAGCCAAAAGAGTAAGTAACCGATTCACATCTACCTTTTCTAGACTGCTCATGATTTTAAAGACCTCTATCATATCCACCCTCAGCCATCTCTTTTCCAAGTTGAACAGCCCTAACCTCTTCAGCCTTTCCTCATAGGGAGCTGTTCCATCCCCTTTATCATTTTGGTCGCCATTCTCTGTTCCTTCTCCAGTGCAACTCTATCTTTTTTGAGTTGCAGTGACCAGAATTGTACATAGTACTCAAGGTGTGGTCTCACCTTGAGCAATACAAAGTAGGGATGTGCAGAGGGACGCCATACGTTGAATTTGGAATTCATATTCGTCGGGGGGGCAGATACGTTGCATTCGGCAAGGGGGTCCCCGATACATTTATACGTTAATTATTATTCATTTTCCAGTTAAAATTAAATTAACTACAACCCCCCACCCTCCTGACTCCCCCAAGACTTACCAAAACTCCCTGGTGGTCCAGCGGGGGGTCCGGGAGTCATCTCCTGTACTTACACCCTCGGCTGCTGGTTTCAAAATGGTGCCGATAGCCTTTCTGTCTTCTGTGGGCCAGCCTGGTGCCACAGTGGTGGTGCTGTGGGGGGATATTTATCCACAGGGCTTATCCAAAATTGATTAGATCTTGGACACAACAACCCAAGCTCTTAGGGCCTAGATTTCTTCATCATTATTTCACGGATTTGTAACCTGTGCTAATCCTGAGGTTCAAGGTAGGGTACATAGGCTCACAATTAATGGATTTTCATATCAATGGATGGCCGGCGCCATCTTGTGCTCCTACCATGTGACAGGGGTTGACCAATGGCACCGGTAGCCCCTGTGACATAGTAGGTCAAAGACTATCAGTGCCATTTTGAAACCGGCAGCTGAGGGTGTGAGTGCAGAAGATGGCTCCCAAAGCCCCCCCTGGACCACCAGGGAGTTTTGGTAAGTCTTGGCAGGGTCAGGAGGGTGGGGGGTTTGTTTAAATTGGCTCCTATAGACGGCCGAATAATTCGGCAAAGATTTGTTGTATTCGTGGGGAATCACGATACGTTTCGCTTCCCCACGAATACAAAGAATATGGCCCTATACGTTGCGGATTACCAATTCGTAGGGAACGAATGTACACCCCTAATACAAAGGCATTATGACATTTGCCGTTTTAGTCATCATTCCCTTCCTAATAATTACTAACATTCTGTTTGCTTTTTTGATTGCCTCAGCGCACTGAGTTGACAATTTCAATGTATTATCCACTATGATGCCAAGATCTTTTTCTTGGGAGGTAACTCCTATTCCCTATATGCAACACCTTACACTTGTCTACATTAAATTTCATCTGCCATTTGGATGTCCAATCTTCTAGTCTCGCAAGTTCCTCCTGCAATTTATCACAATATGCTTGTGATTTAATTACTCTGAATAATTTTGTATCATTGCAAATTTGATAACCTCACTCATCATATTCCTTTCCAGATCATTTATATATATATTGAAAAGCACCAGTCAAAGTACAGATCCCTGAGACACTCCACTGTTTACCCTTTTCCATTGAAAAAATTGTCCATTTAATCCTACTCTGTTTCCTGTCTTTTAACCAGTTTGTAATCCTCGAAAGGACATCTCCTCCTATCCCATGACTTTTTAGTTTTCTTAGAAGCCTCTCAAAGTTCTATCAATAATATTCAATAACATTAACATGAACCACAATGATCTGCTAGGAATAACATTTAAACCTCACAACCTCCTGCATACTCTCAGATCACAGAACAATGGCCTCCTAGAAATCCCGAACTTAAGACGCTATCATCTAACACTAACTAGGGATAGAGTGATTTCAATTGCTGGCCCCAAACTTTGGAATTCCTTGCCAGAAGAACTCTGAACACTAGCAAATAAAAAGAAATTCAAAGGTGACTTAAAAGCTTGGCTATTCAAAAATGCCTTCTACTTGACAGAAACACCCAGATCCCTATAACTCAGGTAACCTAAATAAATCTTGACCAATAACCCCCGCCCCCACAAACCCCTATAATCTAGCTCTGTTTTCAAGTTAGATAGCTACCATTGTATTACTCCCGTCTCTATGAATGTTTATCCACCTTGTAATAGTCATTTTATTTATGAATGTTTTACCTGTAAACCATTATGAACTAGTGATTCTCACATGCAATGACGGCACGGTATACAAAGCGTTTAAATAAATAAATAAAGAGATAAGGGTCTTTTCAAATGCCTTCTGAAAATCCAAATACACTACATCTACCAGTTCACCTTTATCCACATGTTTATTAACCCCTTCAAAAAAAAGGAAATGTGTTGTGTAGGAAGCAGTCTGTGCTCTGCTATGTTGGACAAAAGGTTATATGGTGACACCAGCTCCTCCTCCCATTTACATACCTTAATCAATGTGAACAGCCAAGCCCATTTCTCCGAGTACAGGAGGAAGAAATGCAACCCACAGTAACTTCAGCAACAACTGGAGGGGACATTCCTGAAAAGGATTTTTCTTAGCCCCCTCAACCATCCAAACTGGGCATGTAGTGCAAACCGCTAGAGAAATGCAAGTAATAAATTACAGGCAGTCTGAGAGCCACCATACTATGGGTGCCTAAGCTCAGCTGTAAGAATCTCCATTACTTTGGAGGGAGGAGGTCTGAAAAGTATTTTACTCCCTGTCATTTAGAATCTGTATGCCTTCCTTAATAGAAAAGTAAAAAATGGGACTGCATTTTGCTGTCATTCTTGCTTGTTAAAAATCCATTACATCAGCCCTGTGGGATGTTACGTTTTTCCACATTTCTATTCCTGACCTGTAGTTTTGAATGCTTCAATTACTGAATTATGCTCCTTAAATTGAAACAGTAGCTGAAACGTTCCAGAGCAGTAGTTCGTAATTGCTAATTTTGGATGGCTTTTTATGTACTTATCCTTGCACAATAGTCAGTTGCCAACAGAAGCAATACTGACGTTAGTGAGCAGTCAGACAATTACAAAGGCATGTTGCACACTAAATCAAAGGGTCATCCAGGACCACAGATTCCTACCTGGAAAAATGCAATTTAAAATTCCTAATGGAGCATTAATTTAATTTTCATCCTTATGTTGAGGATACCAGAAGACACTGGAGAGATTCAGAGAATGCCTGCAAGTTGCAAATTCATTTGACGTTCACCTGTAGTCATTCACCTTTTCAATGTGCAAAAACAGCGAAAAACAAAGAAGACAGATTTGTGCAAGTGTAGACTACCCTGGGGAATGGCCACCCTCCGGAATGATTTGAATGCAAACGTGGGCGAATTCTTGGATAATTTATTCCTTACACATTTAGCAAACATATGCGTAGATTCATTCAAATGTCAAGAGACCTTAAAATGCTTCAGTTCTAGAAATGAATGGAATGGAACCTTTGAGACCCTACAGAGTAGTACTGAATGGAAAGCTACAGATTTTACAGAATCTGAGTATTTTGAATGAAAGAAAAAAAAAAGATCTCATCAAAGAAAGATTTTATCCAGCCTAAAAACTGCCCATTCTCACCATAATAAAATGGCTTTATTCCACTAGAAATGAGTCTTAGCCCATCAAAGACATTCTCCTTACTTTACACTGTTGTTACATGCTGACCTGAGCACTGCAGGTGACAAAAGCCCATTAGAGAAAGATCATTTTTCTGTTAGACGTTAACTTTGCTCCAGATGGTATTGATACAGCAGTTCTCCTCCCTCTCCCCCTCCCCCTCCTTTTTCTGTGTTGCTGATACCATGGTCTGCAAGCAGATGGTAAGTATAAGACAGAGAGCACCGTTCATGGCCCATATTTCTGTGGTACCATGGGAAGTTATTAGTTTCTTCTCAAGTGTATGTGTATTCATGCTGCTTTAATGCTGTTGTTTCAGCCAGCTTCATTTCGTGACTATGGATCTGTTTCCAAGACCTACACCACCTACAAGTTTACATTATATCATATGCAATCTACTCTGTCAGAACTTGGAACTATTATTGCATTACTAGAATGAAATCTCCTTTAGGACAGGCCTAAAACATATTTAGATCCTTAATGCATCAGTTTTCCCATACTGAAACTCTGTTCCTCAAGTATCACAAACAGATCTGGTTTTCAGGACACCCGCCATGACTATACATGAGATATAGATGCATGCACTGTCTCCATTGTGTTCAAATATTATTTATTTTATTTATTTATTTAAATGATTTTATATACCGACAACCATTTGCACATCGTGTCGGTTTACAAGTAACTTACAACCAAAGTATATATAGGCATAGCCTTTACAAAGAACAGTATGCAAAAGAACGCAGTAACAGAACAATAACTAGATAAATTGAAGAGGGAGGGATTCAGATTAGGAGTGACAAGGGAGGGGGCGGGGGGAGGGTGTAAACAATGACACAAAGGGATAGGTTATGTACAGGGTTTAGAGAAAACATTCATTATGTACACTGGTTATATACAAAGTTATATAACCCCGAATACAATATATTTATATAACCCCAAATACAATATATATCTCATGTATATGCATTGCGGATATTTATTTATTTAAAATATTTCTTACCTGCATCATTCAAAGTTCGGGACAGGTTCCAAGTGATAAAACATAAACATTGTCATATAAAAACAATCAATCAATCCTGAAAACCAGACTTCTTTGTGGCACTCCAGGATCAGAGTTGCCTATCCTGCCATAGAGGAAAATCCTTTGATAAATCAGGCTTGTTAGTGTAGACATGGGGGAAGTTCAGACCTATCTCTAAATGTGGAATACATTAACTATAGTAGGATAATTAATTTATATTTTAGAGGTTAGTATCCTCAGAAATAACAGAAAATCAAATATAGTCTTGGAAAAAGATTAACAGTGTGCCTCAGTGTCTCGGTAGGTTCTAAACTTATTGTCTGGATAGGAGAAACAGAAATATAATGCCAAAAAAGACCATTTAATCAGCCCATCCACACCAACTAATTCAGTTTTTTAATCCCTACCACTCCCTCAGAGATCCCCTGTGTTTATCCTATGCCTTCTCAAATTCAGATACTGTTTTTGCCTCTACCACCACCACCACCACAGGGAGTAGGCCTTCTCCCGCTGGAGTAAGATGAACTACCTAGCAGTGCAGAATCTCCTCCATTGCATCCAGCAATATTCTCTGAAAGTTTTAGGGGCTCTCACCATTAAGTTGACAGTTGGCATAACCACTCCATAGAGTTGTTCATCCTGCTCTGCAGTAATTGCTATGCTCCAATCCCTCCTGTTAGAGAAATGGTAAATTATAGAAGGCTGTGATCAGCCCATTGACCCAGAACTTGCTGATAGAGGATCCACAGTTGGTGCTCTGGCTTGACCAATTCAGGGAGCTGATGTGGCAGTGAGCCACCTGGGGGTATCCTCTCTGGGGTCGACAGCCATGGGGTTTCCGATGGAGTGGGTTTAGGTAACCCCCGACCTCACTCAAATATGGAAGCAATCATGGCTGGCTTTATTTCTCTCATCTCCAGGGCCTCCATCTGGTCAACCCAGGATAGCTGTCCAGCATTGCCCCAGCCCCGGAGGGTTCTTCAACATAGGCCTCTACTATGACATTGGGGCTGTCTCCATACGAGAAGGCCTGGACATGCCCAGCGTCCATCTTGGCTGCACCTGCCACTACAGGACTGCCTGGTGCAGGAGGTGATAGCGGTTTTGGTACTGAAGCCATCTTCTCTTTCCCAGTACTACCGTTGCTCTCATCTGACCCAATTGGGGAAATGTGACCACCACTTGGATATCTTGCCATCTGATGAAATGTACTTTATTTATTTATTTATTTATTTAAGGTTTTTTTATACCGGCATTCATGAACTCGTTCACATCATGTCGGTTTACAGATAACAGGGGTGCGAATAATACAACCAAACATAAATAACGTGATGAAGAGAAGCAGTTACAATTAACAAGGGCTAATGAGCTGGGAATGTAAGAAATAGAAAGAGATAGAGGAGGTTAATTATATACAAAAGTACAATATAAATATGGCGTCTCATATATGCAGTCTCTGAGTAGAGAATTTATTTGTGGTGCATATTAGGTAGAGTTCGGGAAGGCTTGCCTGAAGAGCCATGTCTTGAGTCTTTTCCTAAAGGTTAGGAGACATGGTTCATTTCTGAGTTCTGGAGGGATGGAGTTCCATAACGGTGGGCCTGCAGTGGAAAGGGCTCGGTCTCTTAAGGTGCTGTGATTAGTGGTTTTCGTGGGTGGAACAATGAGGCATCCTCTGTAGGCTTCCCTGGTCGGTCTTGTGGATTTGTGTACGCGGGGAGGGATTTGTAGATCGATTGTGGTATGTTTGTGAATGATTTTGTATATCAAGGTGATGGATTTATAAATGACTCTGAAATGAATTGGTAACCAGTGGAGGTCTTGTAGCACTGGGGAGATATGGTCTCTTTTCTTAGTGTTTGTCAGTAGACGGGCTGCTGCGTTTTGGACCATTTGGAGCGGTTTTGTGTATGAGGAGGGGAGGCCAAGTAAAGTGGAGCAGCAGTAGTCCAATTTCGAGAAAATGAGGGCTTGGAGGATGGTTCTGAAGTCTTTGGCGTGGAAGAGTGGTCTTATCCTTTTTAAAACTTGCAGTTTATAGAAACAGTCTTTGGTGGTTTTATTGATGTGGGCTTTGAAGTTCAGTTTATTGTCGATTAGCACACCTAGATCTCTCACATGAGTGGTTTGTAGGTTGGTTGGCAGAGAGGTTGTGAGATTGTTATCAGGAGTTATGAGTAATACCTCAGTTTTGGCGGAGTTTAGTACCAGATTTAGGCTGTTGAGGAGGCTTTTGATTTCTAGGTGACAGGATTCCCAGTATTCAAGGGTTTTTGAGTATGATTCTTTGATGGGGATCAGGATCTGGATGTCATCTGCATAGAGAAAGTGTATTAAATTGAGGTTGATGAGGAGTTGACATAGTGGTAGGAGGTAAATATTAAAGAGTGTAGGGGATAAGGAGGAACCTTGTGGGACTCCGATGGTCGAGTCGTGGCGTGATGATTCTTTATTCTGGATTTTTACCTTGTAGCCTCTGTTGGTTAGAAATGATTTGAACCAGGAGAGCGCTAAACCAGAGATTCCTATCGCAGCTAGCTGTTTGATGAGGATAGCGTGGTTTACGGTATCGAAAGCTGCTGAGAGGTCCAGAAGGATCAATAGAAAGGATTGACCTTTGTCTATGCCTAAGATAAGTAGATCTGTTAGGGAGGTAAGTAAGGATTCTGTGCCCCGATTTTTGCGGAATCCATGTTGTGAGGCGGATAGAATTTTGTTGTCTTCGATGAAATCCGATAGTTGGGAGTTCACAAGCCTTTCCATAATCTTGGCTATGAAGGGGAGATTAGCTATTGGACGGTAGTTGTTGGGGTATTTTAGGTCCAGGTTGGGTTTTTTTAAAAGAGGTTTGAGTGAGGCTTGTTTGAGGTCTTCTGGGAAGGAACCTTGGGAAAGCGAGCAGTTGATGATGTCCGCTAATGTTTTAGAGATGGTGTCTGGTATTGAGAGGAGAAGTTTTGAGGGAATATGGTCTGCTGGGTGTGAAGATGGTTTCATTCTTCTAAGGATGGTTTGGATTTCGGAAGACGAAGTGGGTTCAAACATTTCAAGATGAATGTTTTTGATGTGAGGCATTAGGGCTGGAGTTAGGGGGATGATATTGGAGGGAAGTTGAGTAAGAAGATTTGTGATTTTGTTTTGAAAGAAGAGAGCAAGTTCATCTGCTTTAGCTTGAGCTTGGTTACTAGGGCATTCTGGTGAGGGTACTTGGGTTAGGGAGGAAACATAGGAGAATAGAGCTTTCGCGTCAAAGACTAAGTTGTGGATTTTGGAGGCAAAAAAGTCTCTTTTTGATTTGGAGGTGCAGGCCTTGTATTGTTGTAGCGTGCGTTTGTAGGCTGAGAGTGTGCTAGCAGTAGGACTTTTCCGCCAGTTAGATTCCTTTTGTCTTAATTTTTGTTTTAGCCTTCTGAGATCGTCGTTGAACCATGGTTGTTTTTTGGAGGCGTCTGGGTGGGATTTTTTTGTAGTTAGAGGGCAGAGCTTGTTGGCTATGGATTCTGTGATGGAATTCCAAGATCGTAAGGCAGTTTTGGGATCGGTGAGAACAATAGCGGGAAGGTGTTTGGTCAGCTGATTGGTGAGGTCGTCAGGGTGACAAGGTTTCCTGTAATTGAAGGAGGGAGTAGGTGAATGAGGAGTAGTAGGTTTTTCCAATGTGAATGAGGTAGAAATCAGGGAGTGATCTGACCAGGGTACCTTCGTATTTTTTGGTGGGGAAGACGATTTTATGCCTTTGTTGATAAAGATCAAGTCCAGCGTATGTCCTGCTTTATGTGTCGGGTTTTTGACTATTTGGGAAAAGCCCATTGCTGAGAATGCTAGTAGAAGAGTTTGGCAGCTAGGTGAGAGAGCAGGGTTATCCATGTGTAGATTGAAATCTCCTAATATTATTGCTGGGGTGTCGAGGTTGAGGAGGGTTGTGGTTATTTCGATGATGGGTGAGACGTCAGATTCTAAGAGACCCGGGGGGGCATATATGAGAAGGATTTGGAGTTGGTGAGATGTGAAGAAGCCAATTTCAAGTTTAGTATCGGAGTGTATCGGATGTTGTGAGAATTTGAGGTCTTTTTTAGTTGCAAGTAGGATTCCTCCTCCCCTCTTTTTCAGTCTAGGTAGGGAGAAGATGTCGTAGGTTAGCGTCGGTAGTTGGTTTAAAATTGCAGTATCTGAGGGTTTCAGCCATGTTTCAGTTATTGCGCAAATATCTGGTTTGGCGTCAGTGAGGTAGTCGTTGAGGATTAGTGATTTTTTGGTTATAGATTGCGCATTGAAGAGCGATAGTGTGAATAGTGAGAGGCCTAGTAGTTGGGTTATCGGAGTTATTAGGATAGGTGTGAGAGTTTTTAGGTTGCGATGGTTTGCTTGTCTGGTTTGATTTGTTTTCTGTGAGAAATAGTGATGTATGATGGGGATTGAGAATGTTGGATGCATTTTAGAGTCCTGGAGTGGGTGCTGGGTGGATGCTGGAGTCCTGGGGTTGTTGGTGTGTGGAGTCGTTGGTGTTGTTTGATTGTCTTTGTCTAGCGTTGATGAATGGCTGCTGGGGTCCTGGAGAGTTGTCCGTGAGTGTCACAGGTGTAGTTGTTTGCCTCTGTGTGTGTCGTTCTGGATTGAAGTTTAAGAGTGAAGCGTTCAAGCGTTAGATGGCTGGTCTGGAGTGTGTAGTCAGCCCTGGTTCTGGTACGCTTGGAGGTCTTGGTGGATTTTAGCAGGAGTTCAGCCGGTTTCCGTTTTAGTGGTCGAGGGCTCCGGGGCTCTCAGGGGCTGCACGAAGGGGCGCACAAAGGGGCACCCTTCCCTTGTAGTGGAAGGGCATCCTTGCCAGAAGATTGTAATACCAGGTCCCATGTGAACATCCTAAAATAACGGACCCTTGCAATAGTAGCAGTGGGTGAAAACCTGCTCCAGCCGCTGGCATGCCTGGTAGTCTGCACATTCGACAGCGAGGACTGCGCCTGTCCCAGCGAACATCATATGGAGGCCTATCCGGTATTGTATTGGCCGTGCCACTTCCATAAGGCCAAAGACATGCACTGGGCCGCAAATGCCTCGCTCACCCATTGCCTTTGCATGGTTTGTACAGCATAAGATTCTTCTTGCGTCATGTTGGGACTGTTCTCGCAGGAGCTAGCTGGCTTAGATGCAGATTTATCAGCCATTGCGCTATACGAAAATGTTGTCGGAGAATTTTCTTTCACTGCTTCACTCAAGTGTATTAATTCAGTAAGTCTGGAAATGTTTTTTAATAAATAGAAAGTGTTTGTTAGATGAATGACAAACTGGTTGAGCTTCCCATGGTGATGTAAATTGTGCACTAAAAGCTCTCCCAGCAGCTTAACCAGGATTCTTACATCAGGGATCCCCTTCTAGCATAGCAAAATCCTATCTAACAGTCCGGCGTCTCCCCAAACACCCAGCCCTGTATCCTGTTCCTATATTATTGGAGGTCTGGATGGGGTCTCCTTGATCTTACTTGATTCCTTTAACATCTTCTGAAAGGTTACTCCACAGGTTGAGAAGTCTTAGGGTGGGAACCTGCTGACCCAGCCATGTTCCCAGTGAATAGGGGTGGCCAAAAAAACCTCCTCACAACAAAAGAGAAATCCTTTCTTCCGCAAAAACATTTCTAGGCAGGACTTCTGCTGTCACAGGTGCTTGCCACATTCATGGGGGGAATGGGCTCATTGGTCTTCAGCCTCTGCACTCTGAATTCAGCCAGTGAGGATGACCTTGGTAGGGTTCTTCCAGCCTTCATGTGCCTCACACAGCCAAGCCTGTCATAGGTGCTTGCCACATTCAGGGAGTGAATGGGCTCTCTGGACTTTAGTCAAGGAATGCAAGTTCCAAATGATTCAGGCCAAAAAGATTTCCTTACTATAATTGAAATACCTAGGATCCACTGGCAGTTTGTGCATGGTGAATCCCCTCCAAATAAGGGACTCTGGTGAAGTAGGGAGGCTTCACCAGGGAGGGAAAATATCAACATCCTGTCTCTCTGATGTCTGCTCTGCACTGACTCTAGCCACACCCTTAGTCACAAAATGGCTGGTTATAAAGGCCTGAGCAACCAATCCCTGCTCTCCTAGGTGGGAGGAAGGCAAGAGGGGATGGATAGCTCTAGATATATTAGAAAAGGAACATGGAACTACGGCATATAGTGATGGGCTGGGGGTGTCCTTTCACATTTATAATATAAAGGAAGAGTAATAATATGGTGTAAAGCGATGCCGGTATTGGGAATATTGTGACATACCAAAATATGTCACAATATAATATCACAGAAACTGAATGAAATTTAAACAGTAATCCCCAATAGGAGGTTAGTGCTTTGCCAAGAGGAGCTGGCGACAAGAGAACTATCTAGAAATGCTATGAATTGACAAGTTTAACAAATTAGTTTGTACTACTAAATTTTTTTTTCTTATACATTTAACAAAAAAGAAAAATCAAACATTTCAAGTAGTCATGATGGTGCTAAATCTAACCCCCTTAGAGCCTCATGTCATGACTCGTTCTTTTAGAATTCCTTTCTATTAGAAAAAGTTTGATTATTGTGCCCTATTAATATCTTTCAGGTATTTGAATGTCTTTATCATTTCTCCCTGTCTCTCCTTTCCTCTAGAGTATTCATATTTCCATCCTTCTCATCTCATCCTATCTCATGAGCTTTTAGGTGCAGACCCCTCATTTTATTATCCTCCTCTGGACTGACTCCACCCTGCCCTTGACCTCCTGTAGATATGGCCTCTAGAGTTGGATACAATATTTATTTATTTTATTTATTTAGCATTTTTATATACCGACGTTCTCGATACAAATATCAAATCAGGTCGGTTTACATAAAACAAAACAATAGCGGTGAGGCGTTACAATAAACGGAGTTTCAGAACATGAGAATAAATATTAAATAAACAACAGTGACTCATCAAATGACGAGAATCTATATAGTAAATAACATGTAATAAAATAGATAATGGTGTAAATAACTAACTTGAAATAAAATAAATAATAAATAGAATAGTATAAAATATATATGTAAAGACAACAGTAACTCGTTATGATACGTGAAACATGTAGAGAATAACTAAGAATAAATGATGTGTTAATTTGGGATATACAGGTATCAGGGACCAATGTTTATGTGCCTGGTTATGAGTAATGCATGGGCTAAAGAATTAATGCATCCACAAGTGGAACAATCAAACAGGTGGGCTGTCAAATAACGTGGATTCATGTGGAGATAACTAAAAATAAATGATGAGCTGAACAGTGACCAATGTTTATGTGTTTAGATATCAGTAATGCATGAACTAAAGAATTAGTGCATCCACGCGGGAGGCTTTCCCTACAGGTGTGTTGTAAGTGGGTTGTCCAGATGAGGTGGCTTTCACTACAAGTGGGTTGTAAGTGGGTTGTCCAGATGAGGTGTAATCGGGCCTTGAAGAGGTGTGGGCGGTCGTGGAACTTGAGGTGTGGTCATGGAACTTGTAGTGAACTAATTTTACTCTTTTGCTCTTTGGCCCGTGTCAGAGTGTTCCTGCGATTCTGGAAATGCTTGCCGGAAGAGCCACGTTTTTAAATTTTTCTTAAAAGTTATATGACAGGTTTCTTGGCGTAGATCCGGTGGTAATGAGTTCCAGAGGGTGGGCCCAGCTGAGGAAAGTGCTCGTTTAGATCGTGAAGTTTTGGTAAGACTTCATATTCCATATTCGTTTAGATCGTGAAGTTTTGGTAAGACTTCATATTCCACGTGAAGTCTTACCAATGACCTGTACAACTGCACAAACATTTCCTTTTTTTTTTTTCCTACTAGTTCTACATCTTCTTATATTCTCTAGTATCCTTCTGGCTCTGGCAACTGCTTTGTCTCGTTGTTTTGCTACCTTGAAATCACTGGATAAAAATCACCATGAGGCCTCTTTCCTGTTTCGTGGAGATCAGTATCTCACCCCCATTGTGTAGTGCTCCCTCAGATTTCTGCATCCCAGATGCATAGCTCTACATTTTTTAGTATCGTAACTTAGCTAGCAAGCAGCCAGACACTCACTTCTCATTCCATCTACGCCATCAGGTATGTGCACTCTATTGCAGCAGCATCCACAAAATAATAAAACTTTTCTTCCTAGCCCCTCCACAATATCGTTCACAAAGATATTGAACAGAACCATCTGCAGAATCTATCCCTGTGGCACTCCACTTACCATCTTACTAATTTTAGAGCAAACTCTATTTACCACCACAACCACATCCCTCAACCACTTTCTAATCCAGTCCACTATCTTGGGCTCTACCTCCAGACTGCTCCATTTACTTATGAGCCTCTTATGTGGTACTGTATCAAAAGGTTTGCGAAAATCCAAGTAAAAATAGAAATAGCAGTAAGGAATGCACCACATTTGACGAGCTGATACTTCACTGCTTCCTTCTTTGCTCAGCTTCTTAGTGCGGGAGGATGTAGGAAGAGATCCACTGTTGCTGGCACATGAAGCTAGTGGACCCATATCGCTGGCTGAGAAAAGCCCAAGCGTTGCGGTGCCATTTATCTCACATGGTAAGGCTTTCAATAAGTATATTTTACCAGTCCTTAGCTGTAACTTAATAAAATAGACTGGTAAAAAGAAATATATATATAGTATGAGTGAATGATTTAATGTTTTTTGTTTCAACCAATTTGAAATTAAAGTGAATATATCGGTTTTGGTTACAGCACAAAGCTGCAACTATGGAAACCCCTCTGCCCCCAGCCACCCCCAGTTTGCTCCCCTATCCATACACACTGTGTGACCTTGCATCTTGCAAAAACCATTTAACCTCCTTGTGCTCAAAACCTAAGGGGTGGATTTTAAAAGGGTTACAAGCGTATATTACGCGCGTAACCCCAAAAACCCACTCCTCCGCGCCGAGCCTATTTTGCATAGGCCCAGTGACGCATACAAGGCCCGGGATGCGTGTAAGTCGTGGGCGGGGCGGTGCAGTCCGGGGGCAGGACGTGGGCAAGGCCTGAGGCCTCTCCACTGCCGCTGTGGCCGGCATGCGCAACCTACGCCTGCCTGGAGGCAGACGTAAATAAAAAAATAAAGGTGGGGGGGATTTAGGTAGGGCTGGGGGGCAGAGGGAACGGGGAAAGCCATCGGGGCTCCCCTAGGGCTCGGCGCGTGCAAGGTGCACAAGTGTGCACACCCTCGCGCTCGCCGACCCCGGATTTTATAACATGTGCGCGCATGTTATAAAATTGGGTGTAGATTTGTGCGCGCCGGGTTGCGCGCACAAATCTACGCCCTTGCGTAGGTACGAATATCTGGCCCTAAGATTGTAAAGTTGCTAAGAATTTATAATCATATAAATGATCTATGTGCATAGATGGTGCTGTATAAAATATAAATAGTACTAGATTACATAGCTTATAATTCAATATATACTGTACTAGGCACCATAGTGTACCGTGACTTAGTGAATGGAACAAAGAAAAGGGAAAGCAGACATACCTGAGCACTGCGTACTAAAAGGCACAATTTATTTTACAAGAGTTTTGGAACTCGAGACATGCTTGTTGAGAGGAATTTCTTTCTTTCTAAACTCAGCTAATGTAATACAAATTTCTGTTTTGTATTTTGCATTCTGCTAGGATGATAGAGAATGGTATGGCGGTCAATCAAATTATATTAATAAATAATAATAGTAATACATTCAGAAACGCAAGTACCAATATCACTCCAAGGAAAGCTGACCTTATTCATGTTGTTCACTGTAACCAGATGATAATCAGACATCACTGTGTACAATTCCTGCAGTGCAACATAACAACCTTGGATTGGTTATACTGGGAAAGCAATAGATACATGTTTTTAAAAGTGTAGCTTGTCTGTAATGTATGTCCTGGTTTTTGAGCTTTGTGTAGATGAAGTATTTATGTTTTTATTCATGTTTTGTATTTTATGGCTCTTATTATATTCTGCCAGGAGCAAGCAAGCTCGCTTGACTGAGGCCAAGGAGGGTGCATTCTCTGTGGCAGCTTCCCTGCCTATAATTATAAGGCAAACTGTCTGCAACCAGGACTTTCAAATGCTTAAGGCTTTTTTTGTGTTAAAACAGGCATTTGTTTGAAAATTCTGGCAGAAATGTCCTATTTATTGCTTCAGTTCTATTATTAGGAATGTCTTTTGTTATTGCTTCTTTTGTTAGTGCCTTGGCTTAGGCGATTAATACATTTTTATTAAACTAAACTAAGCTAAGCCTTTTGGACTGCGAGATTTAAATGTTTGACAATAAAGAAAGAGGATTCTTTGTCTGTGCAGACCAATCGAACCTTGGAAAAATGTGCATATGTGTGTGATGGTAATAATCACAATGAGAGGGCAGAAATGTAATAGGTCTCACTGCTGCTTTATTTTTTCCCATAATACGGTAAGTAACAGTGTTTGTGGAAGACAGGAAAGCAGATTAGGCATTCCTAAATGTAGTGCGATTTCATCAGTTTTGGGTCTTGGTGTTGGGGACCAGCTAGACAGTGGACCCTTAGGCCGGCCTGCGGGAGACCTGGGGTAGTTGGACTATGGTGTCAGGGCAGCAGGCCGGTAGGCAGACCAGGCTGATGTAGACAGTAGACTTCACCCGGAAGCTGGTACTCCCCCGGGAGGAGCCCTTGGGAGTCCAGCCGCTTGGGACTCAGGAGATTCACCCTGGAAGCCGGCGTCCCCCCGGGAGGAGCCCGTAGGAACCCGGCCGCTGGGACTTAGGTGATCTTCTAAGATCCGGTTCTAGAGTAGACTGGTGTTGAAGCGGATGAAGGAGACCTGGCAGGAGCTGCGGCGGGCCCAGGTCAGGCAGCGAGAAACCAGGCAGGGACTGCAGCAGGCTGAAGACAGGCAGAGCGAAACCAAGCAGGAACCTGGACAGGTACTAAAGCAGGCAAGAACCAAAGGTTAGTAGTGTGAGCAGGTCACAAAGTAGACCAAGCAGGCAGGAACGTTGTGCAAGGGAGTCACACGCCGGGGCTCTGGGCAACAGGGCACCGCAAGGGACCCGGTTGCAAGGCATCGTAGTGGGGTACGCGGGGGGGTTTAAGTAGGACTGGGCGTCTGACGTCAGGAATGGGGGCGGAGCGCGCTCTGGCGGGAAATGGGCTATATCAGCACAGTGACCGCGCGCGCCTAAGGAGCCCAGGGTAATGGCGTCTCCCCCGCGGAGACGTTCATGGAGCTGGTTCGGGCATCGAGTGGCCCAGCTGGAACCTTGAGGTAAGGGCCGGGACGTGAGGGTCGTGGAGCGGACCCCAACAATTGGTACATAGAGATGTGTAAAAATACTTGCACTGGAAGACAAAGTGAATAAGCAGAGAATCTGCACAAGTCATATTAAATTTACAAGCAGTAAAATGAGAGTAATTAACTTTTGATCTGATGCTTTATTGAGAGTAGCATGCAGCACAGTATTTATTATGGATCCTAGCAGTTTTTTGTTTGTTTGTTGTTTTTGTTTTGGGGGGGGGGGGGGAGATTTGTATTTTCTGCATGCATTGGTCACATTGTCATAAAATATGAGTAAAAAAATGCAGGCTGAACTTGGAGTAGTCTAGTGATTAGAGCAACCCCAGGGAAGGCAGGATTCAAATTCCACTGCTGCTCCTTGATAACTCGGGCAAGTCACTTCACTCACCATTGCCTCAGGTATAAATTAAGGGCTTTATTTTCTAGGCTTTTTTCCTGTAGACACAGAATATGGAAAAGGTTTTAGTAAATGAGGCCCTTAGACCTGCGAGCCCTCTGGAGATAGGGAAATACCTACACTGTAAGAATGTAATCTGCTTTTAAGTGTCATGAAAGATGGAATAGAAATTTAAAAAACATCCTGATGCGGTAAGCTAATGGTATGCTCTTGCATCGGGAGTTAAAAAAGCACACTAACCCAAAAATGTGCACATAAAGACAGCATACGGAGCATAAAACATGAATTATTTGCCTAAACCATGTTTTGCATGGAGGAAATGTGCTATGCACATGTGCACACTCAGGCCGATTCAGTAAAGTCCGCGGGAGAGAGGGCGAATGCCTGCTCTCCCGGTGCGCGCGATACAGTATTCTAATGAGGCCCTGCGGTAGAAACGGGCAAAAGGAGGCGCTAGGGACACTAGCGCGTCCCTAGCGCCTCCTTTTTGACAGGAGCGGCGGCTGTCAGCGGGTTTGACAGCCGACGCTCAATTTTGCCGGCGTCGGTTCTCGAGCCCGCTGACAGCCACGGGCTCAGAAACCAGACATCGGCAAAATTGAGCGTCCGGTTTTTGAGCCGACAGCCGCTGGTCGACTTCAAAATTTTTTTTTTAATTTTTTTTACTCTTCGGGACCTCCGACTTAATATCTCCGTGATATTAAGTTGGAGGGTGCACAGAAAAGCAGTTTTTACTGCTTTTCTGTGCACTTTCCCGGTGCTGGAAGAAATTAGCGCCTACCTTTGGGTAGGCGCTAATTTCTGAAAGTAAAATGTGTGGCTTAGCTGCACATTTTACTTTCTGAATCGCGTGCAAATACCTAATAGGGCCATCAACATGCATTTGCATGTTGAGGGCGCTATTAGGTTCGGCGGGTTGGATGCGCGTATTCCGCCCCTTACAGAATAAGGGGTAAGGGAAAACGCGCATCCAATGACAGGTTAACAGTGCACTCCATCGAAGCGCACTGTACTGTATCGGCCTGATAGTTGGGTGCAGAAAAATTGATGTGTGCTTGAAAGTTGTATCCCTAAAAGTTGTGCTCACAAAACATGAGTTAGGCGCACAAAAGTTGTGCATATATGTTAGGAGCCAGGAATGGATTTAGTTGGCTGCCATGCCTAGGCATTGACTCTGTGCTGGTGTCTCATTGCCGCCCCCCCCCCAGATCAGCAAACCTTCCAGATATGCACAGCGTCCCCAGACATTGGCAGTAGCAGCAAATCTCACACCACAGTGAGCACAGGGATTTCACATGCGCTCACAGGCCCTGTCCCTATACTGAAACCCAGAGGGGATAGGGCCTCTGAGTGCAGGCTTGGTCTCCGTGTGTGACTGCACTTTGAGGATCACCGCTGAAGACAAGTTCTAGGGCGAGGAGGCAGTGGCACAATTTTTTGCTTCTAAATCATGTGCTCCTAACAGGCCTGTAGGAACACAGGCCTAACCTAAGGCAGCAAAATTTGGGTGATGGCAAACTTCCTGCCTCTGATTTTGGCCAGCACTCTCCCACAGAGTTTCTCCCACCCATATTTTGCTACCTTAGGTTAGGCCTGTGTTCCTTACAGGCCTGTTAGGAGCACATGATTTAGAAGCAAAGAATTGCACTTCTAAATATTAGAGGCACAACATGAGTTAGGACCACAAAGTTTAGGAACACAAATCAGTTTTATGTGCATAAATGCCAAGTACAAGACCCCTGCACCTTGAACTCCAGTCAGTCAGCCAGATTAACACTAACCCCAGAAACTATTCCACCTGTGAAGTTACACTTCCAGCATTAAGAAAACATGAATTAAGCTGATGCACCTGTAATGACCCTTTGGCATTTATTACAAATTTGGCCTTAGTTCTTACCCTTTGTGGAGCTAGAAAGTGAGATAGGAAGCAGGGGGAGGGAGGGGTGCACTGTTTTGGAACAGCTCCTGCCTTTTGAGTGAGAGTTCGGAGAAGTTTTCAAAGTTGCAGTTTTGCTCCCCTTTTAGGGTCTAGGCCTCCTGGTCTGAATCCTCACCTTAATTGGAAGGAGGCAGGTTCTTACCAGTGCTGGCCTCAGGGTTGTTTATGGGCTTTTGGACTCTTGATTTTTGGGATTTTTTCTGTGAGAGTCCTAGTAGCCCTGGTGCATGGGGATTCGGGAACTCCCTGTGCTAGGTTAGATCAGGAAGTATGGAAGATTCCACTGCTCTCCATCCCACACAGCTTGGGCTGGAAAAGAGGTGACTCGCTGCAGAAAAGTTCCAGTATTTGTTATTTTTTTTTATGAAGATTTTTCCTTAAATTACCAGGGAGGAAGATTATGGCCACCCTTTCTGCCCTGAAGAGGGAACATCTAAGAAAGCTGCTGTGTTCCTTGCTGCCTGGACCTTTCCTAAGAATGATCCTATATGTGATCAGAAGAGGAGAACTGTAAGAACTGGTTTCCTGGATATCTGAGGACCCCCTAGCGGAGTCTTCACCCTGGGGAGACAAAGTGTAAAATTTCAAAGTCTGCAAAGACTTATACGTTATACTTTTAACCAGTAAATTGGAAGGGGATTTTCTGCCCTCCGTTGGAGCCTTACTTATAAAAACCCTGGAGGGCAAGGATTTTCCTGGCCCATTACTGAGAGACCCTTGCACAGATTAAGAAAAGATTGATTTTTATGTAAAGATTTGCTGTGGAAAGTGTCAGTTTTGCCATTCAAGAATGGCTTCAGTAAAGGTTTATTTTGGACACTAACTGAGCCTCCAATGTATTTTGTTGGCACTCACATCTCTTTAATGGTGAAAGTGAACAGATACCCCCCTCCCCCAAGGACAGTGAAACTGCAAGTCTCACTGACACCTTAGCCTTAGAGGATTGATTCCTCCCCCCCCCCCCCATGAGAAAAGATCCCCGACTCTGTAAGAGATGGAAAGAGAATTGGAAAGTTGCCCTGGGACCCCTATGTACCCGTGTCTTCTAAGGCATCCACCAAGCAGGAGTTACACATCTCTCTGCACTGGAGAGTACTAGCCAATGCCTTCAGTAACATGGGATGTGCAGGGAGAAGCACCACTTTGCATGCACAGTCTTACTCAGGATTGTGTGCACAGATTTTGGGCTAGACTCATCATTCCTGCGGAATGATGAGCTGCCACGGTAAAGGGGGCAGGGGGGGGGGGGGCGCCAGTGTGCAGCCGGCCGCATCACGATGCGGCGGTTTTGCCTGCCGCACACTATTGCCCCCATAGCGCCATGCTAAAAGGTGGTACCATTTCCCGTGCTACTGCCAGCGATAATGTCCAAAACATAATCGCCGGCAGCGGTGCCGCCACCCCATTTCCCTAAACCCCTCCCAAGCTCCTCCCTAACTCTACCCGTTCCCCTAATTTTATTGTTACTGCCATGATAAGCCCTTTATTGCATGCGATAATTATTTATTTATTTATTTATTTGCTTTGTTATACCGACATTCAATTCAAAATAATGGGCTATCGCACCTTGGAAAATAACCCTATTTGTGTGCTAAATTCCTTGCCGCATTAGGAGAAAATTTGAACATACAAAAATGAGTGCCCTTTATTACACCGGGGTCATTGTTGGTTGTTGAAAAGTGATGGACAAGCAGATATAGGTATAGTCTCGAGAGGTCAACTGTGAGCACTGGGCATCTGCTACTCTTTTTCACTGGCATGGTCATTGCCATTCTTGTTCTTAGCAACTGATCCTGCGCAGTTAAAAATCTGTGCCGACAGTCAGAGATTCAGTTAAATGTTAATGAAGGAAGTCCGATACAGTCCATTCTTCCGTGTCTTTATTCGGAAGGGCTATCTTTCTGGAAGTCAAAATAATACCCCATAGTTTACAGGAAGAATGAACACTTTTTGAAAATCAATAGCTTTTACTTTCTTTGTCTAGTGGTGGCGGGGACCGATGATAGTAGCTTCCTCCTTGTCATTTGGCTTTCAGCTCAGTCAGAATCGTCTTCTACCAATCTACAGAGCTATGAGTTTTCATTCACAGCTATGCAGCAGGGGCGGCTGATGGCAATCTGCTGCCTGAGGTGAAGGATGAAATAGTGCTGCGCCCCCCCCCCCCCCATAGGCCCGGTGCAGGTGAAATCACCGAGGGCCAGGGCGGGGGGAAGGAAATGGAGAGTGAAGCGAGTTGCCCAAAGTCACAAGGAATGGCAAGAGGATTTGTAACCTGGCTTCCCTTGTTTGCAGCTCACTGCTCTAAACAGTCAAATTTGGGGGTCTGTTAATTTTTTGTTCTCACTCTTTGGCATTCACACTACAGGGCAGCAGAGAAATGTTTAATGGGGCGGGGTGGCCAGACCCCCTGGGTCTAGAAATAGAACTCCTCCATTCCCTCTCACCCATCTCCAGAATCTGCCCCTTGGGAGTGTGAGAGGTTGGTGAATGGTGGAAGTCTGTGTGTGCGTGACACGCTCTCTCTTAGGGCCGATACAAGGGTATTAGATGCCCTAGACAAACCTTACAGCCTTTCATTCCCCCTTCCCTCCCCACATAGTTAAAACTAATGCATTGTTTTCCATTTTAAAATTTATTAACTTCCCCATCCTAAAAATACAAATTGTATATGGAAATAGAGATTCAAAGTACAATCTTCTGAAGTAAAAATATCACTTACAACAACATATATATTATATAGGCATAAACTGCAAAAAGCACACACTTTCATTAATAATAGTTTAATTACCTTTCTCAGGGTAATCAAGGCTGTTTACTGGATCCAAATGGTATTAGGCCTATGGTAAAGTGCACTGGGGTGTGAACTTGGCCCACAGAAAGTCAGGAATAAACTGAACTACAATTCTAGCATAGTAAGCCTTCCATATCATAATTACCAACACTATATCTATGAAAAAGCCATACTGCAAATATTAAATCAGGCCCTAAACACCAATACGCCTCCTATTAGGAAAACAGATTAAAACCAGGTTGTTGTAAATTCCTACACAGAAACTACATGCTAGCAGAATACCTAAAGCCTCAATCACACAAGCAGAACACAGATAGACTCTCACCAAATACAGAATAAAGAGATCATAAAATATAAATTGAAACGTGCAGACAAAAACTGAACTGGAAATCACAAGAAGCCAAACTCTAAGCAATGCAAACACAATCAAGAAATATAAAACGTTAAACATACCAATAAAAAGAATGTCAAATCTGCTGATAAATTCAGCCAATTAAAAACACATATAAAATGTTTAAAATATTACCAAACACTAATAAAATATTTCAAAACTGCAGCTACATTACATCCAATAATTAAAACTAACAAGGTTAAAAAAAAACCTCCCACACTCCATTCCTGGGAATTTTAGATTTCCAGTCCTTCTGAGATTGTTATAGATTGGAGGATGATGCACAAACTCTCTCACACACATATATACAGATACTCTCACACATGCACATACATGTGGGCAGGCACTCTCCCTCATAGACACACCCCCTCACCCACACACACCCTTACCCATATACCCCCTCACTCACCAACACATACATTCACACATCCTTACCCACCCACTCATATACACACCCCCCCCACATCCTCTCATACATACACACACACCAACCACTCATACACTCACACACCACACTCTCATACACACTCGCCCACCCTCACCCACCTCCCCACACACAACCACCCGCCTATACATACCCACTCATACATATATCCCCACCCACCCTCATATATATATATATATATATATATATATATATATATATATACACATACACACACATACTCATCCTCTCATGCACACACACACACTCACACACACTCACTCATACAGACATACGTCCTCTCATAAAGAGACCCATCCACACCCACCCTCCTTTTCATACATACACAAACCCACTCATACTCCCACTGACCCCAACACATCCTCTCATACAGACACTCCCACCCTCCCTCTCATACACATACCCACCCTTTCATATACTCACACACATACACAACCCCACCCTCTCATATGCATACACACACCCTCTCATACCCACTCACAAAGTCTCTCTCATACACAGGCACTCTCTCTCACAGGACAAGTCTCACAAACACATTTTGGACCTTTTCTCTGGCAGCACTGCAGTTACTCTTCTATGGATGCTAGATCATCCTTTTGTTGGCAGGGAGTGGAAACCCTACCAGCACGTTACAATTCCGCCCCACTGCAGGATGCCGGGACCTTTCTTTTGCTGGCAGGGAGTGGAAACCCTGCCAGAGAGTAGGATTAAATGGTCAATTTTCTCTGTGGAAAAGGGTAAACAGTGCAGTACCTCAGGGATATGTACTTGGACTGCCGCTTTTCAATATATTTATAAATGATCTGGAAAGGAATACGATGAGCAAGGTTATCATCAAATTTGCTGATGATACAAAATTATTCAGCGTAGTTAAATCACAAGTGGATTGTGATACATTACAGGAGGACCTTGCAAGACTGGAAGATTGGACATCCAAATAGCAGATGAAATTTAATGTGGACAAGTGCAAGGTGTTGCATATAGGGAAAAATAACCCTCGCTGTAGTTACACGATGTTAGGTTCCATATTAGGAGCTACCACCCAGGAAAAAGATCTAGGCATCATAGTGGATAATACTTTAAAATTGTCGGCTCAGTGTGCTGCAGCAGTCAAAAAAGCAACAGGATGTTAGGAATTATTAGGAAGGGAATGGTGACTAAAACGGAAAATGTCATAATGGCTTGAGGGACCCTTGGTCTGACCCAGGATAGCAATTTCTTATGTTCTTATGTCACAATTCTGCACCACCGCAGAACGCCGGGACCTTTCTTTTGCTGGCACGCTGACGCAGGACATCACCAGCACTGCAGGTTTTCCTGCCGCCTGAGCTTGCCTGAATGAAGGGTGAGGCGGCTGTGGCAGGAAGGTTTCAGGGGGCAATTTTGCTGCCTCGAAATTTTGCCACGTGAAGCGATTGCCTCACCTTGCCTCATTATAGAACTGTCCCTGCCATGCATTTTTTTCCTTTATATAATCCCCCTCACCCCACCATGACTCAGTTCAGTTAAACCAGTGACAGTCCTTAATCAGGGGCCGCAAACAGCTGGTCCCTCCAGAACCCCAACCAACGAACCTTAACTCTGACCACTAGGTGTTGCTTTTGTGAGATGACTAGCACTTTTTTCTTGCAAGGGCTGTGAATGTACATGCCAGGCCTCAGGTGGCATGGGGAGAAGAAGCCTAACCCAGGACTCAAAC
This sequence comes from Rhinatrema bivittatum, assembly GCF_901001135.1. NCBI lineage: Eukaryota > Metazoa > Chordata > Amphibia > Gymnophiona > Rhinatrematidae > Rhinatrema > Rhinatrema bivittatum. Next base: position 176,198,446 of record NC_042620.1, on the reverse strand, counting down.
TGAGGTCCTACACTTGGCAATCTTCCGCCTTTGAATTGATGGGAAGCAAATAAGGAAGCCACAGTACAAAACACTGGCACAGCAAAATATGGATGTTAACAGAGAATGCAAAATCCTCAGCATACCCTACAAAAGGGAAATTTAGTGAGATGCCCTGTGAATGTCCCACTGCTGGACAATGCTTTATGTGCCTGCCTTGCAAAGAAGCTGTCCTAAAAAATAGCATGTCATTGTAATGCAAAGTATTGGTCCTGGAGAGAACAGAATGCTTTGTAGGTTGTAATACCCTTCACTGAATCAACATGAGATTAATCCAAAGGCGATGTGGTACATGAGCTTTAGAGATCACCCCGGTCCTTTCTTAACATCTCTAAGCTCTTTAGATGAGTCTTATGTTTATCTAATGAGAGCTCTCACAACTACAAAGAATGCATAGGCTCTCACCAGAATTAATCCTGTTGTAAGATACTGCGAGTGCTCGTGTGCACAGTACGTGAAGTCCTACTGGATGCTGGGGTATTCAATTGAAAAAAAAAATTGCATTTGCAGTTTTTTTTTCAACATACAGTTAGTTCCTGTTAATCCTGAGAAACTGGTGCATGCCATTTTATATAGATTTAAATAGACCAATAAATGAGTTATTAGCATCTTCATAGGGACCTAAATTTGAATTGGTTGCCAATTAGATAAAATATATTATGATTTGCAGCAGCATACTCATACATTTTGGACCAGATTTATTATCCACTTTTCCCAAAAACACAAAATGGAAAAAAATTGCTCAGGTACAAACTTAAGGAGTAATAAATTTACTACACCATGGCCTTTTTCAATGGAGGGGAAAAATATCATGAGGGCTTCCAAAGAAAAGCATGATATTCTCCCTTGTGGAAAAAATACCACAGGGAAAAGTCTAAAACAAAATGCACAATGGTTGCTCCCTTTGCCTGGTGCAGCCATCTTCTTAAAGGGCCAGGCCGGCCCCAAATAGCCCCCTTCCCAATGTGTAAAACACCCTCTCCTGCTGCCCACACCACCTCTAGAGATGGCTCACAAGTAAAAACGTATAGCCAAAAAGATTTTAAAGTTGTGCAGCAATGCGCCGCCTCCCTACCCAAACTCCTCCCCCTTTCAAACAAAGTTCCTCCTCAGTAGAAGCCAAGCTACCCCTCAAATCCCTGATCTACCCTTGCCCACCTGCCAGGGCACACCTGGTGGTCTAGTGGGCCCTGGTGTTGTAATGGGGCCTGAAGCGCCCCATGGCTTCAGACTAGCCAGTTGCTTAAGTCAAATTGGTGCCGGCCAGCTCTCAAACTATCAAGCCATTTTGCCGTAAGTGACCAGCCAGCCCAGAGATTAGGGGGACGCTCTGGGCCCCATCTGAACTCCAGGTATACCCGGGGGGGGGGGGGGGTGGGATGCTAGGTGGATCGGGGGTTCAGGGGCTGACTAACTTATTTTTTAAAAGGGGGAGGGATTTGGGTGGGGAGGGGGGGGGGGTTGGGCCATTGCTGCACAACTTTAAAATTTCTTTTTGGCTTTTTTTTTTTTTTGCTTGTGTGCTTTTGCTGGAGGCAGTGGGGTGAAGTGGATAGGGTATTTCAAGACCCCTGGGGCAGGTTAGGGCCGTTGTGGCCCTTCAAGATGTATCCCGAGGAAACGTTGTTATAACTCCTGAAAAATAATGCAGATTGCATTTTTTGAGGCAAGCCATATTTAGTTTACATAAAATTAGTGAATAATGAGCTGCTTTGCTTGCATTTGCAAAACGTATGCTTGCAATGCAGCTCATTTGTGTTCCCGCATTATTTCAAGTGATATATCATGTGATATTGCTGCATTAGGTGTTTATTGTGGGATAAATGCTGGATTTTTTGCATGATTAACATCTAACACAGCTTCGTAAATATACTTCTTAGATTCTAAGCACTCTGGGGATAGGGGCATAACTACAGTACCTGAATGTAATCTGCTTTGAAGTGCCTGAAAGGCAGAATATAGATCAAATAAACAAACAAACAAATAAATAAATGCATAGATTCATGAGGCCTGGCAATACAAAATTTAAACAGTTTAAATCTAAACACAGTGGGGTAGGTAGATTTTAATACGTGCACGCGTCCATATGCGCTCGCTTCCCAGTGCGCACACATGGACGCGCCCATTTTATAACATGAGCGTGCCAGCTTATGCATGTTATAATATCATTGGGTCGTGTGCACATGCATGCCGGATTTTGTAATCCGTGCGCGTATGTTCACGCGGCGTGCGCAAGGGGGCTGGATTTCTACAACTTTCGTGTGGCAAAGCATCCCGGCCTTCCCCAGTTACCTACCCTAACCTCCCTTACCCTTCCCCTCTCCTCCCCACCCCTTAAACCCTTTCCTTTACCTTGCATGCGCCCTCAGTCCCTTCCTGGTACAGCGGCAGTGCGCGCATGTTATAAAATCGGGTGTAGATTTGTTTGCGCCGGGTTGCGCGAACAAATCTACTCCCGCACATAACTTTACAAATCTACCCCAGAGTGCACAAGGCCCGGCCGTGCGTGTAACCCCCGGATTTTACGCGCTCGGGGGAGAATAAAAATTTGGCCGAGTGAAAGGAAAGAAATTAAATCACTGGGATAGAGGCCCCTTTTCTTTGTTCCAGCCCCATTGCCAGGTCCTGTTAAAGTGAAGGAAGGAAGTAATCTCGTGCCAGGAGACACAACAATCACTAAACAGCACAGCACACAGAACATTCGAAATATACATGACATTTTAAACTAAACTTTTACTGTCTCTTTTTCCCTCTGCTAAGTGAATCAAGAAACATCATTCTAAACCTGTTTCTTCACAGAGATATGCTGCAAGGGATTTTAATGTCTCTATGTATCTTTATTCTTCACTGCATGTGGTTTTTCATATGTTTTAGAAACAAGTGAAGAGGAACTCTCTTTGTTTACATGTTTTTGGGTAGTTGGGAAAGGGGAGGAGGAAGGATGGAGAAAACTGTACCTCTGTCTCTGTTAATACAGAGGTTCAATATTCAGCTGCTATGTGGCTCAGCTGGTTAGCTGGATAAACCTATCCGACTAACTTAGCCCATATATTCAATGGTGCAGCCACACCACTGAATATATACAGCTATCTTAAAGTTAGCTGGATGCATTTATCCATCTAACTTGTGGACAACCCTAAGGGCTGACCAGACTTAGCTGGATAAGTTAACTTGCTAACCGTAAATATCCGAGTTAGCTGGATAAGTCATCTGGCTAAGTAAACTCCTCCCCGAAACGCCCTTGCTCTGCCCTCCTCTTAGATAACTAGTCAGTAGGGCCAGATAGTCAGCTTCTGCTACTTATCCAGGCTAAGCAATGCTGAATATTGCCCTCAGTTTTTTATTCTTAATCAAGTTCTGTCTTTGATATGATAGCTGGCATCTCTGGTGCACCAGTCCTTTCCTTGCTTAGCTTTCCTCTTCATTTCAGCCACATTTACAGATATTGACCTATTTTTTTTCTCATCAGCACCTACTACTCTGTTTTACTCTGTCATGCCCTCCAGTACTAGATTAGCTAAAGCTAATTTGCCAACAAAACATCTGAAAACATGACCAGCAACCGTAATTTATCTTTTAAGCACGTCCCATCATCTCATGAATGCTTTTATTTCAGATCATATCCTTCCAGCTAATCTTCAGAATTTTTCTATAACACATTTTTCTTCACGATCTCTGTTTCATTTCCGTAACCTATTACTGATGCACTCAGTAGCCTTTTCTTTAGCTTTATATCTAACATCCTCTTTAGAAATTCCTTACAGCCTAACTAAATAATATTATTTCTAGTTTTATATGAAACAATAAAAATCCACATAGTCTTTTAACTCTCTGGTTACCTAAAGATGGAGGTGGTATGGGCCTTCCTAATTTGCAATTTTAATATTGAGCAGCAGGGTGAAATCCTGGGAATCATAGCTTTGTTTCCCATGGAAGTTAGTAGAAGCAGCCTTTCTGGCGTATTTGGAAATCACGAACACTGCGATGACTGATCCTGCTTCACCCCTGATGAGAGAGGTTTGTAGATCTAGCCCTATTCTTTCCTATATTTGGTGGTTTGTGTGGTAAAAAGGGTGAGTTCACTGAAATATCACTTGTGTCGCAATCCAGCCATAACTATAGGTTTTCCCCCCCTCCCTCTGCCCTGTTTATGTAGATGGGAAGAGAGAAGGAAATATTTGTATGGCAAGTATGGTTAAATGAAACTGTTAACTCCTTTGGTTGGTTAAAGAATATGGCTACCCAATAGATACTAAAGTCTATTATCTACAACTTCATGATTTTCTTGTTAGAGCAGACATCTAGGAGACAAAACATGCTTGAGCAGGTAATATTAACTAGAAAAAGTTCAATAGAGCTATTGCTTTAATCTACAGACAATTGCTGGAAGGTTTTGACAATATGGAATAAATAAACTCTTTTTTATCTTAGTGGAATGAGATACTGTCAATTCGATTAGAGGAAGAAGATTGTGATGCCTTGTAGAGAGAAGAACACAAGATTTCGCTATGTAGTAGGCATTCAGATTATTTAAAACTTTTTATTTATGCCATTTTAATTTTACAGTTAAGAATAAACATTTTTTAAAGAGAAAACAGGAATAAACATGATAAGTAAATACAGTAAAAAGGAAAAATAAAGAAACAATAAACATATCAATTCCATCCAAGTCCACAATATTTGGGATCCAGACACAGTTCAATAGAAATAGGTAAGAAAGAAAAAACTAACACTAACAGGGTTTCTCACATGTTAAAAAGAAAAACTGAGACATTTGGGCAAGCTGAAAAATAATAAATGATACATCTCTATATTTAACATGACTTTTACAGGGGTATTTTAAAAAGAAAATAAGCACCCAACTGAAGAACTCTCTAGGTCTCATCACAAAAAACTGCTGCCGCCAACCACAAGATCCAATCTCTGTCCAGCTCTAAAACAAAAGAGGTGATCAAGTTTGCAGGTGTTACGATTTCACTGTCAGAAACCTCAATTATAGCGGAGATATTTTTCCAAATCCACTGAAGGAGTAACTGTAGATGTAACTGGTATATCATTATCTCTCTTAGATGGAGATAGTGATATGCCTTGTAGGTTTTTGCATTCCCAATTCTTTTTTTTTTTTTTTTTTACTTCTGTAAAGTATTTTTCCTCATCTCTGATCCAGCTACTTAGATATTTATATATTTTTTTAACTTGTTCCAGTTTTGTTCCATCAACAAAATTTCTAGAGCATTGGTATTCTATGTGCTATTAGTTATCTGCTTAGCACGATTTATTGCTATAAAACGGAATAAAAACACTTTTAAATAAATAAATAAATGTTAGATGTGCAAACTGTGCAATTGCACGGGGCGGCACACTCAAGAGTGGTGGCATCAAAGGTCAGATGAACAGGAAGCTGAGTTGTGCTGCCTTCTTTTCCTGCCCAACTGCTCAATACCAGGTCTCTTCCTTCAGGCTGCCAGACCAGTTTTAGTGTGACACCTGCTCGCCGGCTCACATATCCTCGTCAGCTCTATTTTTATGTTGAACCAGCTACCCACATGACAGCCCTGCATATTTCCTAACTGCTGGTGCCACCTGTTCCTCCTTTACTGCTGTCAGCAATGTTCCCTCTGGCTTTCTTCTCCTGCAGCCCCCTGATAAAAACAAAGAACCCAAACCATCACTGGGAGTAACACCTTTAATCCCTCGTTATACCAGAATTAACAGTCTGCTGCCAAGGCCACCACTGCCATGCTTTGGAGCTATAAGGCCTGCAGGGTGGATTAGAACCAGGAGTAAGGGCAGAAGAAGTCAACCAGGGGGAGGGAATAATGACCTCAAAACCAGCAGGTGTATGCAATTTCCTAAAATGTAGTGGGGTCCACCTCCCCTTCACTTCCTTTTCAGCTCCACTGGCTTCATCTCTCACCACTGAACAGCAATACATTTCTCATAAGCATTCCCAAATTCAGCTATCTTTAAAAAGTACAAAAATTCTAAAAAGTAAAAATAAATCTTTCCTCTATTGAACTCAGAAGAGTTGACTACAGGGGTGGGGTAGGGTTGCTTTGAGTTCCTCCAGAGTTCATTGTATGGAATCTCCATAGGGAAAGGTTTTCAAGGGAAAGTGTTTATTTAAAGGGGTTTTAAAAAACTAAGCTGGGAAGCTTATCTGGGAACAGAATCTAAATTCATAGAAAAATAGCAAGATCACAACGTGCCACAATGCCCTGTTTTTAGATTGTCTCGTTTAGTTAATGTACATTTCTAGGGAGTCTCTCAGGAATCAAGTTCAGAAAAAAAAAAGGTTATTGTTTCAAGTTTGTTTGTTTTTAGCAAGAAGGGCATGGCTGTCCCTAGGGTAAGATGAATCGGGATCATCTCCTGGGCCTCACATTTTGGGGGGAGGGGGGGGAAGACCCTCACTCATTATGGCAGAAAGCAAGTGCCGAGTGACCAGTATGCCACCCGGCCTGCCCGCAGCAAAAATCTCTGCTGTGCTACAGCTGTGGCAGCCTCTTTCCCTCTCCCTACCTCTGTAAAGATTAATCAGTTTTATATGGTTTATCTAGCATTTAAATCAGATAAATAAGGTCCAAGTTCATGTAATGAGAGCAGAATGTCTACACCTTTCGTGAGGTGAACAGTAGTTTTATTACAGCAGCACAAAATATACAATGGTTTTATATAGTGTAGATATTGTTTTAAGTTTGGTTTAACAGAGTAAATCAAACAGTAAGCATGGCAGCCAGCTACCTCAAATGCTAGAGGTAGCCGGCCACCATATTTACTGATTCTGGAGATATGATGGAAGTTTAATCTGTGCTGAATTTATGATGTGGGTATATGCCATGTAAGACGGTTGGGAGAGTGAATTTCCTATGCATAAACACACCAGTCGTGATAATATGGACATCTGACTAATGCTTGGCAACAATCAGTCAAAAATATCAAAATTTACAGTATTGCAGGGTAATATTTGCCAGCATGAAGCAGAGAGAGAGACCTGAAACCTGTACAAGATTTCAGCACAGCACGAGAAGATGTTCAAACAAGTAGCGAATAAATAAATGTTACATTTACCGGCTCGTGGGACAGACCACAAACCAGCTCATTCACTGCGATGCCGGGCTCCCTGATGCATGCTGCAACTCCTATAGCCTTCTGACATTTAAAGGGCACATGGTGAGAAAACAGCCACTTCACCTCAGATGACACCACAAACCTAGGGCTCTCTCTATCTCTTCCTCACTGCCTCAGCAACAGGTTGACTACCATACAGGTAGTGTGAATTGCTGCTTTGATGACTTGCTTCTTCGTCTTTGGCCTCATCCAGCCTTGCCTTGCATCTCAGCCTCGTCCAGCCTTGCCTCACCTCTTCGTCTTCAGTGTTGTCCAGCCTTACCTTGCTTCTTCATCCTCCGTTTTGCCCAGCCCTGCCTCACCTCTTCATTTCCAGTCTTACCCTGCCTTTTGCAGATCCTGTCTTGTCATACCCCTCCCCCCCCCTTGGTCTGATGTACACTATTGACCATAACCTATGACCTAACCATCCTTGTCTGCATCCTGCCTCGACCATAGCCTGCATTCTAACCAACCATGTCTGCCACCTGCCTCAACCATAGCCTGTGACTTGGCCTTCCTTGTCTGCCACCTGTCTTGACAACAGCCTGACCTCAGAAACTCTCTTCATCCTCGGAGACATTCAGCTAAGACCAACCGGCCCCCAGTACCCAAGGGCTCAGTCCACGGGGAAAAGGACTGGTATAGGTGAAGCTCCAGTCAAGTCTCTGCATTGTCTTCCACCCATTGGCAGTGAGGACCTACTGGGCCTTCCCAGTAGATGGCATCAACCTCACTCCAACAGAAAGGTTCACAACTCCGACAATAAAACTCAGGAAAGTACTGTGGACATTTTGCTAAACAGACCATTATTACAATTAAAGTCTGAAATGGACAGCCTTGCCATCCAATCAGATTTGAAATGAACTCTAGCCAACTGGTAACAACTTGCTGATATTGCAGAGTGTCTCTCTGATTGTCATAAGGCTCAGTCATATCTAATGAGATATCCAGATGTCTATGAACTGGCTAAGAAATTAAAGAGGCCTAACACCAGACATCAGCCTCTTATGATCCAGATACACATAGTGACTTGCTAAACCAAACCTATGATGACTGCATGCAAAACCATCAGCAAGGAAGTCTAAACCAAGAAGATTGCAACAGACAACAGGAAGTTCTGGGGAAACAAGACATTGCAGAGAGTCCTGGCAACACAATAGAATGCTCTGCTAAAGGTTTCAATTTGGATAGACATCTGAAGTAACTAAACTTCGGGTGATATAAATCTTAGATGGGGATATCAACTATAGGATAAGAACTTTAAGAATTAAGCTTTGTTAATACATTTTGGGTGAATTCCTATTTTTAAGTGATAGCCTGGAGCTGATAGTTATTGGAAAGGGTGGGGGTCACATACCTGTAATTGATTTGTACATGGTTACAGAACCTTTTAGGTGGGTGTCCACTAAGGGAGTCCACTAAGATTTAGCCCATTTGTACATTACAATTATAGATAATTTAGCCTGGAGATTAAATTTGGGGCTATAGGAATCCAAGATTTTGAGATTTGCTTTATGATTTGCTTTTATTTATTTATTTCCTGCATATAACCAACTTTAAGTTTAGAATAGCACATTTTCAGATGTCTAGAAAAGAAGGTAAAATTAATGGACAACAAATGGAGAAACTAATGATAAAGAATCCCTTCCAACAAACACCTGAGGAAGGAGATAATTTTTATACCTATAAAGTCAGAAAAAGAATGTAAAGTTATCAAACTCACAAAATAATGTTTATACTGTATGTCTTTTGTTCAGTGAGAGAGAGGCAGTACAGATGAAATGCAGTTACTTTAGTAGCTCTCTTTACTTGTGCTGTAATAATTACATAGGAAAATAGTTAAACAATGATATTTTATATTCTGTTATTGTCAAGAGACCTCTGTAATAAAGCGTGGGTGCTTTTTATCTATTTGTGCCTGATGGTGTGTTTTTCCTCAGCAGTTCACACTTCCACCAGTCCATCCCCACCAGTCTCTCTCCCACTCTTTCCACCATTCCATTTCTGCCCGTATCTCTCTTTCTCCTTTCACCAGTACATTTTCACGAGTCCATCCCCACCAGTCTCTCTTTCTCTCCTTCTACCAGTCTTTCTCCCAGTACATCCCTGCCAGTCTCTCAAGCTCTCTTTCTCTCCCTCCCCCCACTAATCCATCCTGGTCATCTCCACCGGTCTATCTGTCTCTCTTCCTCTACCTTTCCATCCTTGCCAAGCTCTCCTTCCAGGAGTTGCTCTTTCTCCCACCTCTCCAGTTTCTGTCTTTCTCCCTCTCCACCAGTCCATGAACCCCAGTTGCTCCAGATCCAGACAGACCCAACTGTATGACTGCCTATAGTTATACTACATACGTCACTTAATACGAGTTCATTCTTGCACATTTACTGTTATGCTGTGCAATTATATGTATTCTATTTATATCAGTAAGCATTACTTAGTTGGTTTTATATATTATGAATGAGTCTGGTGTACATATAATTATTTCTTTGTTATTAGATTAATAACTTTTCTTTAAATGGCATATAACCGCAGATAAATATTAAAGAGAAACGTGGCGGCATGCAAAGATTTTACAGGTTGAAAAGGGGTCTATCCCCCCCCCCAAAAAAAGATGGTCAACCCCATACTAGTAAAAGAGCATATTATGTTGTACAGCAATGAGCATGTGTGAGCATGAGAGAGAGTATACAGAGAGATGGTAACTTTTAAACAGATGCACACAACTGGCGGCTCGTGCCCATGGACACAGCTATTTTAAGGTATACGCACATATGTGCATGCATGTTATACAATAGGCTGAACGCACGCTCGTGTGCACGCAATTTTAAGTGGGTGCGCATGTGCATGTAAATCCTGCTTCCACTGCGTAAGTGAGGAGGATTTTAAAAGGGAGGCATGTCCATGCCATTACCAATTTCACCAGTTCATTCCCAGTTCGCTCAGGCTAGGGATGGGACTTTCAAACCCCATTTAGTTTAATAGCCTCCCCTTTCCCCCTGATAACCCCCGACCCTTAAAACCCTGCTGACACGGCTATATTTTTTTGGTTGGTGACTTACACGCCATCCATAGCAGAAGCAAAGTTACGTGGTAGGGGACCCCGGTGCGTTTTTGTGCCTGTTAAGTATTTATGCGCTGGTTTCATTGGGAAATCCAGGAATGCCTGCCCATGCCACATCCTTGCCCCTACCCCTTCTTTGATACTTTCCATTTGTGTGCACGGCGGGAGATGTGCGGGTACTTGGGCTGCTTTTAAAATCCACTCGGCGCATTCCAGCCCAAAATATTTGCCTATCTCCCGGTTTTGGCGCATGTCAGGCTTTTAAAATTCACCTTTATGTGCGTGTGAATGGAGCACGTGTGTGTGCCTGAAAGGAAGTGCATGAGTCAGTAAGCACGGCTGTGAGTCTGAGAGAGTTCCCAGTTATGGAAAGCAGGGGAAAAATTATTGGGTGTTATTTGACGTGTGCTGTTTTTGAAATATTATATTGGTGTTTGGGGAAAAAAATGTGTATGAGTTTTAAATTTATTGGATGTTCTATTTGTCAGCTGTTTTGAAATATTTACTCTTTTTATTAATATTTGAATTTAAAGAAAGAAGTAATGCTATCCTGTCTGGAGGGGACACCAGATAACTAGTGAGTGCCAAATTATTAGCCTCCTGTCCTGGGCGCCAACATGTCTCAGTCCAGCCCAGGATTTGAAATGGGTGAAGGGGGAGGGTGTGTGTAAGAACGCCACAAGTGAGAATGGGTGGGGAAGTGAAAGCTAGAGATAGTGTAAGGGCGGCAGAGGGGCAGAGGTGATCAGAGTGCAGATGGCATTTGTGAGAGGCTGATGGGGAGAATGTTAGAGAGAGCAAGAAATAGTCTCAGATGGATGATGGGGGTATATGCAAGGGAGTGATTGGAGGAGAGAGAGAGACAGAGATAGGTTGATCGGAGATCACAAGAGGAAAGTCAGAGCAAGAATGATAAAAGTGAAAGAATTAGACTGGAGGACATGGGAAAATCTGAGAGAGTGGATGGGATGAAATGAAATAGTTAAACATAGAAACATGATGGCAGAAAAACACAGTATGGCCCATCTCGTCTGTCCATCCATCCAATTAATTCAGAATTATAATTCTCAACAATTCCTTAGAGATCCCCTGTATTTATTTCATATTTTATTCAATTCAGATACTGGTTTTGTCTCCACCACTTCAACTAGGAGGCTGTTCCACATATCCATCCACCACCCTCTCCATATTTCCTAAGATTACTCCAGAGTCTATCCTCTTTCAACCTCATCTCATGACTGACCCCTTATTCTAGAGCCTCCTTTCCATTGAAAAAGGCTCACCTCCTGTGCATGGAAACCTGTGAGATATTTAAAAGTCTCTGTCTCCCCTATCTTATCTTTCCTCTAGGGTGTACATATTTAGTACACCCTTTAAATCTATCCCCAAAAACTTTAGAATGAGGACCACTGACCATTTTAGTAGCCACCCTCTGGACCATCTCCATCCTGTGTATATCCTTTTGAAGGTGCAGTCTCCAGAATTGTGCACAGTATTCCAAATGAGGTTCCACCAGGGACCTATACAGGGGCATTAACACCACTCTTTTTCTTCTGACCATACCTCTCCCTATGCAGCCAAGCATCTTTCTGGTTTTTACCATTGCTTTATACACCTATTTGGCCAACTTAAGAGGAAGAGGGGATGGCTGGGGTACAGAGTCAGTGTAGAGATGATAGAGAGTGATGATAGAGCCAGGGAGGAGGTAGGGGTTAAGGAAGAAGAAAGCCATATAGTAGCAGCTTGGTGGGGGAGCAACCCAATGAGGGGGAAGTGAGAGAAGAATTGGGGAAGGGCGTTTTTTACTAATAGGTCTGAAATTTTATTTTTTAGTTCCTTCAGGTGATTTACTACTCTTTAGTTTGTCTATCAGGCCTACCACATCTTCTAGGTTCACCGTGATTTGGTTCAGTCCATCTGAATCATTGCCGAGAAAACCTTCTCCAGTATGGGTATCTCCCCAACATCCTCTTCAGGAAACACCGAAGCAAAGAAATTGTTTAATCTTTCCATGATGAGCTTATCTTCTCTAAGTGCCCCTTTAACCCCTTGATCATCTAACGGTCCAACTGACTCCCTCATGGGCTTTCTGCTTCGGATATATTTTAAAACATTTTTACTGTGAGTTTTTGCCTCTATGGCCAACTTCTTTTCAAATTCTCTCTTAGCCTGTCTTATCAATGTCTTACATTTAACTTGCCAACGCTTATGCATTATCCTATTTTCTTCTGTTGGCTCCTTCTTCCAATTTTTGAATGAAGATCTTTTGGCTAAAATAGCTTCTTTCACCTCCCCTTTTAACCATGCCGGTAATCGTTTTGCCTTCCTTCCACCTTTCTTAATGTGTAGAATACATCTGGACTGTTCTTCTAGGATGATATTTAACAATGACCACATTTTTTACCTTTGTAAGAGTACACTGTCAGACCACAAGAAAAAGGGGATCCAATGGAAATAAGAGAGGAAATATTATAGAGGGGGGAAAAAAAGGCTCGTCATATGCTAAGTGTAGGAATCTTCAAAAATATTCAATAGCACCATAAATCTCAGAGGTTACTGACTGGGTGTTAAGGGTTCAGTATCCTGTCTGGCTCTATCACTGAGGAAAACATTTAACTAGAAGGGGGTCAAAACTCCCTGAAATTTAACACATTTGCATGGACAAGACAGCCAAAAGAAAGCCCCCAAATTCAAAACTACAGAACGCACCAACAAAAATCATTTCTTCTTGGTCTGAGTTACTTTGAACACATCTGGAAATATATGGATCTTAAGCCCCAAAAAGGGATTATCTCTCCTTTGAAAAACAATTTCAAAATAAATTCCCGATCAGAATCCAAAGCAAGAGTGACGACTAGTATAGAAGGTACAACAGCTTCTTCCACTGAACTTTCAAGAAAAAAAGAAAGATAAGAAGAATCAAGTAAACCAGCATCTGCAGGAGGGTCTCTCACTTGACCAACTTTCGAATTTGCAGGAACATAATAGGCTTTCGAAATAGGAGGAAGCAAACTTTCCTTAATGGATACATTTTCCATAAAATATCTGTGTAGCATCTCCACAGGAATGGTACGCTTTTTTTGGGGGAAAATTAATAATCCTAATGTTCCGGCAACATACAACATTTCAAGATTTTCAAGCTTATTCTGTAAATACAGATGGCCAACTGAAATCGTTTCAACTGAGTTCTGCAAAACTGCCTCCTTGGTCTCCCAAGAGTCCACTCTCGATGAAATTTCAAGGAATTGATAATGTGAAGCTTGAAATGAGTTGGATAACTCACATTGATGTAAAAAACAGAGAAACTTGATTAGAGAGTTTTGCTTTAGCTTTCCAAATTATGTCCAAGGTAATATCTTGGAAAGCTTAGCCATGGGAGTAAATAGTACCTCTTTGAGAACAGTCCCAGCCATAGATGTAGCAGGAGAAAAAACAGGCAAGAGATTTGGCTCCCATAACAGACCAGCTGTCAGCTCCATGGCTCATCTCCTCCATTTGAGCACCACTCGATGCCAGAGCAGCTAGCACTGTGATGTCATCTGAGCGTGACGGGAGCAAAGCAATTCCATCAATGCTACCCTTGAGGAGGGGGACAGGTTGTGGAGGGACTCGGCGCAGCCACAGGGTTAGAGATGATTCAAGATCTGGGGCAGCCGGTGACAAACCACTGCGCGACAAGCTGCCCAAAGATGCCCCGACGGAGCCAGAGAGAAGATCTTGGTTCAGGAGTACATGTTTATCCATTGGGCTGGTTGAAGACGGACCTTCGGAAACTTCCGGATGTGCTTTAGCCTTGCCCTTCCTCTTACCAATATTGAAGAAAGGTAAGGGATTTAAAAAGCAAAAATGTTTATGGCAAGAGGGAACTCGATGGAGTTAGCATGCAGCCATCTTAGATCCTCATATTTTAGTGATTTTTTGATAACTTTTTAAAAATTTTATATGAGTTTAATTATTGAATGTTCTATTCATGAGTTGTTTCGAAATAGTCTTTAAATTAGTATGTTTTTACTATTATAATTGACATTTTAGATTTATTGATTGTATTTCTGATGTTTTATAAGGAATGGTGATGTTTCTATTTTTACATTGTTGCACTGCAAACATTACAGTTTCCAGTTCAGTTTTTGTCTGCACATTTTTATTTGTACTTTATGGTCTCTTTATTCTGTATTTGGTGAAGGACTGTCTATGTTATGTATGTGTGACTAAGAAGAGGTATTTCACTACTGTGTAGTTTCTTTAAAAGGGTCCATAGTAGCCTGGCTTGTTCTCTCTTCCTAATAGAAGGCATACTGATGTTTTAGAGCCTAGAGAAATATTTGCAGTGTTGCTTTTTTGGAGATAAACTTGTTACAGTTTGAGTGCTGGCAGTTATTTCTGTTTTGGTATGGGAGGTTACTGTATTGTAACTGTAATTCAGTTTACTCATGGCTTTCTGAGAGCCAAGCTCACACTTAACACCCTTTACAACAGGACTAATAGGCTCCAAGTACCTTCATTTTGCTTTTTTTGCAGGGTTTTCTGGTTGGCACCACAACAATGCATGAAAATATAACCTACATGTTGTAAATTATATTTTTACCTCAAAAGACTATATTTTGAATGTCCTTTCTCATGTAAAATCAGTTCTTATAAATGCAAAAATTAATTATGTGTGGGTAGGGCTGGAGCCCGGGTGGAAACACAAGGCTGTAAGGTTTGCCTAGGTATTGCATTGGCATAGAGAGAGGGTATCACACACAGAGACCCACACCATTCACCCATCTCTCACATCCCTAGGGAGTAAATTCTGGGGAAGGATGGTAAGCAGATGGTAGAGTTCCTGGGACAGGGCTGCCAACTTCCAAGAAATATTATCATAGACACTATCTGACACTCCTCTGGGAACCCTGACTCTGTCTCCCCCCCTTCCCCGGCATTTCAAATCACCAAAACGGCTAGATTCCTTGCCCTCTCACTGATTTGACTTGTGCCACTTCTTGGAGGGCACCATCTCTTTCTTTGCTTCAGGCAGCAGATTGCCTCGAGCCGCCTCTGTTATTAGATCACACTGCCAGTTCATAAAGATATTGATGAAGCCATTGCATTTGGTTCCCTGTGCATCTGCAAGAGGATGGGCATGCTCTACGAGGGCGCGTCAAGTGCCTCATTTCTTATGTTACATTCTGTAATGAAAGCCTACCTGCCTTGAAATCATTCGTCTGGATGCTCTGCCTGTGACCAACTGCTGAGCAGCCCCTAATCTCCTAGAGAATGGTATTACATGCCATGTAATGGAGAGGATTTGGAGGGAGGGCTGAGCCCTTAGAAACCCATGGTTTAATATTGGCTGACAACCTCTTGTCTTGTATAATCAAGACATAAAATGCCTTTCCTCTTGCAGGATTTAGCACTTTGAAGACTGGAAGTAATTACTGATTCCTTATATCACCAACTGGTAAGAAACAGCAGAGATTAAACTAAGAGAATTTTGCATGTAGAATGCAAATCAAGACAATATTAGTGCACTACAACAGAAACCAGTGTCCATTCATGTGCAAAACAATATTGCTCCTGTATTAGGAATTGTTTGCCTGAGGTGAGCCTCACTGCATTTTTGCTTTCGACTGTGAAAGCTTGAATAATGCATCCCTTCCTTCTGTGGTTGTTTCTCATATCCTCTTTCTGCCCAGAGGTGATCACAGCCCCACTATGGCATCTGTGACCTATTCTTGGTACAGTGCTACAGAGCTTTGCTGTTTCCTTTCTGCATCCCACAGCACCCGATCTTCCCTGCTAGTCCTCCGTCTAGGAACTAGCTAGGCTTGATTCTTTGGCCTAATAAAATTGGGCTCCCCCAGACCAGCATTAAAGGAAGGTTCCCCTCCTGTACTGCAATAAAAGAGAATAAGTACATTGCTACAGCACAGACTGTTAAAATAAGCTTACCAGATATCTCATTGTCACCAGGGTTGGGGGTTGGTAAAATCCTAGTTCTGTCCTGCAATATGTATGGTGTTGAAGACCTGTTTTTTTCATAGGAAAACTGGAATTACAAATCCTAAGCATACTGGAATAAAACCAGGATTGGCTCTCCCTGCCCTGTGACCTGGAGCTGCGCGGTATAAACTCTAGCTTCCAGATTTCTGGGGGCAATCCACTGATGTTTACAGAAAACTCTGCAGTTTTATAGCAAGTGCTACTCAGATTTCTACAGAAATCTGCAGCTCTGTGACAACCTAAATTTGTCCTTAAGATTTTTTTTTTATTTTGAAAATATAAAACTTGAAAGCATCTCTAGAATATTTAAAAAAAAATCCTTTGGAAAGATATGATTGGGTCACATAGGTAAGATTGATTGAAAAAGTCCAGTTTTCTTCAAAACAGCCACATTTGTTGGTAGGAATACAGCAGAATGAAACTTTTTTTTTTTTTTTTTTTAATAAAGCTCTGCAGAAATTCTATTCTATGGATGACCATATTTCTTTCTGGCTACAAAAACATAACCCATACATGTATTTAGGATCTCCACAGAGAAGTCAGAGAATAACTCTCAGCTTGGTTTACAAGTTAAATAGCAAGTGTTCTTCCTGCTCACGATGCTGAATGAGTTTATAAGCAGGAAGGGCACAACGGGAGTTTCAACTGAAAAATGTGATGAGGCGACCAGAAAGCCCCATCAGGCCATATTTGGCCTGTCCAACCCCATTCTGTCAAAGTTTTTTGATACTATCTTCTTATTGAAAAACAGAGCAGTATGCATACATTATACTTCCCAGAAGGTTTTAGGGCTGGGTGTTCAAAATAAAAGGCCAAACTAGTATGTCCCTGGAGATCATCTGGGCATCTCAGTAATGAAGCATGTAACAAACAATAAAAACTCATATTAACTAGTAAAAAGAAAACGCTCATAGGAACTCGTAGACCAGAGACATGAACTGCATTGCAGATAGTCCAAGTTTGGATTGTGGACTTCAAGGAGACAGAAGTGGGGGAAGTCAATGTTAGTGCCAAAAACAGCAAAAATAATAAATCAGCATTTCCTAAATACTATAGGAGAAAGAGCAAACATCAGGAGGAGCTTCAGCACAGACACTGCAGCTTGCTGCCCCTATACATACCAGAAGGAATGGCAAAGGATCAGGGAGGTAGGACAGATAGCCCAGAAGGCTTGGGTTGTTTATATTACACATAGGTCTTTTAGTTTCCCAGTGAGAGTTTTAGGGATGAAGATTCATTTTAATAGTTATTAAACTGTCTTTAGTTTAGTATAGCATGGAAATGTTTAAGCAGTCAAGTTCATACTGCATACTATTTTCAAAAGGGCCCGCAACGCAAGTAAGTGCCGATACGCGCACAAGTGCTGGGCCCTGAAAAAGGGTGTGCCAGGGGGCATGGTCTGGGCAGAGAGGGGAGGGGAGGGGCGGGACAGAGGCCAGCTGGCACACAAACTACTTCTGCTCCGGAGGAGTAGTAAGTCATAATATAAAACATTTTCAGGTAGGTAGGAGGGGTTAGGGGTCTGAGCAGAGAGGAGAGGGAAAAGGGAAGGAAGGTTAGGCAGGGGGGGTAGGGAAGTTCCCTCCCAGTCCGCTCCTTAATTGGAGCGGACTGGGAGGGAACTGGGGAAGGCCGGGATGCGTTGCTGCGCGAAATTTAGTAAAATTCACCCCTCCTGCGCACGCCACCTGCACAGATTTTAAAATCCGGCACACATGTGGAAACAGCCAACGGATTTTATAACATGCACGTGCGGCACACATGTTATAAAATCGGTACATCCATGTGTGAGCGTCGGGAACCTTATGCACATGGACGTGAGCACGCTCTTTTAAAATCTACCCCTAATGGAATAACTCACTTCAGTCACACATGCAAAACACAGCCAGATCCTCAAATACAGAATAAAGAGACCATACAGAAATTAACAGACAAAAATTGAACTGGAAACTGCAAAAAGCCAAATTCTGTACGCACTGCAACAATGAAAAAACAGAAACATTACCATTCCTCCTAAAACAAAATTTGTAAAACCATACCAATAAAAAGAATAATTCTAAACAATTAATGAATATAATAACATACAATCATTAAAAACTCATATAAAAATCTTCCAAACATCAATAAAATATTTCAAAACAGACATATCAAATAACACCCAACAATTAAAATAAGGATTTTAAAAAATTCCCTGTTATCCATACCTTGGAACTTTTGATTTCCAGATGCCCTTGAAATTGTCATGGATTAGTGGGCAGAGAGTAACTGGGGTAGTTGTGCACACATATGCTCCTTCTCATAAACACACATGCTCTCTGTCACTCCCCCAGATA
Organism: Rhinatrema bivittatum; assembly: GCF_901001135.1. Classification (NCBI taxonomy): domain Eukaryota; kingdom Metazoa; phylum Chordata; class Amphibia; order Gymnophiona; family Rhinatrematidae; genus Rhinatrema; species Rhinatrema bivittatum. The sequence goes on along the minus strand of NC_042620.1, from coordinate 176,179,921 downwards.
CATACACACATGCTCTCTCACTTTTCCAAACACAAGCATAAATGCTCTCACTGTCCCACACACAAGCTCTTTCACTCTCCCAGACACAAGCACTCATGCTCTCTCTCTCCCACATATATGCTCTCACTCTCCCATACACATGCATACATGCTTTCACTGCCCCACACACAAGCACACATGCTCTCTCTCTCCACCGCGCAAGCACACACCCTCTCACTCTCCCACACACATGCCTCACTCTCTCACATCCACATGCACACATGCTTTCTTTCACTTTCCCACACACAAGCACACATGTTCACTCTCCCACACACATGCTCTCTCTCACTCACTTCTTCCTTGACCTAGCAGGCAGCAGCAATCTCCTTCTTCAGCCCCCATGGTCAAGGGAATGACTTCCGGCCACAGGGCCACGCCAGCATTGGACTACGTACGGAAGGGGCACTCCACCTTCTCCAAAGTAGCGCGGCCTCGCCAAAATTGTCAGCGTGGTAAGCGTGGCCTTGGTAAGTGGAAAAGCTGCGTGGCCCTGCCAGAATCAGCAGGTGTTGCCAGTGGGGCCGCGTTGCTTTTCCATTTACCAAGGCCGTGCTTACCATGCCGTTACTTTCGTCAAGGCATTGCTGCTTTCCTCTTCCATTCCTTCAGCTGCCGCCGGCTTGGGCTTCAGCAGCAGTGGCTCATGCCACGTCTTTCATTCTTCAGGTGCTGCCGGCCAGGATGGGCTCTGCTGCAGCCCTGCAGATTTCTCTTCGGGCCACGGCACCAGCAGCCTCTCTTCTTCTCTTCCGCCAGGAAGAAAAAAAAAAAAGAGGCATAATAAAGTCAGGGTGAGGCGGTTGTAGCAGGAAGGTTTCAGAGGCAATTTTGCTGTCTCACCCTGCCTCATTAGAGAACTGCCCCTGTCTTGATGTACCTCTGTGTGTGTAGATTTGCTGAGAATTACAGGGCTGGAGTGGAGGAGAGCAGTGAGCCAGATGGAAACACAGTTGATCTGCATCACAGGAAGTCTGAGCATCCAGGGGATGCTCTATGAATGAATGGAGCAGTTTCTTGGAAAGCAGCAAGGCCCATCCTGGCCGGCAGCACCTGAAATTCGGAATTTCCAAGGGAATCCCAGTTCCAGCAGCCATTTACCCTCCATAGTGGATATTTTGAAAGGGACTTTTCCAGCTGCTTACCCCCAATATCACCCTTTTGGATGTGTGGAAGGTAGTTACTCATGCAGAGGGGCCAATATAAAAAAAAAACAACAAACAAACCCTGAGATCCTAAATTTAGTATACTTAATTAGGTCCCCAACTTAGGTGCTTAAGTTCAGCCAAACTTAGGGATCTTTTTTTTCAGTAGCAAACTGACATAAATTTAGGAGCCTAAGAAATAGACCCCTACATTTAGGGATGCTGTTTATTTGCCTAGACTGAAATAAGTGCTCCTGAAATAAGTGCCTAGTTCTGAAAATCAGTGATAAGCACTTAACTTGGTTTCTCCTCCCTAACTCTGTCTCGTAGCCATCTGTTTTTAGGCTTCTAAATTTAGGCACCTAATGAAACTAGGAACCTAAATTTAGGGACTTAGCCATAGAACATTTTCTAAAGTGCCAATTTAGGGCCCTAAATACAAAATGTAGGGGCCTAAACTCTTTGAAGATTGGCCTCTGAGAGTATTCTGGCTGTCTCAGTTGTTCAACTGTACAATTTTTCTAAAGAAACAATTTCTAAGTTGGGAGAAAATAGGCAAGGTAACATGCAGAGCCTATTGTTTAATTAGGAACTCAGGTGTCTGCATTACAGGACTCTGAGGGGGTACATTTTAAGAAAATGCGCATTCGCGTACTTTTGTTGGCGCACCAGTTGCAAATAAAAGTACGCTGGATTTTAGTAGATACGTGCGTACCTGCTAAAATCCAGGATCGGTGCGGCCTTGGAGGGAACTCTCTTTCGCCCTCCCCTCACCTTCCCCTCCCTTCCTCTACCTAACCCACCCCCCCGGCCCTATCTAAACCCCCCCCCTACCTTTGTCCGCGGATTTACACCTCCATGAGGGAGAAGTAAATCCGAGACGCAACCCGGGGGCGGTTCCGGAGGGCGCGGCCATGCCCCTGGACCGCCCCGGGCCGAAACCACGCCCCCGGGCCCGCCCCCGAAACGCCGCATCCCACCCCCAAAACCCAGTGTCGATCGGCCCCGCCCCTGACACGCCCCCGACACGCCCCTGCTCACGTAAATCCGGGCGGATTTACGCGAGCAGGGCTTTTAAAATCCGCCCCTGAAGGTGCAGGCAGAGCAAATCTGTATCTGCTTAATTTCCCAAGGAGTAGGTTGCTATATTCACACGAACTGCTTAGGAAATATCTTAGAAATGTACTGAAAATTCCTAATGGGATGGATATTGTGCTTTCAAAAATTTATTATATTACATCAGCGAAGCAATGGGTTAATGAGGAGAAAGGAACCCTGAATACTATTATTCCACTGATCTATCTGCCTTTTTGGAGACATCCGAGTGCATTTAGTCTAGTAAGAACAGTTAACAACACAAGGCATCGTCCTGCTTTGCCTGTATAACTACATTATCTAGTAGGGATGTGCATTCGTCTAGGACGAATTAGACAATTTCAACAAAATTGTCTAATTCGTCCTGTTTCGGCCACCCCAAATAACGAAGGGAATTTCCTCGAAATTTCTGAAAATTTCATTTTTCGGGGTTAGTGCACACTATCGGGATTAGTGCGTGCTAACTCCTGCACTAATGGGAGTTAGCACTAACCCGAAATTCGGGACGGTCGAAAAAAAAGGTCCAAACCGCGGGAAACCGAAATTTCCCACGGCGGGCCAATAACGAAGGCCGAAAAAAGGTTTGGCCAAAGCACATCCCTATTATCTAGTGCACTTTTGAGTCTGCATTCACCTTTCTTTTTAAGGACTAGATAGCACCTGAAAAAGATGAGACACTCCATAATGTCTAGAAGGTGAAATCTGTTTCTGCTCTGAAGATCTATATGCATTTTTAGCGACATCTCACGATGATAGCCCAATGAGGGCTACATTGTTGGTCTGCTACAGTTTAAAAATAGACAAAGACTGGGTACATAAATAATATTTCAAATATACATTTATTTTCTTTTGTAATTAAAAAGTGTGGGTGCTTCCAGATGCTGCCCGCCTGTCTCAACGTAGATGGAAAGTTTTCCTTTAGATGAAACAGTGAGGATGTGGTTAGTGCAGTTAGTGTAGCTGGGTTCAAGAAAGGATTGGATAAGTTCTTAGAGGAGAAGTCCATTAACTGCTATTAATCAAGTTTACTTAGGGAATAACCACTGCTAATAATTGCATCAGTAGCATGAGATGATCTTGGTGTTTGGGTTCTTGTGGCCTGGTTTGGCCTCTGTTGGAAACATGATGCTGGGCTTGATGGACCCTTGGTCTGACCCAGCATGGCAATTTCTTATGTCCTTATGTTCTTAATTACTGCCTTTTTTTCCTTTTTTTTTTTTTTTTAAATTCCCATGTATTGTATGTAATCAAGGGAAAAGGTTCATTTTCGTTTACCCTTCCTATTTGGAAATCTTTTTTGTTTGGCATGAATATGGTTAAGTAATTTTTCTCTTAGGTTGTGTTGATCCTTGGTGTCCATGGAGTGAGCTTGAAGGTTGAGATTAGTAGACATCTAAGACATGTGATTATATTTAGTTAATCTCTTATATAATTTCATTTTTTTTATTTGTATCCTCCCCATTTAAGGTGGATTAGTCATGTATTATGCAACTGGGGTTATTCTCTTTTCTTGCTTGGTCTTCTATTTCTTTTGGGATATTTCTACCTTTGTATAATTTATGATTTCTTTAGGCATAGAATTATGTCTAAATTTGTTTAAATGCTAATCTGAAAAATCAACTTTCAAGCCTATCTCATCAACTGTCAACTATCTATACAGAGCATTAAGGAAACTCTACACCACGATCAGAAACTTTTCCTTCCTTCATTTTTAAATTTAAATTTATAAAGATATGAGACATACAGCATTCAAAATATTGGATATAGGCAACGAATAACTGTAGGTAACACCAAAGGTTCCTAGAATACACTTATAGTATTGGATCTTGCCAACAAACAAGATAATGACTCACATCTCAATTTAACTATAACCATAGAAAGTAACACAAGTATTATATAACAAACACTAGACAACCATTCATCCATCCACACTCACCCCAAACATCTAGGAACCTTATTTGGTCAAATCCATTGGGTGGTAAAGCTTAAACATCTCAGATGAACCTTTGAAGAAAGAGGTAACAGCTCAAAAAAATTTACGTACACTTGTGTATAGTCCCTTGGCAGAGAGAGATGCATACATTGAAATCGGATCACAGTGCTGTGGTGGTCAAAAAAGTATACAGAATGTTAGGAATTATTAAGATGTGAATGGCAAATAAAATATTGACTCTGTATCCCTCCATGGTGAGACCGCATCTTTAGAACTGTGTGCAATTCTGGTCGCCACATCCCAAAAAAGATATAGTTGCATTAGAGAAAGTGCAGAGAAGGGCGATCAAAATAAGGGGCATGGAACGGCTTCCCTATGAGGAAAGCCTAAGGAAGTTAGGACTGTTCAGTTTGGAGAAGAGATTACTGAGGGGGGATATGATAGAGGTCCTCAAAATCATGAAATGACTTGAACAGGTTAATGTAAATCAGTTATTTACTCTTTCAGATAATAGAAAGACTAGGGGGCACTCCATGAAGTTAGCAAGTAGCTCATTTAAAACAAATTGAAGAAAATTATTTTTCACTCAATGAATAGTTAAGCTCTGGAATTCATTGCCAGAGGATGTGCTTATAGCAGTTAGTGTAACTGGGGTTTCTACAGGAAAAATCTATAAATTGCTATTAATTAATAAGCAATTGTAACTTGAGATCTATTTAATGTTTGGGTACTTGCCAGGTACTGGGACTTGGATTGGCCACTGTTGGAAACAAGATGCTGGGCTTGATGAACCCTTGGTCTGATCCAGTATGGCATGTCTTATGTTCTTATGTTTATAAACAGGATATCTATTCAGACATAAGATGGAACAATAAGGAAGGAGAGGGGGTTCCAGTTGTATCCAAAATTTAAAATAGAAAAGTAGGCTATTAACAGAGCATTTATAACAGGCAATAAAGCAGGAGAGAGACCTTGGGGTGATAGTGTCTAATGATCTGAAGTCGGCAAAACAATGTGACAAGGCGATAGCTAAAGCCGAAGAATGCTGGGCTGCATAGAGAGAGGAATATTGAGTAAGAAAAGGGAAGTGATTATCCCCTTGTACAGGTCCTTGGTGAGGCCTCACCTGGAGTACTATGCTCAGTTCTGGAGATCGTATCTCTGAAGGGACAGAGACAGGATGGAGGCACTCCAGAGAAGGGTGTCCAAGAAGATGGATGGTCTTCATCAAATAACTTATGAGGAGAGATTGAAGAATCTAAACATGTATACCCTGGAGGGAAGAAGGAACAGGGGTGATATGATATTGTTGTTCAGATACTTGAAAGGTTTTAATGATCCAAAGTCAACGACAAACCTTTTCTGTTGAAAATAAAATCAGCAGTACCAGGGGTCACGATTTAAAACTCCAGGGAGGAAGACTCAGTATTTCTTCACGGAGAGGGTGGTGGTTGCCTGGAACGCCCTTCCAGATGAAGTGGTGAAAACCAAAACTGTGAAAGATTTAAAAGGGGCGTGGGATAAACACTGTGGATCCATAAAGCCTAGAGGATGGGAATGAAGAGAAGAGGCATGGGGGTGGCTTGCGGGAAAGACGGCTATAACCTGGTGATTAATAACCTTATTCAATAAACATTCACATGGTTAATGCAACTCTAATATTGCTCTATGCTTCAATGGCAAGAGGAAATGTGGAAAAGAGGATTTGCATTCAGGCAACAACCAACAAGGCTGCACAGTCTGGGTAAACAAATAAGCGTGGTGTAGCTTGCTTGTTGCGGTGGTTACTACCCCAAACCAATTAAGCCTGATACTTCACTTTGAATGCATATCCAGAGCAGCTCACTGTTTCAATGGCAGGTTTCCATGGCAGGGGGGGGAATGAAGAAATAGGATGTACATTCAGACAATCAACACAGACTGAATTGCACAGTCTGGTTAAACAAATAAATGTGGGAGTAGTGTGCTGTTGCAGTGGTTACTAACTCGAACCAATTAAGCCAGATGCTTTACTTTGACTGCATATCCAGTGTAGTTCACTGTTTCAACGGCAAGGGGGAATGAAGAAAAGAGAGTGTGGGAGTAGCTTGCTTATTGCGGCAGTTACTACCCCTAACCAATTAAACCGGATACTTCACTTTGAATGCATATCCAGCGCAGCTCACTGTTTCAACGGCAGGAGGGAGTGAAGAAATAGGATTTACATTCAGACAACAACCAACACGGTCTGAATTGCATAGTCTGGTTAAACAAATAAACGTGGGAGTAGCTTGCTTGTTGAGGCAGTTTCTACCCTAAACCAATCAAGCCTGATACTTCACCTTGAATGCATATCCGGCGTGGTTCTCTGCTTCAGTGGCAGGAGGGGAATGAGGAAAAGAGGATTTATATCCTGACAACATCAAACAAGGCATTGATCTGAGCAGTATGAGAGTATACCAACAGTGGGGTAACTTCTCATTACGAAGGTTACTACCCTCAAACATTAAGCCTATCCTTCAGTTTGATGCAGCTCCAACACTGCTCTCTGCATCAGTGGTGGGGGTAGAAGGAAATTGGAATAAAAAAGTTACCAATAAGGGCCCTGAACTCAGCGGTCGGGGTAACAGAAAGGTTGAGACAATAAGTGTGAGAGCTTGCTGGGCAGACTGGATGGGCCTGTTGGTCTTCTGCCGTCATTTCTATATGTTTCTATATGAGAAAATACATATTACCCATCGGTGGCAAAAATCCAGATATTTTCCTTTCCTTACTTTTTAGTAACGATCTATACTGAATAATGCATCTGACTGAATATCAACAGTACACAGTGGTTGGAATCAGGATAGATGCAAAAGCTGGATGGAAAGTGCGGGATAAGTTTCAAACCTCTGTGAACACTGTCAGGTGCCACTTGACCTCAAAAGAAATATACAGGCTCAATCAGCAGCTGTAAGATTCCTCTAGTAATTTGTAATCAGCAAGTGCACATAATAGCATAGTGGCAAGTGCACTCAGCAGCATATAATTCTCTGAGTGCTGCCCATGATGAAACTGACCTCAAAATAAGATATCATTACCTTATTTTCTGTTCAGACTTTCCAGCCTTTTTCTGCAAAATTTGCTAAATGGCAGTGTTTAAGCTGCAAAAAAAATATTTCTGATTCAACACAAATGGCTGGTCTGACTTCATCTTACCTGTCAGTCTTGGACCCATTAAGCCATACTACCAGACATTAAAACAAATATTTTTCTGAAAAACTCTGTTAATATTTTCCCTCTTCCGTTTCAGTAAGGATGATTGTCTTAGCTGTGTATAATACTCGTTTATACCAGATCTGCATCATGACTTATGGTGTAGCATCATTATGAAGTGGAAAAAATTCTCAGGTCAGGATTTGTTGTTTTAGAATTTTTTTTTTTATTAATACTCAGATCATTTGGGGTTTTTTTACTGACTTAAAAAGGAGAGCAATCAAGCAAGGATGATACTAACCCAAATTCCTTTTATTGAACAGAGCAGGATGCTGTCATGCCTCATAGTACAATAGAATCCTGAAATATTTGAATCTGAAAGGTATTCTATCCAAGTTCTATTAGTATTGTAAATACATTTCAAGTGAATCTGAGAATTGTTCAAGGAGAACCCTCTTGTACGCAGACCTCTTAAATCGCATCTTTACATTAAATCAGTAGTTTGGCTATTGTGATCTTTATCAATAGTAGTGGTCAATGAATTTAAAAAAAAGAGAAGCTTACAAATTAGTTTGTCAAATCGATATAAAATTATCAAAATAGTGAACTAACCTTTTCTTCCTTGTAGTAAATGGGGGTTAACTAGAAAATCCACAGGGGATCTATGGATATACACTACTGATCAACGGACTTGATAACATGCACTACAAAAATTCTGCCAAATATTTTGTACAGATCTTGCCAAAATCCATGGACTGTCCAATTTAAATAAGGCTGAGATCCATCTAGTTTAAATATGACTCAGTCTAGTTTCCAGATCCCTAATCTATGGGTGAAGTGCCTGCAATTGATGTATGCTTTACCTACTATACAACAAAATGGCAAACTCTGGTGGAGAGGGAAGCGTTGGAGTTAATTAACTCAAGTGCATCTCCAGCAGATGCAGTCATATTTAAAGAAGAAAGAAGAGGATGACGCTATGAGGCCTAGGCTCCAGCCTTCAGGCCTGGACTGAGGCTAAGGCCCCAACATTGGGCCTGGCTCCAGACCAAGGCTTGGCGATGGGACCTGGCCTCTCGACCAGGCCCTGGCATTGGGCCAAGGCCCAAGCATCAGGACCCAGCCTCTGGGGCAAGCCCCTGCATTGGGCCTGAGTCCAGACTCAGGCTCCAATATTGGGACCCTACCTGCAGGTCCTAACATCCCTCAGGACTGCATCTGGGCCACAACATAGGATCTCCAACAGATCAGGTAAGTGGTGGTCAGGAAGTTTCCTGATCTTGGCAAAATGTTTGGGGCCCAAACCTTTGGCTGAGACTCCTGTGTCGCACATGGACTTATGTCTAGGCAAGGAGCCTACCTCAGGCCTAGATCCAAACTCCGGCATCACGCTGGGGCCTCAGTCAACTCCCCAGGCAAGGCCCTGGCTTTGAGCCCGGGCAAAGGCCTGATGAATTACTTTTTTTTTTTTTTTATAAAACAAAATATGAAAACCAATGAAATTTCATTGGGTTTTCAATCATTTTGTTTTGAGAAAGAAATGAAATAGGAAATTTCATTGTTATTTCCTTTTTCATTCCTCCTGAATGCACATCTCTAATGGCTCTTTGCCATGCCTATCAATGATGACCTTGTGCATACTTACTTACTGCAAACTTCATACAGAAGGGAATGTTCCTTGTAATAGTCTAGTATCATGTCCATCTTTTGAAGGTGGCCAAAATAATATTTACTCTAAATGTGGCAGACTCCCCAATTTGGGTCCTAGCCTCCAATGGTTGGCATTGGGGTGGAGGCTGAGCATGCAATGAAGATATTTGCTACTGAGCTACTATACTGAGCCTCATGTCTGCATAAGAAAGTGTGGTACTTACAATGTACTGGCAGTTACCTGTTGCCAAAAAAGAAAAAAAAAATACTAACAGAACTGTCTTTGTATTGTTAAAGATTTGTTTTCACTGACAGCAGCTTATATTGCCTTAGATCCAGTGTTGCAATGGATAACGTATCTGATTACGGATCAGAAGACTTTAGATTCAACTCCTGGCTGGCTTAAGGTTTCTTTGTCTGAGAATAAAGCAGAGAATATCATAATGCTTCTGTATCTCTCCATGGTATGACTTCATCTTGAGAAGTGTGTGCAGTTGTGGTCATCATGTCTCAAAAACAATATAGTATAATTAGAAAAGATACAGAAAAGGGCAACCGTATGGAACAATTCTCCTGTGAGGAAAGGCTAAAGAGATTAAGACTCTTCAAACTCTAGAAGAATGGCTGAGAAGAAGTCTCTAAAACAATGAATGGAGTGGAACTCTTTCAAAGAGTATAAAGACTAGCAGACACACAATGAAGTTACAAGGTGATACATTTAAAACTAATAAGATAATTTTTTTTTTACTCAATGCATAATTAAGCTCTGGAATTCATTGCCAGAGGATGTGGTGAAAGCTATTAGTGTAGCTGGTTTAAAAAAGGTTTGGACGAGTTCCTCAAGGAAAAGTCCATAAACCATTACTTATCCCTGGGATAAGCAACATGTAATCTATATACCCCTTGGGATCCTGCCGGGTACTTATGACCTGGATTGGCCACTGTTAGAAACAGGATACTGGGTTTGATGGACCTTTAGTCTGACCCAGAATGGCAAATCATATGTACTGATGTACTTGGAGGGTTAACAAGTTTGGAAAGGGGCTGCTCTGTTTAACCTGCCCAGAGAACAGCACTTATGTAGCCAGCAGAGGAGGAAGCCCAATTGCTGATGGAAGCCACCCCAAATAAGAAATGGGTGCAATAATCTCTCTTGTTCTGAGTGTTAGAGGATAGTGACCAGCAGCAGTCGGAAAGAGAGCTTGGATTTGGGGACAGGAGAGGGGAGAGCAGATGCTGAATCTAGGTGAGAGCTTGACGGCAGCTGCGATGCATTCAGTTGCAGGAAAGAGAAATGTGAACTTCTACAAGAAAATCACCAGGAGCACAAGGAATGTTTGCTACAGATAGACTGAGCTAAGTAATCTACAATTCCAAAGAAGTATTTAGAAGAGAGGATATGTTCCTTTTTCTGTATTACTGTTGTGGCAGCCCTCTGCCCACTGAGCATAAACTCCCACCTGTGTGGACGCTTCTTTCTGTGGCAGACTGTCCATGGCCCAGCCTCTCTGACCAGTTTTCAGCCGAGGGAAGGATGAGCTGTACCTGTCCCTCAGCACTGGACGAAAGGACCAAGGATTGGGGTTTTTGGTTTATCCCTCTAAGGAGTTAAAACATAGTCAAGCTACAGCATCCAGCCTGGGAGCATTTACCAACTTTTTGTATTTATTTGAACTGGGCCCCATCTTTATGTGCACATGCTAGCCAGGAATGGGGATTTTGGGGAATGTTTTATTTTTGTTTTATTTTCTGAATACTCAGATGCAAAGTATCTCTGGGGTTGGGCTGTATGTTTCTTTCCCCTTTTTGCACTGTGTGGCCCAATGCACAACCAGCTGCGGTATCAATCAGTTGGTTCATTCTCACTGGTTTCTCCACATTGCATATTTAAATTAGAATCTGCTAGTTCATTTTGTTTTCAATACTACAACTGCTTTTCTGATTCTTATATGCCAATTAATGTGTACATATTTTCTGTTCAACTTATTCCTATTTACTTAGTGTTTATTTATAAGTTGCCAGTAAAAGTTGTCAAGTAGTTATTTCTTGGTGTGCAGATTGCATGTGGTGAATTGTGAAACAAGGGGTTGCTTAAGAAGGGCCACCAAGCGTGATATTGGGGTTATAGGCGCAGTCTTACCCCCTTCAAAGTGAGCGAACCCACAAAGATTTATCATAGTATTTCTTCTATGGTTAATTGCCTCTCTCTTAGCCCAGGTAACAAACTACTTCGGGGGGTGGTGGATCACACTAAGAATTTGTATACTAGTCACTGAATTTATTTGTAGCAGCATTCTTCAGTTTGTATTTTATGAAAAGTAATTAATATTTGTATTAATATTTGGAGTTCCTCTATATTTGGAGTTCCTCTATATTTGGAGTTTGCGGCATTCAGCATTATGGTGGTTCCTGGAATCTCCTAACCCCTAAATAACTCATCAGCAGCATGTGTCAAAAGGCACATTCTATAATTGTTGTGTTCTGAATAAATCTCAAGATTTGTAGTGTACAAACCAAATACAAATCTGATGTAATTTCTCCATGGAGAACTGTCCTGTCCTCAGAGTTCACTCTCTAATTTGAATTCCCGGAGAATCCTCTAAACCTTCTCTTCCCAACTTCCAAATATCAAAGAACTCAGTTCTTAACCGTCAAACAATGTTTATTAGAATGAAGAAAACAGTTTAACACTCACAGTGACTTGCAAGGCGAAAAAAATAACCGTACAGACAGCGGCCAGCTTGCTGTTATGAGTTTCTGGACTCAGCAATCAGAAGAGCACTGCAGCCAAAGAGAAGGTTGTGGGTGCTTGTACATAGGCAAACTATTAGCAGCGCAGGAGAAATAGTGATGTGGCCAGCCCCTGTCTTGTGCTGTGAATACCATCCAGGAGTGCCACAGGTCCAGGTTCAAGTCCAGATGAGGGGGAGAAGTTAATATCCAGGACCTCTGGCACTGTTTGTCACTGTTTGTCCAAATTTAACACCTTCACTCAGTGCAAGGTGGCCCCTAAGAGCACAAGAAAATCCCGGGATGCAGCCCATACTCACTGCAGGCTCCCTCCATTTAACCAGAGGTAGGCAAAAATCAATCTGGAGTTCAAGCTGGCGTTCAAAACAAAGTCTTTACTGCAACTTAAATTAAATAATTCAATCCAGTATTCCAAAAATCAGAAACAGCATCAAGAAAATTATGGCAATGAAGAGGATGGATAAAATGTCCTTAGTGGTTGTTACTTCCCTTCTAGGTTCTCTTGCACCACTATCCACAGGGAAAAAACTCCCTTGCTTGGAGGGTTGGGTATCACAACTCTCCCAAGAAAAATCCCAACATGAGCCAAAAACGTAATCCAAAACCAAATTTGTTCAGATGTATCCAATTGAAGAGTCCAACCTGTCTTATTTGTTGTCTCCCATACAAGAGTCAAAACTTCAATTCTCTTCACCCTTGCTTATCTGGTTGCTTGGGCAAAAAGATCAAAAATGACTCAGCCTCTTTGGATAGCAAGGGGGGAGCTCGTCCTTCCAGACTGGTCACAGTTCCAAATTCTCCATTGCAATTCACAGCAAAACTACTTCGGCTCCTTTGGATCAAAGACCTCAGGGAGTGAAGCTATGCCAAACTGCCACTTCTATTCCTCTGTGCTCCTTTGCTCGAGATTAAGGGGTGATCTCCAGCTCCAAATCCACTGTGGGTCTCTCCCGCCCTTGAAAGAACTGAACATGCTCCAAGGGATTATATACCCCAGGAAGCCTTTCCCCCCCAAAAAAAAAAATGGTGTCATGGCTATGGGAGAACTCAAAAAATCTGCAAAAACTCTCCCACTGCTCATTGATGGAAAATTACTGCACAAGAGCATTTTTAGTGACTGCATAGCCCTAGTACAATGAGAATGTGAGGTAAAAAGATGACGACATTCTAGGAGCTTGAAGAGGAAAAGAAGAGCTGTTAGTTTGCAAGAGACTTCTTCTGACTGTAACCTCAGCAGGAAGTCAGACATCCACAGATTGCTTTGACTTAAGGGACCCATAGGAAGAGCAGAGAACACACAGGCAGAGATAAAGGGCAAACCAGAACATATCCAAGAAGGTTCAGTAACAGTCAGACAATATCCAATAAGAACAAAAGACAGCTATACAACGCAGAGAATCCAAACTGTGCACTTATCATAAGATAACACAGAATGGCAGCATAATAAATACTGTACATATACACACTGTGGAAGCAGAGCAAGCAAACAGTCATGGGTTTAGAAATAAAAATATATAGTACAATTATCATTTACTTGAAAAAAAGAGTTTCAAAGCTGCTTTCGGACCTTCAAAATAAGCCTCATGCTGTCATTTTGGAACACATCTAAAACTGATTCCATACCAATTTTTAATGCAGTCTGGAAAAATGTAAATGAGGACTGCGCTGTGGAACAACCTACAGTATATAATTTGTAATTTTAAAAAATTTCATCGAAAAGAGAAACATAAAGAGATGAAACACTTCAAGTTAAAGTCTATTTTGTATTGTAGAGAAGTATTAGCAGGCAGATATCACAGAATGTGAGGAAATTGTGTTACCCATTATTCTGCTAATATAAAGCCACTGAATTCTAATGAAACCATGACTGGGGGAGGTAAGGGGTGCAGCGAGAATAGACCCGGGAAGAGTTTCGGTATAAAAAAAAAGGGGGTGCACAAGTATTGGTTTAAGTATGGAAACATATATACTTATCTTCGTGAATTAGTAAAGGATGAGAAAGAGGAGATGACAAAATCAACTTGGATAAAGAGTAAACAGGTAAGCTTGAATGGCTGACAGATGGGAAAATATTAATATCCTTAGTTAAAGGCAGGGACAAACAGGCAGACTGAGTGGACCGACATCTACTTTGTTATGAAAAACACAACCAAGCAGTAAGAGACCCCAAGAGCAAATAGCCAGACATTCTTTCACAGTTTATATTTCCACCATCTTTGCTGAGAGGCTGTTCCAAGTGTCTACCTCTCTCTCACAGTTGCAGTCTAGAAGTAAACTCTGAGCTAAGGAATGCAATTTGGGATACAATCACTATTGCAGTTGTAGATCTGACATCACGGATGTGACTATAATGGATTGTACAGGAAAATCTAAGGGGGTTTTTAGGTTAAAAGAACCCATAAATTTGAAGGCTGGGAAAAATGAAACTGATATTATTGAATTAATGAAAATGACGAATTGTAACACCATAGAAACTGATACTGTATTAGTCATCTAAAAGAGGATAATGCTAGAATTTTCCCAGAAATGAACCTGAGCACTTTTTGTGATTATCTTATTAAAGGACAGCTGTAATTTCCTCAAGATGTAATTTGCTTGCATATACGTAAGACAATATCCACATTATGTGGTAATGAGACAATTATTGGTCAATATTGTATACTATATTTTATTATCCCATCCTGCTGATGTGAAGCTATTGAATTCTAGTAAAGCTATAGTATTTTTCTTTATATATCTTGATTGTGATACTTCTATTTTATTGTGAATATGCAATGGATATATATAATATGGCTAAGTAGCAAAGCAAGGATAAAATATAAAAACATAGTGAATGACAACAGAAAACAACCAAATTGACCCATTCCATCATGATTCTTTCAGTTTGAGTAGATGAGCATATAAAATCATAAATGCAACCCAACACTAGCTCCCCCCCCCCCCAATGTCTTATACCTCCACCACCTCCACTAGTAGGCTGTTTTTGGCTTAGTCATCTTCCTTTATGAGTCTTACAAGACCAACTAAATCCGAAATGCAGGTCCCTTTCATGTCTTATTACCAGGTTTTCTAATAATCAACATAGCTATCAAAATTAGTAAAGCATTTGTCCAAAACATCCAACATCCTCATATTCATTGAAATTTGAGTTTTAACTCCATTTAGGTTACCTGGTGTCTTTTTGGAAACCTAACACAACCATACCACAACTGTTAAGTTCATAACTGCTACTCCATGCAGATTACCCCATTACTTTCTTGGAAACTTGATTCAGTTTTGCCACTGCTCTTTAGGCCATAACTGCCAATCTATGCAGGTTACCCCCTTGGCTACTCCATGGACAGTGGTACCACTAGGTCATGTTTCTCGTCACTTTTTGCTAGAAAGGATTCTCCATGTTTTATCCTATGGCTTTAAAATTCATTACCATTTTAGTATCCATTCTAGGAAGGCAATACAGCCATTCACCACCCTTTCTGTGAAAAAATATTTCCTGATGTTGTTGAGTACTTGCCAGGTACTTGTATCCTGGATTAGCCACTGTTAGAAACAGGATACTTGGCTTGATGGACTCTCAATCTGACCCAGTTAAGGCAACTTCTTATGTTTCTAAGGCTACCTTCTTAGAACTTCCATATCATCATGACCCCTAATTCAACAACTTCCATTCCACTGAAAAAAAGATGTACCGTACTTCTTGTGAATTATTAATACCATTCAGGTATTTAAATGTCTCTGCCATATTCCCTTTCGGGTAGATTTTCAAAGGGGTACGCGCGTACCCCCCGAAAACCTACCCCAAACCCCCCCTGCGCGCGCCGAGCCTATTTTGCATAGGCTCGGCGGCGTGCGCAAGCCCCGGGACGGGCATAAGTCCCGGGGCTTGCATGGAGGGGCGTGTCGGGGGGTGTGCCGATTTTGGGCAGCCATGCACGCGCCGACCCCGGATTTTAATGGCTACGTGCATATCTATTAAAATCCCGCATACTCTTGTTCGCGCCTGGTGCGCGAACAAAAGTACGCGCTCGTGCTAATTTATAAAATCTGGCCCTTTGTCTCTTCTCTCCTCTAGAATATACATATGTATGTCCTTATATCTCATGCTAAATAGCATTCTATTTATTTATTTAAGAACTTTTACTATACCGACGTTTGTAGGGCACATCATGCCGGTTTACAAATAACTGAAGCAGGTAGAAAATACAATGAACAGGGGAACATTCTACTTACATTCATCACAATGCATGTCATTAATGACATTGATCATGAACAAAATATCTCCTCCCACGTCATATGGATTATGAAATAACTATAAAATACTATATATTTATTTATTTATTTAAAACTTTTCTATACCGTCATTTAGTAGAGCACCATCACAACGGTTTACAGTTAGGCACAAATATGTTTGGTTTGGTTTCTAAATTATCCAAAAAAGTGCCAGTATTATACGGTTACATATAAAGATGAAAGGACTGGCCAGGTGGCTGAGGACCTAGGTTGGATGCAGAGAGCATGGGTTGGATTCCTAGGTCTGGTCTTCTGATCTTCAGGCTAGCCAGGCCTGGAGATACTGCAGAAGCAGTGCACACATCCCCTGGGTAGAGGCAGTCTCAGATTCAGGCAGCAACAACATCTAGTGGTCAGACTTACTTAGCCTGAGATTGCAGGAATCCAGAATGAACCCTGGTGCATAACCCTAGCTAAGGGCTGTCACTGCAATGATTGGGCTGCTTGAACTGGCAATGGGATATAAAACAGGAGGAAAAACAATGGGTAGTGATAAATGAGAGCTTACTGTGTAGTAGCTCAAAGAAGGCTACTTCTGACTGTGCTGGAAGCTAGGGGTTATGCAGTCATTTCTAATATGAAATGACAAAGAAATACTAACAAACTTTCATTTTTTCTTTTGCTTCATTTTAGTGTTCAAAAGAAACAAATGATGAATTCCTGCTCTGCAACCAATTAACCCTGCCTCTTCCCAACTTTAAAAAAAAACCTGCCTTCTGGGTTTGCCCCTCATCCATCTCTCTTCCTCGATTCCCTCACCCAGTTTACTCGATTCAAAGAGGTGAGGAAAGAACCCCAGTTGCTCTTGTCCCGCTGATGCCGTACTTCAACATGGCATCAACTTCAGGTCAGATGGTGCCATATTGAAATACAGCACCAGCGGGGCAGGAGCAACTGGAGATCGCTGCTACCCCATTTGATCAGGTAAGTTAGAAGGGGCTCCATCTGGATGCTGGGATATGGGCAACCCCCAAGGTTTTTTTTTAAATTTTGGGGGTGTCAGAGTTTATTGAAGGGGGGGGGGCAGGAATGTGGTGGGCCCCTTAGTGTGCATTGTGTACAAAAAGCATGAACTACATAATTTAGTGCACATGAAATAGCGCATTTTAAAAATGGAAAACAAAATTTAAAAAACCCAAAATGTATTTGAAGATATGGAAAAATGAATCATTCCTCCAACTGAAACAAAAAGAAATGGAACAAAAATGATCAGCATACAAACTCCTACTGGAAGCCCAAACAGAAATGGAGTAAACTGCCGGACTAAAAAGAAATATATAAATTAAATAATGGAAAAGCAAGATCTAGGAATGAGAGCTGTGTGTTGAGAAATTCAATCAAGATCAATTACTAATTATTTTCTTTCTTGTCTGTTTACAGAGGTTGAGTCTCCTGAAGAAGTATTTCTACATTTCATAATATTGCGATCTTTTTTGAAGGGGAACAGAACATAAGAATGCAGTAAAATACATCAAATGTAATTGAAATATAGAATAAATAAAAAAATAACAGGCAAATTACAATCCATATTCTTAAACCCACCTTCCTCTTTCACAGAGGGACTGTAGGAAAGTTAACCTCATCTTTCCCACACCCAGCACTTCCTCATATCTCCTGCACTTGACACTCCCTATCACTTTTTTGGGAATGGGTTAACCAGGTACTTATTTTTCATGGGTTCTAATTATTAAACAGAATGGACAGCACAATAAACTGAGTTCTCCATGTCAATGACACTGTGGGAGAGTCACCGAGTGTGCTCTTGTCCCTGCTTAGTAGTACAACACATTTTGGGTCGGGGAGCCCAAGGGTTGTCTTGGTTGGTTAGAGCTTGGGAAAGAAATGTTGGTTGGCGTGATACTGAGCAATTGAAATTGTATGCTTTATTCAGTTGTGTTAACCTATCTGTGTGTTAAGGGGTATGGTGGGGTGTCCTTTAAAAAGAGGTGAGAGGAGATGATTGGTCGGAGAGTGGCCTGGGAAGGTATAAATTCTGGGTCAGTGTGGTAGGAATTGCTCTGAATATGGCGTGGAGGAAGAGAGGGACCTCCAGGATATAAGGAGCCTGGAGTAGCCTGTTTGTGTGCTGGTGGGCCAGGGACCCTCCCATTAGAGAGCAGAGCTCTGCAGGGGTTTTTCCCTTCAAGAGAAGAGGTTGAAGGCCAAGGAACTAGAGAGAGGCAGTTCCTCCCCTTGAGAAAATAAACAGGAGCTAGGAAAATGGGAGAGTTTCAAAATGAGGAGTACCCCAAAAGATAGCCAGACCATGGAGGAGCCCAGGGAGACCTGCACACTGTTGGAAAGATGAAGTCCACGAAGGATTCACTAAAGGGGTATGGAGTGAGATACCCAGGGAATTAGGGATGTGAACCCCATGTCCCACATAGGAAATTGGTGTTTAAAAGAAAGAGGAGTCTGAAGAGTATGATTTACCAATCCCTTTGTGACAAGGTGAAAAGTGGAAAGAGGGGTACCTGAAGGGTGGAGCACTTCAGTTAATAGAGTATCAAATAATTTAAGCCATATGTTCTGTCAAGTAATGTATGGAAAACATTATGAGAGAATGGAGGGAAGAATATACTTAAAGATGGGATTAGTATTTCAAACGCTGGGTTACAATGTATCATTATTTTGGTCAAATGTTGGTTTTGACTGCATATACCATGAACCCTTATTCAGTATTGTCTATCTGCCCTCTTTATGTCATGTTTATAGTTGAGGCTGGGATTTGCCATATGAATAAAAGTTGAGTTTTTAAAGATATCCTTGAGTGGCCTTCGTTTTTTCAGGTCTCGGGTGGTGAGGGGGGGGAACAAAGGGAAGCTATTATGGGATGCAGATTTCATGGAGGGGATGGAGGGGTTTATCTCTTCCTGACCAGATCAAGAGAGAAAAGATGAAGTGCTACCCTTCTCACTGCCTTTATCTGGGTCCACGTCACCATCTGCATGACCCATGTCTGAACCCACAAAACAAATCAAAGAGACTGATCCTTGCTATATATAGGTCAGAGCCACTCGATATTTTATGTACCTCAAAAGAGGGTTTACAACTCAGACAGCAACCAGTCTACATCTGAGTATGTTTATAAGTGAGCATTCGAGAGCTTGAAAAGATCTAGTTCAATAATTCGTCAATTAAAGACATCATAGCCAAATCCCTGAGCCTTGTAATTGTTAGAATACAGCAAAAAAGTTGAGCACACTGTCCCTTTAGAAGCCTCCTCTCCTCTCCCCAGCATGCACTTCCTGCTTAAAAATTAAGCATATCCCAAGGAATGGAGTTGGTGCTTCTATAGGGACAATGCATGCAGCTATTTTACTGGTACTACCATCATTATCAGGATGGGTGGGAGGGGTTAGAGAGGGCTCAGCCAGAAAGAAGGAAAATATAATAGTGAGGGAGAAAGCAAAAAGAAATAATTGAGGAAGGAGGAAGTTGGCGAGGGGAGATAAAGGGCCTATGGGTTGGCAGGAGTGGTAGAAGAGCCATAAAGGGTGAGATGGAGGAGATCCAAAGAGGGGACATGGAAGATTGCTGGGCAGACTGGATGGACCATTTGGCCCTTTTCTGCTAATGTTACTATGCTGCTATGATTGAAAGGGGGACAGTGAAGCCATAAGCTGTGAGATGGAGGACTGAAGGGGGTGGGGTGGGGGGCAAGTGAGTCAGAGGGTGGATGAGAATTGATAGAGGGGAGCCAGTAAGGTGATGGGGGTGAGAAATGGGTATGTGGAGAGGTGAAAAAGGATGAGATGGTGGGCGATATGCAGAAATAGATGAGGGCGAGATGGAAGGATAAGGAACAGAAGTGATAGAAAAATATAGTGGCAGAGATGAGAAAAATGGGGAAAAGGGAACCAAAAGATATGCTGAAGAGAGGAACAATCAGAAAAAGAAGTTAGGAGAAGATGGACCCGATGAAAACAGAAAAGAGATAGAACAGTACAATTAGAAACATAAACCCTAGACAACAAAAGGTAGAACATTTTTTTCTTAATGTAGATTTGTAATACTTGATTTTCTACAGTATTAAATTATATAGTGCATGCACAGTTTGTTTTAAAATGAGTAACATTTTTCCTATAGGAATTAACAAGTGGCACGACTCCACTCCTGTTAGTGCTGTGTATGTACTGCCCTTGAATGCTCTGAATGATATGTTTGGCAAATTTTATATTGAGATGGGGGAAAAAGTGGTTGAGAATCTGTAAACTCACCCATCCTGCTCCCAGTTCTGATCTCTCTGAAATCAGCATGCCAAACCTGGGCAGTGTGAGAATATCTAGAGAGATGTTCAGCCTGCGACAATTTTTCTCATGCTGAGCTATTCATGCTGAGTTTCTCGATATTGGTCTCTGTCTTGCAGAAATGTACTTCTTTGCATAATTGTTTCCACACCTCTAAATTGTGCAGGCTAGAGGCCTGTGAAAGAATTGAGCTTGACAGAAGTCAATAGCCTCAGGCACTACAGCAGCAGATTTAAAGGCAGTATTTATTTCAGTCTTCCTGTTGCTCACCAACAAACAGAAGGCCATACTAACATAGCCAGGCCACAAGAAAACAAGAACATAAAAATAAATAAATAAATAAGGAGGTTACAAGGTCCAGGAGAGAGGTTTTGTAGGAGGACTTCATTATAGTCATACCTAGAAACTTTGGGGTTTTGCTTACTGGGGTGGGACTAATATAATAAATTGCACTGCCCTTAGCATAGGTCCTTTTAGCATTTTAGCATACATTTTTCAGTGCAGACTTAATCCTGGTGTTTAATAGGGGTTTCTTTCTGCACAGAAAAATGTGCGCTAACATAAGGGATAAAGCCCGTGCTAAGGTCAGTGCTCCAATATGCAAATCCCATTCTAATGCAGCAATTAGGTATTTCTCTGCAATGTAGAAAGGTGTGCCAAAGCTCCAACTGCTTAAAGAGTCTTTTTGTAACTCCTGAGTCCGAGTGCGAGTTAAACTTTCTCCACAGGATTCACCTGCAGCTGGCATCTGTGTTCCCCCTGGCCCAAATTCCCCCCCACAGTGTCTAGGATCCACCAGATCCCTTATCCAGATGTCACAACTGGCAATGGGGCCCTTCTGGAATGCTTCCCAGACTCAGGGCTGAGCACAGCCTGCCGGGACCCACCGCTGACACCACAACTTGCTTCACTGGTGTGCTTAATGGCTGAAAGCCCAGGCCAACTGGATTCTCAGCCTGTTCACCTGTGGACATTCCAGATTTTGTTCGCCACCCCAAACTAATGGAGGGCATGGGTTACAATTTCTTTTAAATAAATAAACCTAATGGATGTCCTAATGGAGCTCCATCTGCCTGCTTTCTTAACACCCAAGAGAAGACTCAGCCCAGGGGATCTTGTCTTTAATCTGGAGTCTGCCCTAAAGCAGCTACCTGCAGGACAGGCGTGTCAGACTGGAGCACTTTTGTACAAGTGCCTGCTGAGGAAAAGCACCGCTGTGCAAAGCCCTCTTGTGAAGCAGAAAAGTGATCATGTCAACCGCAGGGCTAATCCGTCCTGTGTGGTTTTTTGTTTGTTTGTTTTTTTTTAAGATTTCTCCTCATCCTTGCTCTCCCAAAATATTCAGTAACATTTTACAGCTTTCACCTGCCCTGCCCCTCACAAATCAGCCTGAAGTAAACAAAGAAAATCGTCAGTTTTTTCAGTAGCCAAGTTTTAATGTAGATTTGTTGTTTAATGGCTTGCAAATAGATTATACATAAAAAAAAAGTGCAGTTTCTATTTAGCATGCTTTTTGACTCATGGGGCGTTTTGAATGCCGTTAGCTTACTGCATTCCATGGTACTGCAGGTTTCAGTACTGAGTAAGTAAGTAAAGTTAAACTCATGCTAAAATTGAACTCTAATATTAGCACAGGTTTTATTACATCAGCCCCATTGTTATTAACTAACTGGGGGAATGGATTGGGGAGGGGGATTCATTCAGTATTTTCTGCTATACAGAGCCAGCAAACACCTGCAGGAAAGGTACACTAGCACTTACATGCCAATTTCTGGTACTAATACTGAGTTTCTTCTCTTTCTTGGATTCTTCCTCCCTCTTCCTACTTTTTGTCTTCATCCTCACGTCCACCTTCCTTCCCCTTTTCTCCTCTGCAAATTCTCATACCTTCCTCAGCTCAGTTTGTGCTCCTCTGTCCATCTCCTCACTCTCTGTGCCCCTCTATCCTGCTCCCCCTTCCTTCTCTGTGCTCCTCTGTCCTTACCTCTTCCTCCCCTTTGCCCTTTGCCTTTTTTCTTTCCTCTGGTATCTCTCTCCCCCCTTCTTCCTCTCTTCACTGTGACCCACTTTCCTTCTTCCTATCTTCTCTCTGTGCTCCTTGTCCGTAGCACCTCGTTATCCGTGCCACCCTGTGTTCTCCTTTCTCATCTTAAAAAAAAAAAAAAAGAGCCATGGCAGCATTGCAGAGCCAGCACAGGAAACCAGAGCAGGAGTTGCCTCTGTTCCTCACACAATGCCAGGCTTCCACGGACTGAGATGCAGCGGTAAGGAAGTGGAAGAGACTGCTGCACTAGAGAGAGAAGCAGCTTTTTTTGAAAAACACTGCTTTGCTCTCATGCCTTTTTTTTTTTTTTAAGTCCTAGAGATCCTGGGAACTTTCCTGGAGATTCTGGGTCAGACCTGCAGAGATCCAGGAAGAGAGGTAGCTAAATTCTTCTATCTTGTTAATTATCAGAATAGCAGTGTGGCGCTAGAAAAACACATCTTATTGGTAGATATTCAAAGACCTAACTAGGTTTTCAGCTGAATGCGTATTTCCCTAAATTTAGTTGATCAAAATTGGTCCAATTAGATTTTTGTGTTGCTGGGTTCTGTGGCTAAACCTAGCTGGTTGGAGCTGACAATCAGATTTAAAGTGCTAAAATCTCTTAAAACCCTACCCCCAGGAATCCATTCCTCCTTTCCTCCTGACTATTTAAAAGCAAAAATGATTAGCATGGCAGGGTCCCCATTCCAATGTCTGCAACCACTGGACCTCTTCCGGCTCTCCCTTCTTTCCTTCTGTTCCACTGTCAAAAAATAGGGCCCATGCAGTGGGATTCCCCCTTCATCCCTCCCCTTCTTGTCTACAAAACCTCTGGCCGAGATCAAAAGTCAAATAACAGGATTCTATCTCCCCAGGTAGGAAACCAAGCAGAGATCGATATGGGACCCGAGCGGCTCATTTTCAGAGTGACTTCTAGAATTGTTGAAATACTGTGCAACTTTTGGATTACTGCAAAAATAATTCTAAGCCTTAGCTCTTTAATAAAACTTATCATTCTTATTGCACTAGTGGATTTACACAGTGCTGTATAAATTGAAAGTGACATTTTGAAGACACTGGATCTAAACACTGTTGCTGAGTTTGCACGAGTCAACAGTCCCAGCAGATGAGAAGACTTGGAGATCAGCTGAGTTCCCAGAGGGTGGCGGTGTGAGCTAGGGATGAATGTGGTGATATGTGTGCCTGAGTCTTTCTGAGACTAACATGGAGACTGTGATTGACCCAGAATCCTCTGCTTCCTTGGCCTCCTTGCAGTTCTGGCCATGTGAACCCTAAATGCCCTATTGAACCTGATTTGGAGAAATTCCAGGAGACATCTGGACAGCAGCTGGAGCTATCTAAAACTTGTGATGAGTGTTCATAGGGAAACAATAAGCAGAAGGAAAGGGTCAGAATCTCAGGCTGGAATTTCAATACCAGTGGCACCTGTAAAAACAGCCTAAGCAATGAAGATCTCCCTGAGGGTGAAAACATGTCAGGACAAAGGACTAACAGAAAATTAATGTGAACACCAGGCAAGTAGGCCACAATTTGGGAAAGAGATCAGGGTAACATAGGTCTAATTTATCTTCTTTTTGATATGAGAAACTGTGTACATGATACTCCCATAGGTTCAAGAAATTTAGGGATTTACCTACTTGAGATTGCCTGTTCTATCTATAAAAGAAGAATTCACTGAGGTACAAAGAGAAACAGAGAGTAGTACTTCTCATGTGCATCTTGCCAGAGAAGTGCTGCCATTCTGTATCTCCCAGGGATACTTGTATTGCTTACTGATACACAATAAAAAAAATTAATTTGTTTCTACAAATTTTGGTGTGGTATCCTTGTGCCGTAGAGAAGTGCTTATTAGTGGGTTGCAGTGGCTTGCTCACAGACTGCTTACTGGCCCACATGACTAACTATTAACTATTTCAGCAGTTCAAACATGGGAATGGTAAGAGATTTATAATGCTTTGCATAATTTATTATAATTGAAATATAATTTCCATTAACTTTCACATCAGCGGGCTTGCTATATTAATACCAGTATCTGGAAACCATCTGCTTATAGTCATAACATATATAAGAAATAAGATATGCCATACTGGGTCAGTCCAAGGGTCCATCAAGCCCAGCATCCTGTCTCCAACAGTTGCCAATCCAAGTCACAGGTACCTGGCAAATACCCAAACATGAAGTAAATTTCATGCTACTAATGCCGGCAACAATTAATAGCAGTTTATGGACTTCTCCTCCAGAAAGTTATCCAACCCTTTTTTAAACCCAGAAACAGTAGCTGCCTTAGCCACATCCTCTGGCAATGAATTCCAGAGTTTAATTGTGTGTTGAGTGAAAAAGAATTTTCTCTGATTTGTTTTAAATGTGTTACTTGCTAACTTCATGGCATGGCCTCTAGTCCTTGTATTATCCAAAAGGGGCAAATAACCATTTCACATTTACCTGTTCAAGTCCTTTCATGATTTTGTAGACCTCTATCATATCCTCCATCACTGTCTCTTCTCCAAGCTGAACAGCCCTAACCTCTTTAGCCTTTCCTCAAAGGGGAGCCATTCCATGCCTTTTATCATTTTTGTCATATAATACGCCTTTAAAAAAGATTCATATAAGACTCCTTTAAATGTACTTGCACTTTATTTTGTGAGACTTCCATTATTTATTTCACCCTACTTTATTTTCTGTTTGAACATATTTTACAAATAAATAAATACTACTTTTGATTTTATCCAGAATGGGGAGGAGGGATGCCAATTTCAGTTTTTGCACAGGGCACCAGTTAGGCTAGAGCCAGCCCTGTGTAAATGGTGATAATAAATCCTTGCCTCAAAAATGGATAACAGAGTCACAGTGGGCATGCTAGCATTCAAAACATATCCTTAAATCCACCCTAGAAGTCTCCGACACCTTCTACCAAGCCCAAACAATGCTGGAGCAGAGTACAAGAAAGAGATGGCTACCACTGGATCCTGAAGCCCACAGTTGGGGAGCAAGGTGTTTGCCTCAGACCCCAGAGCAAGAAAGGCCATGGGTCTTAAGTCCACAGCTATGCTTCCATTGTGAAGAGTGTGGCCATTTCACCAGGGAATGTCCCTAGATTGAGAAAGAAGCTATGCCTGTCAACTTAATGACACTCCATGTTTGTAGCTTTGTTGATACTCCTTGCTCTAAACTTAGTAATTTTAAGGTCTCAATTGAGTTGGATGGATTCCCTACGCAGGCCCTAGTTGATTTCATGAATTTAAAAATCCTCATTCAGATAGAGAAAGTTAAGTGAATTCAGATTGACTATGAACTTCTGATTCACTCATGAGGACCAAAGGCAGTACCCTACCCCGCTGGACAGGCCAGTTTTAAAGTAGGAGTATTTCCATGGCTCTCATATCCTGTCGTCCTAGAACACTATTTTCCATACTTTGAGATTCTTTGGGTCCAGCTTAATGCTGGGTCAACCAACACTGTTGTGGAAGAAAAGTCAAGTCCAGAAAACTCTCATCAGAGAGGGGGGTGGAAGGAAAGTTCCCTCTGAGGCTGCTCTGATTTCGGAGTGGCCTCGGAGGGAACGGCAGCGCGCGCAGGGCTCAGTGCGCGCAAGTTGCACAAATGTGCACCCCCTTGCGCACGCCGACCCAGGATTTTATAAGATACGTGCGACTATGCACGTATCTTATAAAATCCAGCGTACTTTTGTTCGCGCGCGTGCTGTGTTTTAAAATGTACCCCATGCTAGTTAGCCGGATAAGTCAGACATATTTGTCTAAGTGACTGCCACTGAATATCTGCCTATACCACTTAGCCAGATAAGTGACTTATGCTAAATAGTTATCCATATAGTCAGTGGGAGGCAGTTGGTATAACTGGATGGCATTACCTGACCAGCTAGCTTAGCTGGATAAGTAGCAAATTTCAGCCTTAATCAGTTAAGTTAACCAGGTATGTTAGATGTGGCCCATAGCAAGCCTAAAGTTAGCCGGATAAGCATATCTGGCTAACTTTAATAATTATCTGGGTACATTCAGTGGCATTGCAGTGCCGCTAATATTCTGTGTAAGTTAGCTGGATAAGTCTTTTCTGGATAACTTACAGGCCGATTCAGTAAAAACGCAGGAGAGCGGACGAACGCCGGTGCACACGATACAGTATGCAAATGAGGTGGTGCGGTAGAATCGGGCAAAAGGAGGCGCTAGGGACACTAGCGTGTCCCTAGCGCCTCCTTTTAGCCCGGAGCGGCGGCTGTCAGCGGGTTTGACAGCCGATGCTCAATTTTGCTGGCGTCGGTTCTCGAGCCCGCTAACAGTCACGGGCTCGGAAACCGGATGCCGGGAAAATTGAGCGTCCGGTTTTCGGCACGACAGCCGCGGGCCAAATTCAAATTTTTTTTTTTTTTTAACTTTTTTTACTCTTCGGGACCTCCGACTTAATATTACCATGATATTAAGTCGGAGGGTGCACAGAAAAGCAGTTTTTACTGCTTTTCAGTGCACTTTCTTGGTGCCGTAAGAAATTAGCGCCTACCTTTGGGTCGGTGCTAATTTCTGAAAGTAAAATGTGAGGCTTGGCTGCACATTTTACTTTCTATATCCTGCGCGCATACCTAATAGGACCATCAACATGCATTTGCATGTTGAGGGCGCTATTAGGTGCTGCGGGTTGGACGCGCGTTTTCCTCCCCTTACTGAATAAGGGGTAAGGGAAAACGCGCGTCCAAGAGCAGGCTAACAGTGTGCTCCACTGGAGCGCACTGTACTGTATCGGCCTGTTACAAAGCTGGATAGATTTAAATATTGGCATCTTTATATTTGAATTCCATAACTTTGAGATAAGCTGCTGAGGTAAGCAGACTTTCTTTTCTGTTGATTTGGCTTTTGTAAACAATAAAGCATTTTGATTGAGAAAAGCCAGAATCCAGACTCCATCTGTCCTCTGGCACCCTGCCTAAGTCAAGGGCTGCTCCCATGTTATCACACAATGGCAAAGGGAACAAGCTACTGTGAGCTACAGCTTTAGCCAATTAGATAATTGGCCCCTGTCTTTAATTCAACCACATCTACAGTATTAACCTACCTTGAGACTTTAAATCTCTTCCCTGATTCCCCAAACATTTAATTTTCTTCTCTCTCTGATTGAAACTGGTATTGTCTCTTCTGTGTAACTGTACAGTGCAGCATAAATCTTGTAGCACTATATAAATGTTTAGTAGTAGTAGTAGCTACTGCACCAGCAAGCAAGTTGCCGGAAGCCAATATAAATGTTTTAGAGTTGCTGCCAAGTTATAAACAACTTTCTGTAGAGTAATTCACCATAATGCTGACTGCACAGAACAGCACTGGCCTAAGATAAAGTCTGCTGCACATGTCACTGGACTGCTTCTGGAACTTTTTGGCTAAGATAAAAGTATAAAGTCTGAGTTATGATGATGGTCCCTTTTAACTTTTTGGCTGAGACTGAGAAGTTATACACTACGGGGAATAAACAACCCACCACCCGACATAAAACTTACCAAAGTGGGAGGATTAAACATCTGTTAAAAAGAACAGACATTAGCATATGGCACAAGAAGACGAGTCCAAAGATATGTTTTGGACTTTGCAAGAGAAACCCAGCGAATCAAGAAAAGCACATTTTAATCTTGCATTCTCCCTTTCAGAGGTTGGAGTGCCCGATTTGCAGCTTTCGACAAAGCAATTTACCAAAATAATGACTGAGCTGTTTCAAGATGCAGATGAAGCCTCGAAATTTGTGATTGCAAGGACAGACTCTACTGATATGCCTGATTTTGAAGAGGCTTCAAATACTTCTCATACTGAAAAGCACATATTGCTGTTATTCCAGTAATGACTCCTGCTGGTGGCCATTATGAGCAAGATATACAAGATGTACTAAGCATTCCTCCCATAGACACAAAATTGGAAAAAATCTTTAATATATCCCACTCTATTAGTACAGACTTTTAACAATTTCTTTTTCAGTTGATAGTACATACAACCCAGTGAAACGTTACTGGCATCAGAGTCTAGCTACTGAAGCTCTTTCAGTTAAGTTTTCAATTCCTTCCAAAGTCAGCAGAGCAAGCCAGGAAAACGGAGTGTGGCTTATGCCAATCTTCTCTACAAATATTGATGTGGGAGGAACATTTTCAGGCCAAAAATAAAAAAGTTCAAGTAATGAAGATTTTTACCCATCAAAAACAAACATTTTACTTTGTTGAACATCCACAGAAGCAGAAACTTATTGTGTTCACGAAAATTCATCATCAGTTTCATGAGAACTGTCCATTTTTCACAAGAAAATGTTTGTATTATACAAGGTTGAGAGAGTTTCTTTTTTTTTTGCAAAAAGTGGCCATTTCCCATGAAATTATTCATAAACTGAGACATTTTACTTTTCACACATTCTGGATTGCCAGCTGTAATGTTATAATAATTAACACATCTGGCATTCAGATGCTGAAGGTCTAATAGATAATGATTTTTTTTTTCTACCAGCATTTATTCTACCATTATATAGTCTTTATATTTCTGAAAGTTAGGGAAAAAGAACACAAGGACTTAATTCCGACTTTTAGATCTATTTAGTTTTTAACCCTTTTCCTCCAATTTCCCTGTCTGCAAAGCAAGCCCTGCATTATTGGGTGTGCAAACCATGCAGTTGCAAGGAATGGCATACCTAGGGGATGGGAGAAGTGGGGACCCGTGAGATAGAGAGTGTGAGCGAAGCAGAGCCTGAGACAGACGTTTTATTGGAAAAACAATAACAATTTAAGTGTTAAATAAAAACCGGATGAGGAGACGGCAGCACAGTAACTGTTTGCACAGGGCAGAAGAAAAGCTACTACCAGCCCTGCTGCAAAGTGCTGCAAGAAGAGAACATATAGTCATAATCATGTGCTGACACCCCAAATGTTTCACAGGCAGGTCAGCATTAAAACCAAGATCTTAAAATGTTTTCTTTCTATTTTGTATGCATTAAATAACAGATTTTTTTTTGTTTTCAGTTCCTTTTCATTGATATTTCATGAACCTCTTGGGGTTTTTTTTGTTTTTTTTTAATTTGATTTATCATCTTCTGACTTATATTCCATTTCAAGCACAGAATGGATGGTACTTTGATCCCTTTTACTGTGTAGGAAAGATAGATGGGTGCTGTTTTGTGGCACACATACACATTCATTCCTATCACCAGCAGAAGGATGGAGCAGAAGCTTATAGGATATCAGAGTATTTCTCAGTTTTGCAGAGTATTTCCCTTTTCAGCCAGTATTTATCATCCATTTGAAAGATAACATGTTTTTCTCTGTTACTGAATAATAACATTTGGCATTGTTAGTGCCCTCTGGTCATGCCTGACATTCCTACAGGTCTCTTCCAGCACAGCTGCATGATATCACAACCTTCAGTGCTTCATGGGAGCTTAAGGCACTTGGAAACAAGATAACATTCATTTTATTCCTCATTAAGTTTAATCTTTTCGTTAGTCATGACATGTGGGAATTAAAAAAATACCTGGAAAAAATAAAGATTTTTATTCTTAGACTCTTCTGTATAACAAACCTTGCCTTTAAGTATCAGTAGCACTATTCAGTTGGTTAATAAATGCCCTTCTTTTTCCTGTGCATAACTAGCTCCTTCTAAAAATCCTATTACATAGCACATGCACAGGCTGAGGGATAGAAGGACAATCACTTTAAAATATGTCTACTCGGCGAATCAGAAAGGAGCAGGATACATGAACTCTGAGGTTTCATGGCTAGCTCTGTTGGGGATAGGATATGAAGAAAGGTGATAAAGTAGGTATTCATAGCATGGTAAGACATCACAGATACAGGAGAGAAGGAAGCAGGATGCAGAAATATGAAGGCAAAGAAAAATGGATGAAGGTAAAAATAGAGAGGAACAGAAATGGATGGAGGGGGAAAGTGCTGGCTTTAGCTCCTAGTAAAAAGTTTATTTACAATTTGCTACCAGGGCTTTGACCTGCAGTACAGATCTGACCCCACCACTGTATTGTATTACTGAATCCCGTGAAATATTGCCACATAGTGGAACCAGTTCAAATCTGCGACAGAGTGACTTGAGTGTAGAATATAAATAAACTAGCTACTTGGAGACAGCACTAGCAATTGAAAATGGCTAAAAATAAAATTAGGAATTTTTTTTTTTTTTTAAATCTCAAAGGTCTTTCATTAAAGGAAAATGTGTGTGTGTGTGTGGGGGGGGGGGGGGGTTAGGGGAGTGATAATTTCAGGATCAATTTTGAAAATAAAGTGATTTTTAATACATAACACACCACTTATCTCACACTGCAATACTGTGCTTTAGGGCTACCAGGTGGCTCCAGGTTATCAGGAAGCGACTCAGCATAGTAACTTTGTAGATAATGGTAGAACAAGATCCACTAGTCTATACAGTCTGCTCAGTTACTACCATCCACATTGCCAAGGATATATCCCAGCTGCCTGCCACAGATATCACTTGTGAGATATCACTCCTTATCCAAGACAGTTTTTTTTTTGACATATTTGTCATTTGTACTCTAACATCTTGGGGAGATGAACAAACAAGATCGCCTATTTTGAGAGAGCAGGGCTTATGATTATTAAGTGTGTAAGGTGAAAGCTAAGCTCATAATTTTGAGAGTTATACACACATCTCTGAGTGCGACGCACATAAATTGAAAAGGACATGGATACACAATCGCACTAAATTAATACTCAATGCAAAGAGCATCTCTGAAAATGTTGTATACTATGTGGAGCACACTTTTCCAATCTTGTTTCATAAGAAAAGCAGGACTATACACCTATAGCGGATCCCCAATTTACTGGGGGGCTGAATCCGGGGTGCTACACAGTTCCCAGGAACCGTCTTTCTCTCTCCAAGGAAATTAAACAGCCACTGGGGTGCCAGGCTTCCTCTGGTGGGGAGGAGACTTATACCTCCGGGGCCCCTAGTGCAGAAATGGGACCTCACACTTAGTCCAATGCTTAGATGTACGGGTCAGTGGGAACTCACGATGGCTGATCAGCTTTGAAGGACAATGCATTCTTGTAATAAAGGATGGAGCCCAAACTTGGTGTTCAAATGAGAAAAACTTTAACTTAAACAAGATGATCCAAGATAGTATGGCAAAAATTGATTAGCAAAATAAAAATCATAACAAGGAAAGCAGAGGTTTCTTTAGCCATGTTTTATCTCCTAGCCACTCTCCTTCCCCCTATTGACCTTGCCTTCACCGTCTCCACTATCCCTTCCACATAGAGGGTGAGATGGTTGTCCTCATTATCAATCATAAAATTGGGGCAACTCACAAAAAAATCCCTTATTGGTTCAAACATTTTTCAAAATCACAAATGCCTAGGTCTTATCCTTTGTTGTTAGCTGGGCAGACAGAGGGAAGAACCCTGAGAACCCAATCCTTCCAGAGATGGGGAGTTTGCCCTTCTAGCAGGAACTGGTCCACACTTCTCAAAAATCCTCTCTTTTCACTACTCCCACTACTTGTCACATCTCCAAACTCCTAGGCCAATCCACTAGGGGAGCAGAAAAACCCTGATCAGTCCTCCAGGGTTTACACCAGAGGAAAACAGACTCTGCACATGCTGAGGGGAAAATGTATATCCCTGAGACACATCTCCCAGAAAGGTGGCATAAGGGCAAGAGGAGATCTAAAAAAATGCAAAACCCCTTAAGATGCTGGAAAACCCAGAATGAAAATAGTCGCATGGGCAAAACCAGGACTAGCTCAGTTGGTCTGTGAAGACATGGACATCTGATGATCCTATTATAAAAGACGTCAGCTGAGAGACAAACTTAAAACAATGCAACTTATCTGCAATTTTCAAAGTCTTCCAGTGTGGTATCTACAGTTAGATTAATGATTTAATGACAGTTGCATAGGTGGCATATTTGCTGATTTTTTTCCTTGAAGTTAGAGATCCAGTGAAATGATGTAGATCTAGCAACACTTTCCAGATGCTCAGTTCATACATGATGAGCTCAGACAGATATGATGGGCTCACAGCACGGCAGTGCTGTGCAGCCAGGGCTAGGGCTAGCTTTTTTGCTGCCCTGTGTGAACATCTACTGTGCTGCCCCCTCCCTCTGTGTTACGTTAGGGTTTTTCGTGTGCCCTTGGGCCTCGGCCCGACCCCAGGCGAATCTAGGACTGAACCGAGGGTTGGCAGTGTGTCCCAGCATGGTGGAGACAAGGTCTTACCCTCTGCCGGACCTGCATGCTCCTGGAGCCAACAAGAAGATGTTGGGAATATGAACAGTCCTTCTTCGTTCTCACAAACACACACACACAAGCTTCCTCTCTCTCTCTCTCACACACATACACCAACACACAAACACATGCAGGCCGGTTTCCTCTTTCATACACACACATGCTTCCTCTCTCTCACACACACACACACACACACACACACACACACACACACATACACAGGCAGGCTGTTCCATGGCAACCAGTGTTCCTGCAGCCTTTCCTCTTTTTCTGCTGCTGACATGATGGGCTCTGTTGGTGGCTGCGCAACCTCTTCTCTTTTCAGCTGTCGGTGGATTGGCTCTGCTAGTGGCATCGGGAGCAGCCTTTCCTCTTCTTTGGTTACTGGTGGGTTGGGCTTTGCTGGTGGTGCCGGGGCCTCTCCTTTTCTTTATCCACAGGTAGGTTGAGCTCCGCCGGTGGCCCTACAGCCTCACCTGCTGTCACCCCCCCCCCCCCCCCCGGGTGTGCCGCCCCATTCAAATGCACAGTCGGGCGGATTTTAAAAAGCCCTGCTCACGTAAATCTGCCCGGATTTACGCGACGGGACGCGCGTAGGTCCCGAGTTTTTGGAAGGGGCGTGTCGGGGGCGGGACCTGATGATGCGGCGTTTCAGGGCGGGGCACGGCGTTTCAGGGGCGGGACCGGGGGCGTGGTTTCGGCCCAGGGCGTTTCGGGGCGTGGCCGTGCCCTCCAGAACCGCCCCCGGGTCGAGTCTCGGCGCGCCAGCAGCCCGCTGGCACGCGTGGATTTACGTCTCCCTCCAGGAGGCGTAAATCCGTGGATAAAGGTAGGGGGGGTTTAGATAGTGCCGGGGGGGTGGGTTAGGTAGGGGAAAGGAGGGGAAGGTGAGGGGAGGGCGAAAGAAAGTTCCCTCCGAGGCCGCTCCGATTTCGGAGTGGCCTCGGAGGGAACGGTGACAGGCTGCGCGGCTCGGCGTGCGCCGGCTGCCCAAAATCAGCAGCGTTGCACGCGTAGCCGCGCGTATCTTATAAAATCCAGCGTACTTTTGTTGCGCACCAGGCGCAAACAAAAGTACGCGAACGCGCTTTTTTAAAAAATCTATCCCAGTATGCACATCTGGTTGCACTGGGCCTGTGTGAACCTCCATTTGGGGACCTGGGTTTGATTTCCAGACCTGACTTTTGCTGATCAGGCTGGATGGAGCTGGGAATAATATGGAGACAGTGCTCATAGGTCCTAATGGCGGGGGTTCCAGTCATCATTCAACAACTAGGGGTAACATTCAGGACACAAGTGTACCAGGCTCTGAAGGGAGCTGTGGTCTGCTACCATGCACATTTTCTAGAATGGCTGGGTTAAAGTGCAAGGAGGGTGAGAAAATAAAAATGTGAAAAAAAATATCCCAAGTCACCGTGAATGAAATGGCATTGAATTCCTAGGTAGGGCTGGTTTCAATTGAGTCAGAAGCACAAAGTAGATATTTGAAACATATAGCTCAATTAAAGGAAATCAAGTTATACAAACACATGAATAACAATCTTTATGAGACTATATTTTCTCAAAATTCTCTTTACTGCATCTTCTCAATAACTGGCCATCCTTGTAAGGAGTAACATGTCAGTGTAACATCGCTGGAAACCAATTTCCTCCATTTATTCAGAGAAGAGGTACAGCATGGGCTGTGGAAGGACAAGTTATTCCACAGCACACTGCCCTGTCAGTCTTAATCATGAATGGGGATGTAGAGCATTTCTTCTTAGTTTTTCATCTCCCCTTATTTCATCTATTTTGTAGCCTAATTTTCTACAGACTAGCCTTATAAGATCTTTATAGCTGTCTGTCTGTCTGTCTGTCCCCCCTTTAAAGGGTGTCTCCTCCCCTGCCCGAAATAACTGTTCATTCAATTTCATTCAAATTGCTACCACAGGACATACTTTTCATGTGCCTTTGATGTCCCCTGCACTCAGAATTCCTGTTTCTTTCTCTGTCCCATAGGAAAACAGACAAGTTGGAAATCTCTGAGAAATCGGAGCACATTGTGATGTCACTGAGCAGTTTGAAAGCTGCCCAGCTGTTGGTTAATAGTAGTCAGTCATACCCTTTTGCAAATTTCTGTACCAAAGGGACACTACTGAAGGCATCATCCTTCTGTTAACTATGTGAAACTTTTTTCAGTTGCACATATAATTCAATTGCATATTTACAGTGAATAACTGTATCTTTCCCCCTCCTTTTCAACCTTCGTAAGTAGGTTACATAGGGACTGGAAAATTAAGTATTATTTTTTATTATGTGCTTGTTTGATTCAAGGTTCCCAGAGTATAGTAAAAGCACATTACATACAAAGAAGCCCAGGAGCTGTGACAAAGTTAAAATTAACCTACCAATAATAAACCAAACAGAAGGCTCTATTATATCTAAAAACAACCCCCCACAACTAGCAACTGTACTCTATATTACTTTGTCTACTCATTACTTAATGGTCACTTCTGCTATGATGTCAAATCCTTCATACCACATAAAAGTCAGTGATTCACCAGAAATAAACAGACATGGGAGAAAGAACACAGCTGCACAAAATATTATACTTCTGTGGCTTCAGGAACTTTAACAGCAGCAGGAGAAGGAGCCCAAGACCCTCCCAGCTCCAGAAGGCCGTGGAGGGAAGAAGAAATACCCAACCATTCCCCACCACCATTATTTAATGTTGTGTATTGTTATCTGTTGTATTTCTGATGTATTCGTTTTATGATTGCTTGCTATTTATTGAAGTGTTTTCATAGTTTGTGAACCGCTATGGGTTGGACCATGTCTAAGGAAGGCAGTGTATAACATAAAACATAACCTTTATCAAAGCTACCTAAAAATAAATGAGAAGAAGATGATTTTTTTTTAAAATACATTCTTCAGAGAAGGAAAACATCGAATGATGAGAAGGAGTGCATTCAATCTAGGCAGTCAGGACCTTTTCATGAGTCAGCCTCAAGGAATCTGCTAGGGAACAAATCAATAATGATCTGCAGTGGCACATTATAGATGGATAATGATATGTGGTGTACATTATAATATTAGGCAAGATTATGTTTATAGTTCATATGGTAACTCTCTCCCGTCTATAAATGTCAGGGGGATTCAGCAGTAGAGATGTACAAACACCTCAGAGTCAAACTCAAACCATGTGGATTTCTGCCTGGTTTGAACTGGATAGAAATTGAGGATTTTCCACCAGATTGACCATCTCCTTTAAAGGAATCTTACATCCACTAATTTCAGGAGAAACATTCAGGAATGAATCTCTTTCCTTTATCCACATAGCTTCCAATTTAAATGGATTGGCTTTCAGTTTAAAGATATTTAACCATTATACTACTGGAGATAGGCAGTAGTTAAATTTCTTCATCCCTTCCTGCAGATTGCAATCAAAATATGCCAAGATTTGAATATCACCAGCATATAATTAACTGCTGCACCCAAATCCTGTATCAATACTGCCAGGGGTGCTATATAATTAGGATGTAATTTTCATAGGAGTTACGCATGTAAACTTAACATTATCATAGCAATTTTCAAAACACATGCACTTAATGTGGGTAAAACTTATTGGCAACAATTTAGTGGCATATATTATAGCAATTTTCAAAAGCCCACTTATACATGTAAAGTGCATTTACACACGTAAAAACCCAGTTTTAAGCGTGTAAAGCTTTTGAAAATTACCCCCATAGTGTGTCTTTTGTCTCTAGGGGAGATGGGGTTGAGTGAACGAGACTGCTGTAGACCTGGGGGTGGGGAAGGGGAGCATCACGTGTAGAAGGGGAGAGGAGATTGAAGTAGCGAGACTGAATCCCCTGCTATAAATGTCACCGCATGCCACTGCTTCTGAGAGATTTGAGACTAGAAACAAATTATTAGATATTGAGAAAAAAAAAATGTAAAACCTAGCTGTTCACTGAGCCCCATTTGTCCAGGTATGTTGGGACTTATTTAGAAATGTGATGGCAGATGAAGACCATATAGCCTATCTATTCCGCAACAGAAGAGATCCCTGAGAAACACCACGGTTCAACTCTATAGCTTCAGAATCTTCTAAGTGCCACCCAACCCTGAAAGAATGGGCCAAAAGGAACGATCTAAACCATTCCAGTGCTTTCCCCTCTACTCTGATATCTTTGAGTCTTAAAATTAATAAATTGTGATTATTAGTGTCGAAAGCACCATTGAAATCAAGTCCTTCTTAATACTTATTCTAATTTCATTATTTAAAGAAATTACAACCAACTCAGTGTTAAAGTTCCAGTGGAAACCAGATTATCGAGGGACTAATGTGTTTGTCTTTTCAATAACATTTTCTAACTTTTCCGGCTAACTTAATGTCATCTAGAAAGACCCCCAGAATGCCTCCAAGTTATCTGGCTAACTTTTATCTGGCTAACTATTGAGTTGGATAACTCAGAAGCGGTCAGCCAGCAGGGACTTTCAAATCCCACCATTTGTCCGGCTAGTATATGGGGATATGTTTACAGATATAAACATGCATACCCTTGTAGAAAGGCAGGATAAGGGAGATATGAGAACGCCAAGGTTTCTATGCACAGGAGGCAGGCCTCTTTCAAAGGAAAGGAGGCTCTAGAACAAGGGAGCATGGGAAAAGGGTGAAAGAAGGTAGGCTCAGGAGGAATCTAAGGAAATATTTGTTTATAGAGAAGGTAGTGAATGCATGGAATAGCCTCTCCATGGAGATGGTGGCGACAAGGACAGTATCTGAATTAAGAAAGCATGAGATAAGCACAGGGGATCTCTGAGGGAGCAGTAGGGACTGTAAAGCTGAATAGTTGGCATGGATAAGCAGAATAGATAGGCTATATGGTCTTTATCTGCTATAACATTTCTAAATATAAGTCTGAACATAGCTGGCCAAATTGGGCCGAGTATCGGC
The DNA here is from genome assembly GCF_901001135.1 of Rhinatrema bivittatum. Lineage (NCBI taxonomy): Eukaryota > Metazoa > Chordata > Amphibia > Gymnophiona > Rhinatrematidae > Rhinatrema > Rhinatrema bivittatum. The sequence goes on along the minus strand of NC_042620.1, from coordinate 176,142,390 downwards.
CTCTCAGTGAATAGCTAAGTTTTACTTTTTTTTTTCTCAATATCTAATAATTTGTCTCTAATCTCAAATCTCTCAGAAGCAGTGGCATGTGGTGACATTTATGGCAGGGGATTGAGTCTCGCTTCCTCAGCCCCCTCTTCCCTACAGATAAAAGACACATGTAACCCATATGGGCATTAGGCCTGTTGTGAATACCAGTGCTTCTAATACTACAATAATTCTTTCAAATACACTTTTAATTTGTAATGTTCAAGTTCAGTATAAAATATAAATCCATCTGATGCTTTAATACAGGCAACAAAAGAGTCCATATATCAAAACTTGTAGTCCCTCAACATGGCCATGTTTCGCCTGCCAAACCCACACCTTTTACATGTTATAACAGGCCTAATCAGCAAAACTGCTGTGGAGTTCTGTAGGCTATATGAGTCACTCTAGTTAAGTCCCTCCCGAAGAAGCTAGCAGACAAAACATGGCTGTGTCAGGAGACTACAACTTTTGATATATGGACTCTTTTTCTAGAATAGTGATGAACTGAAAGATGTTGTCTTTATTAAAGCATCTGATGGATTTATATTGAACTCGAACATTACAAATTAAATTTGTATTTGAAAGAATTAGTGTGGTATTAGAAGTACCCGTATTTTGAATGGATTCCCTGTATTGATAATCTACCTCTCACACTCTTTCTTTGGTTGTTTCACACACCAATGTGAGTCTCATAGCCACTTAGCATTTTTGCTGATTAGGCCTGTTGTAACATGTAATGGGTGTGGGTTTGGTCCTCAGAAAGCCATGCACAAACAATTACAATATAGTAAACTGTGCATACAAAAAACAGCACTAACTGCCAAACTGCCAGCACTCAAACTGTAACCTTATTTATGAAAAGACAACACTACAAATATTACATCAGGCTCTAAAATAACAATTTATCTCCTATTTAGAAAACAAAACAAGCCGGGTTGCCTAAAATACCTGTAAAATAAAAAAAAATGCATGTACCTAAAAATATTGTACAAAAGCTTTCAAAGATACATAAGTCCCTTCTTTAGATGTCAGATCAGAGACATTCACATCTAAAGATGGGTTCTATATTGTCTCAATAACTCATGTACAGTATTTTTGAATAATACTTACATAGTTCCAATAAAAGCTATCACAGCCTGCTAAAAATAAAGTTTACTGCAAGAGACAAATCTGCCATATCAAGACAACTAACTCCCAGAACTCAAACAGCAACAACACTACCCAGGAAAGAGCAGCATAGCAAATATTACATGAGGCCCTAGAAGATCAATGCACCTCCTATTGAAAACAGAACAAGATGGACTGCTATAGTCCCCCTATACAGAAACTGTACATGGGCAGAATCCCTCACCTGGATCATACATACAGAACACAGACAGACCCTTACCAAAGGCAAAATAAGAGAGCAACAAACAACAAAATAAAGAAATATAAAGCATCAATCATAAAAGTAAAACCATACTAATAAAAAGAATAAATATTTAAAAACAACTGATGAATACAACATCCAATAATTACACCTCATAAAAATGTATATAACATTTCCATAAATACTCATATAATATTTCAAAACAGCACACATATCAAATAACATCCAATAATGAAACTACTAGGGATGTTTCAATTTCCAGCCAGTCTCAGATTGTTCTGGATTGGGGGAGGGGGATATGTACAAACTTTATCCTCTCACTCATACACACACACACAGGCTCTCCTCCACACACAAATTGGCTTTCTCCAACCACCCACAAACATGTTCTGGCTCTCCCTCACATACACACATACACACAGACATACACCTGCACTTACCTATCCAGGCTCTCTCTCTCTCACTCACACAGGCAGTCACCCACCTACCCACACACACATTGGCAGTCACATGTACACACACAATCTCCTACTCCCCCCCCCAACAGGCTGTTACCCATCCACACAAATACTCACACAGTCTCTCACCCAACCACACACACACACACTCAGGCTCTCAGTCAGTGAAACAACACACACATGCTGTCAGCCAGTCACAAAACACACACACACAGCCTCTCACCCAGCCACACATACACTCAGGCTCTCATCCAGTCACCCAGCACACTCACACAGTCTCTCACCTGGCTGCACACATACCCAGGTTCTGACCCAGTCACACACACACACACACACACACACACACACACACACACATACACACACACACACAGCCTCCCACTCACCAGTCCATATACACACATATACAAAACATAAGAACATAAGAACATGCCATACTGGGTCAGAACAGATGTCCATCAAGCCCAGTATCCTGTTTCCAACAGTGGCCAATCCAGGTCACAATTACCTGGCAGGATCCCAAGGGGTAAATAGATTCCAAGCTGCTTATCCCAAGAATAAGCAGTGGACGTCTGCAACTTTCCTTAACAATGGTTAATAGGCTTTTCCTCCAGGAACTTGCTCAAACCTTTTTTAAATGCAGCTACATTAATAGCTTTCATCACATCCTCTGGCAACAAATTCCAGCTTAATTATGCATTGAGTAAAAAAATATTTCCTCTTATTAGTTTTAAATGTATTACCTAGTAATTTTATTGTGTGTCCCTGGTCTTTGTACTTTTTGAAAGAGTAAACAACTGATTAAGATTTACTCATTCAATGCCACTCATTATTTTATTGACCTTTATCATATCTCCCCTCAGCCGTCTCACCACCCACAAACATACATCTAGGCTCTCACCCACCCATCCGGGTATTCATCCACACACACAGGCACCCACCCACAGACACATATACACACACAGAGTCTCTCACTCACTCACTCACCCACCCAGGCTGTTACTCACCCCACTTCATAGCTCTGAACCCCCATCCACGCAACCTGATAGTCAAACACACAACACACACACACAGGGTCTGTGTTTCTTTTTAGCTGACAGTGGGATGGGGTCCACTGGTGGCTACTGTGTTGTTTCTCTGCCTTTGTCCACCAGCAGGATGGGATCTGCTGGTGGCCACCATGCCCTCTCTCTCTCTTCAGCAGCTGTGGGACAGACTCTGCAGTGGCATGCCAAGTTATGAGGTGGGTGACAGGAGGAGTCACATTTATCCAAACGTCATCTTCTGCTGCCGCAGGGCTGGTTTCATGGTAAGACCTGTGAGACTGGCCCCACGGCAGCAGGAGATGATGTTTGGATAAACGTGACTTCTGATGCCTGTTGGGGGTGGCAGGGGGGATCGTGTGATGCTACTGATTGGGTCAGGCTGGGGTTTGGCTGGGGCCCAAGTTGTCATGGAAAGTGCCTTAAGGAGATTTCTCCAGTCATCTGCATGCCTACAACTCCAGCGATGCCGGGACTGCCGCCTCAATATGCATCTTTTAGTGATGGGCTTTCCAAAGAAGCTGCTGACATTCTTCCTCCGCATAGGTCCTATGACTGTGCCATAAGACTGAAACCCAATACTGAACCTCCTAAAGGACGTGTCTATCCACTCTCAGTGATTGAGAACAAGGCTATGTCTGAATACATCGAGGATAATTTACAGAAGGGGTTTATTAGACCATCGAAGTCTCCAGCTGGTGCAGGCTTCTTCTTTGTCCTTGTATCGATTACTGAGGTCTGAACGAGATCACGATTAAAGACCGCTACCCCCTGCCTTTAATCTCAGAGCTGTTTGACTGGCTTCAGGGGGCCAAAATATTCTCTAAACTTGACCTGAAGGGGGCCTACAACTTAGTTCGCATTTGCAGTGGCGACGAATGGAAAACAGCCTTCAACAGTCGAGACGGCCATTTTGAGTACTTAGTAATGCCCTTCGGCCTGTGCAATGCACCCGCTGTATTTCAGAACATGATGAACGACATCTTGTGGGACCTGTTGTACAAGAGTATCGTGGTATACCTGGATGATATCCTGATATTTTCTCAGGATTTGCCCACTCATCTAGAGGATGTCAAGCAAGTACTATGCCGACTCCGTGAACACCGACTCTATGCCAAACTATCCAAGTGTGAATTTCATAAAGACTCTGTGCCTTTTCTTGGCTATATCATGTCTAAAGATGGCTTCCAGATAGACCCTCAAAAACTAGAGAGTATTAAAAATTGGTCCCAACCTACCAACCTGAAGGCCCTGAGATGATTTTTGGGGTTTACCAACTATTATAGAAGCTTTATAAAGAACTGCTCTTCTTTAACAGTGCCCTTGATTGCAATGACCCGCAAGGGTGCCAATGCTTCAAAATGGTCTGTGGAGGCCATTTCCGCTTTTGAGAAATTAAAGACTGCCTTTTCCACGGAACCATGCTTGCGTCATCCTGACCCCAACAAGCCATTCATCGTAGAAGTTGACGCTTCGGATGTCGGTGTGGGGGCTGTATTGAGCCAAACTGGAGACTCCAAATCCTTACGTCCCTGCTCTTTCTTCCCAGCAGAGAAGAATTATGGGATCGGAGATAAAGAGCTCTTAGCTATTAAGCTAGCATTCGAGGAATGGCGGCCTTGGCTCGAAGGCGCTCAACATCAAATAACCGTATTCACGGACCATAAAAATCTAGAGTATCTCTGCCATGTGCAACGTCTTAACCACAGACAAGCTACATGGTCCTTATTCTTTAACTTTGTGCTTAAATATCGCCCTGGAGACAGGAATACCAGAGCCAATGCTTTGTCATGCTCCTTTCTCTCGGAGGATGAGCCTGAAGAACCTCAGCATATAATTGACCCAAAGAAAGTCATCTTGGTGACTACACATTCTGTGCCCACTGTGCCTAAACACCTCAGGAAGAAAGTGCTCTTTTGGGCGCACGATTCCAAGCTGGCTGGCCATCCTGGTCAATGCCGCACCCTGCTCAAGATCCAGAAGTTCTATTGGTGGCCTACTATCAAAAAAGATACACTATCCTACGTGGCATCTTGTACCAACTGTGCCAAACACAAACCCGCTTCTGGCCAACCTTGGGGATTGCTGCAACCGATGCCAGCTCCGGAACTGCCCTGGTCACACATCTCTACTGACTTTGCAGTCGATTTACCACTTTCTGGAGGAATGAATACCATCTGGGTAACAGTCGATCACTTCAGCAAGATGGCCCATTTCGTGGCGCTGCCTGGCTTACCTTCAGCCTTGGAGCTTGCGAAGATCTTCATATCGCACATTTTTCGCCTTCACGGCCTACCAAAACACAGTCTCAGACCGAGGATCCCAATTCACTGCAAGATTCTGGAGGGCCTTGTGCAAGCTATTCAACATCTCTCTAGATTACACTTTAGCCTATCATCCTCAATCAAATGGCCAAACAGAATGGATGAATAGAACCTTAAAACAGTTCATTCGAGCCTATGTGAGTTGCCATCAGAACAACTGGGCTGAACTGTTACCTTGGGCTGAATTTGCCATCAATTCTCATCCAGCAACATCAACTGGATCAATACCTTTTGAAGTGGTATATGGACGTTCACCAACACCGCCACTTCCACTGAAGCTCTCAGTGACTTCCCCAGCAGCTCAATCTACTGCTGATGAAATCCAATCTGTGGACTCAGACGAAAGACATGCTAGTTAAGCGAGTGACCGTGCTAAGACGTTTTATGACACTCACCGCCTGTCTTCAAACCTGGTGACAAAGTCTGGTTATCCACCAAACATCTCAGATTGAAGCTACCCTCCACTCGATTTGCTCCTCACTACATTGGACCATTTCCAATCCTGCGACGTCTGAAGCTACCACCCGGACTAAACATCCACAACGCTTTTCACGTTTCACTCTTGAAACCTCTCATACTCAGTGATTTCTCTTCCAAGACTCAGGAATCACCTGCCATCAATGCAGAAGATGACCTAGAATATAAGGTCGAAGTATTCTTGATGTCCGAAGACGAGGCAAACATTTGAATACCTTCTTTCTTTGGAAGGTTTCGGCCCCGAAGAAAAATCTTGGGAACCTCAGGTTAATATCCTTGATAAAGAGCTGCTCCATCAATTTCATCTTGTGCATCCTTTGAAGCCAAAACCTGGTACCCACAGAGGAGACCGCCCTTTTAAGGGGGGTACTGTTACGACTGTCGCTGCCCGATGCCTCCACTCCGCCCATCTTACCTTTTTTGCGACTCCTCCCGTGGTTGATGGATGTCTGGCTGCCGCGGTGTCTGCCTGCCGTCCTCTCTGGGGTCCTGGTCCAGCTTGGGCGCTGCATCCCGCCATGTTGTCCAGGTACCATAGGGCGCATGCACCGCGCGGCCCTGCTTCTTATTCTCTCTTTGGCGTGAACCTCAGGGGCATCCCCCTGTGATGATGTCACGCATCCCAAATACAAAAGCCTACACTTTTTGCTAGCTAATCGAGTTAGCAAGGGAATCCTTACGGTGGGATCTCCTTACAAATGAGATTTGCTCTCTGTACCTAGCTACTCTGCCTCTCCAACTTTTGGACTTTATCCTAACGGGGTACCCGCTCCTTGGGGGCCTCTCTCATTTCTTGCAGGTCGCTATCAAGAACCGGTACCCACTCCTCGAGGGCCCATGTTCCCTGACTCTCTACCTGAACTTATCTTTTCGGCTTGGAAGAAACCGCTGCCTACATCATCAGTGAGTTACCAACTTTATTTCCTCAGAGCTGTTCCCTGGAACCAGGTAATCACTCCTCGAGGGCCTGCCTCTATTCCAGTTTCTGTGTCACCTTCCAGGAGAAACTGATGTGTGAGTAACTTTACCAATGAGGCTCTATACCAGAACTCTGTGTATGCGCCACTGTACTCACTATCTCAGTTTTCGCCTCTACAGCACAGCCATAGATGGAACCGCTGTTCCAGTATCCCGAGGAACCCTAGCCCAGCTAGGTTTCATCTCTACTCACTACTGCCACCTCTGGTGGCTTCTCAACTCTGTCTAATAAAAGATACAACTCTGTGTTGTGTGTCCCAAAGCTGAGTCTGACCTGTGGTCCCTCGCGGGACTCCCCCCCGTGGGTGTGGTCAGCTGCCACAGTGTTCAAGGGTCCACCCAAAACCTTACAAACAATAACAGGGATTCATTGAATCCCTTGAAGGCCCTGCTCAGATAGGCATGATCACAAAAAAAACCTCTCACTCTGGTACATGACAAGTGAATCTTCTTTACTGGTTGCATTTCCAGCAAAGCCTCCTGTGAAGAGCAAAGTTCCTGTGATGGCATATACCACATGAGGATATCTGTTAAGTAACCAGAATGTCCACGTCAGCAAACTAAACCTAACCCTTGCCTTTAAAGGGAGCTATTTTAGTGACTGAAGCAGTGGAGTTGTGCTCTTCCTTCACCTTTTCCCTAATACCATACTTGCTGCCATGTTTTGTATATGCTGCAGTTTCTGGATCCTTTAGCTGAGCAGTCCTCATACAAGGCATTACAATAGCTTAAATGGGAAACTACAAGGAAAAATTTACCACTTGTTTGAATGCCACCAAATTCAGATATGGACGTAAAGGCCTAACCCTGTGTAAACACTAAAAAATGTTGTCTCGCTACTTTTTGTGACTCCAATGATAGCAAAGAATTCAACATGACCTCTCAAGGAGTCAACCTATGGAATCGTTCTGGATTTCTCAATTTATTCAGTATACTTTTCATTCAGCAGCTTAATGCATCACCACGGTGGTTACAGTAACATAGAAACATATAGAAACATAGAAATGACGGCAGAAGAAGACCGAATGGCCCATCCAGTCTGCCCAGCTAGCCTCACACATTTTTTCTCTCATTCTTATCTGTTTCTCTTAGCTCCTTGTTCTATTCCCCTTCCACCCCCGCCATTAATGTAGAGAGCAGTGATGGAGCTGCATCCAAGTGAAATATCAAGCTTGATTAGTTAGGGGTAGTAGGGGCAGTAACCGCCGCGATAAGCAAGCTACACCCATGCTTATTTGTTTTACCTAGACTATGTTGTACAGCCCTTGTTGGGTTTTTTTTCTTCTCCCCTGCCGTTGAAGCAGAGAGCCATGCTGGATATGCATTGAAAGTGAAGTATCAGGCACATTTGGTTTGGGGTAGTAACCGCCGTAACAAGCCAGCTACTCCTCGCTTTGTGATTGCGAATCCTTTTTTTTCTTCACCCCTGTCGTTGAAGCTATGCAGGATATGCGTGAAGCATCAGTTTTTTGTTTTTGTTTTTTTTTTTTTTTCCCCCTGCCGTTGAATCAGAGAGCTATGCTGGAAATGCGTGATGTATCAGTCTTTCTCCCATGCCGATGAAGCAGAGAACCATGCTGGATATGCATGGAAAGTGAAGTATCAGGCACATTTGGTTTGGGGTAGTAACCGCCGTAACAAGCCAGCTACTCCCCGCTTTTTGAGTAGTGCTAGAGTTCCACACGATAATTACTATTTAACTGAGATCCCAGGAAAGAAAGTATCAGGAATGAAGAGTTTTCACTGTCTTACTGTGGGGAAGTCCTTGCTCCTGGGTTGTGTTTGTTTAGGACAGGTTGTTTCATCAGAATCCCAGTCTTTCTTTAGCTTCACTCTACAGCCCTTCAGCCTCTGATCTTTTACATTCTCTATACCTGACGTTCTCGGACTTAAGACACAATTGGTTCCTGAATACCATGTCTCAAGTCAAAATACTCTAAGTCAGAACTTATAGTCCCATAAAGACAAAGATATAAATGGGGGACTGGTTCCAGCACCAAGGTCTAATACCCTAATTTTTCCATAATAACCTGGAATTTACTAACCAATAACAATGTGAAAACCACAGACGCATTTTAAAGCATTACATTTTCTAATGTCTGAAGAGGAAAGTGCCAAGGCATGTCTGCTAAACATTGCACTGACAGTGTTCTGAGGAACGGAAGTCCTTGGTGGCACTCCTGCTGACATCACCTAGACAGATATCACAGTCATCAGCGCACCAACGCATACCCGCCAGGAGATTGTTTGGGCATCTTAACATCAAAACAAGGGTTGTAAGTTGGATAATTGGTGTCAATTTAGAAATGTTACTATGAATCACTGTAACCTGAAATGCCTTAAATCAAGGACTTCCTGTACTCATTCTCTTCTGATGTCTCCTTAATATTCAACATGTGCTAGCATTCTTCTCCTGTGCTCTCTCATTTAACAACTCACCTTTGCCCTCCTTATAAATTTTCACCCCTCCTCACTCGTCCACTTCATTTCTCGTCTCTCTTGCTGCTCCCACTCTGTAATCCTATTATCCCTTCATTGCTCCCACATTACCCTGCTCCTTTTCCTCCTTCCCTCTTGGCTGTTCAATCCACCCTATTTCGGATATACTCTCAGTCAATCCTAAAAGCTACAACTATAAAAATAAGTCAGTGGGTTCCCAAATGTTTTTAAGTGTCTTTTCTGCATTTTCCCCAATAATGTGAAGGTCCTTCAGGGATATCCGGCATATCTGATTATAAGGGACTGAATCACGGAAAAAGGAATTTTCAGGGAAAAAAACCCCCCATCAAAGCTATTTCCTAACACACAGAGATAATGACTGGCATCATTAAGATTATGCAAGGCAAACCTTCCCAGGAGACACAAAGAATGTCAGAAAGGACTTAAAGATCTAAGGCACAACAAAACCAATAAAATAAAAAGTGTGAACAAAGCTGGGAGAAAGATATTTTAGAAAAAAAAACAGGAAGGAAAAAATATTAGCAAATGCTGATGGACAAATTGGAACTGAAGCAAAGAGAAGGTGAAATGAATAATAACAAACAGCAGAAAGTGTTGTAAAATATTTACAGAATTTCTGAGTTCTCGTACATGTCTACAGCTTGTGGAAAACTCCAGGGCTCTTATCCTTTATAAATGTAAATGTTTTGTCGTAGCTGTGCTAGGGCAGACTGGAGCAGACCTGAAGCCCTGTTTTCAAAGGTGTTTATCCTTAGACACACACAGGTCGATATTGAAAGGGTTTGTCCAGCTAAATTATGGAGTTAACTGGACAAAACCTGAGATTTTAACACTAGTTGGATAAAGTTATTGGGCTAACATTAGTGAAAAGAAAATGCTGTCCTAAAGTTAGCTGGATAACAAAAATAATAAATGTAGGGGGCTTCACTCCCCTCCTCAACATAGTGGGCTGAGCAGTGCCCAACCCCCCCTCCCACACACATACTCCAAAGATTAAAAAAAAAATGTAGGGGGGGGGGGCAGGTCTTAATTTACTTCTGAAAGGTAAGATAATTAAGTTGCAGATGAATCTCCAGCATAACTGGGTTCCACAGTGCTGGAGCAAAATAAGAAAATGCACATCGTCCGGTAACATCCAGTTTCACGGTTGGAAAAGGACTGTAGCATTCAGCAAATCCTGCTGTGAAGATACGAAGGGGGAGAGGGGGAGAATGAGGATAAAGCATCCCGTGTGATCCAGAGAGCAGAGGCAGCATCACAGGCAGCAGGGGGGGGGGGGGGGGGGGAGTCAGGCAGTTATGGGAGGAGGCGATTTTAGCCCATATCATATCTAGTTACGGTACTTTGTATCAGTCGTTCATCTAATGGAAGACCCATCTCCTTACTTTTCCTTTACAGCCTGTATTTCTCTGCCTGTGGATGTTCTAAGTGTAAATTCAGAATTTATCTTGGGTTTCTGATGAGCTGGAGTCTAATCTTTCTAACATTTTGTAATTACATTAGTGCTATAGCATGTAAAAGAGAGAGAGAGAGAAACCAAGGAGAATACAGATAAATACCTAAAACATATGTCAGGATAAAGGAAAGGAAAGGAAAACAATCAGCAGTAGGAAAAGGTGCTCAGTTGTTGAAGGAAACAAGTCTGGAAACTACAAGGAATTAAAATTGGCCTCTGGACGCAATAAACACTGCCATTGATCTATACAGACTGAGGAGATGCTAAGTATAGTGCCAACCACCAAACAGCTACTGCACTAAGTTGTGCTAAATTTCGAAGGTTACAATGGGTGACCATCCAAATCTAAGAAGTTGCTAAAACTGGGATTTATTCTGGCATACACTAAACTAATGATCTACAGAGCACAGGCATGCTAAGTTCTATCCTCACATTAACCAATCCTGTGATAGTTGGCATTGGGGGGAAAATATCCTATTCCCCTCCCCCATGGAATCCCCCCCCCCCATGGAATGATAACCCCTTCCAGCAAGTCCTCCCTTTCCTAGCCAAGATACACATTTGTGAAGATCTGCTCCCCTACAAAACTAGAAAACTCTTGGTCTTGCTTTGGCAGTCCAAAACTTTATACAAGCCTTACCCAGTTATCTATAATGATTTCATGCCTCAGTCTATGTCTTCAAAATCTTTTCCCTTACAGTTGTTACGACTATTGGTTTCATCCAGTATTGAGCCTTTGATGGATTATATTACAGCAAAAGGCAGAGACAGCAGAAGTGCAGCACCCAAAACTAGGACCACATTCCTCAATTATAGCGTCTTCTCAGGTAATGGGGGCAGTAATTACAAAAAACAAATTCAGAATAAGAATCGTGTCTTGGATTCCTTGAATCACATGATATTAAACAGCTAGTGGCTAAAGAGTACTTGGTGACTGTATTCAGTAGCATATCAGCCTCCAGTGAGGAGGCAGAGGATGCAAATGATATTGACAAAGCTGAGAATCAGATTATACATAGAAAGAGGAAGGAGTGGAGGAATAGTCTAGTAGTTAGAGCAGTGGGGCATGAACCAGCGAAGCCAGAGTTCAAATCCCACTGTCAATCTTGTGACCTTGGGCCAGTCACTTCACCCTCCATTGTCTCAGGTACAAATTAAGATTGTGAGCCCTCTGAGGACAGTAGGGATGTGAATCGGTACCGGACTTGTTTCCGGTATTGAGTTCGGGTAAAAACCGCAGGAAATCTTCGTTCCCACAATTCTTACCCGTTTTAATCGGCTGTGTCGTGCCAAAAAAAAAATAATACACACTGACCATTTAAAGTTAATTCTTTCACATCTCCCACCATCTCGGAACCCCCCCCCCCCCCCAAATAAATTTTTTTTTAAAGTACCTGGTGGTTTGGCAGGGGTCCCGCGAGCGATCTCCCGCTCTCGGGCCGTCAGCTGCCACTAATCAAAATGGTGCCGATGGCCCTTTGCCCTTAGCATGTGACAGGGTATCCGTGCCATTGGCCAGCCCCTATCACATGGTAGGAGCAATAGATAGCATTTAGCCAGATACATTACCAGTTATCTGGCTAAATGAATATTTGGGCACTTATCCAGCTAAAATTTAGCCAGTTAACTTAGGAGCATGCTAGGGGTGTTATAGGAAGGAGTTATCTTAGCAGATAAGTTATCCAGATAACTCCAATATTCAGAGTTAGCTGGTTAACATATCTGGCTACATCTGGTCACGTCAAAAGCTGAGTCAAAATAACCGAATGAATGAACCAAACTGAAATTTTGTTTCCTTGCACATCACTATTATTTAGTGTCTTAGACAATGAAGCAAACATACTATGCTCTAAGTTTACTTCCTAGTATTTAAAATATAAATATAATTCTGAAAATATCATGTCAAACTAAATAAAAGCTTAAAGGGAAATCCCACACTAATGCACCTTGGTCCACATTTCTGAAACATAATTGGAAATGCATGCATCCTCCATTCAAAAGCTATCCCAGAAATACTCTGTCTTTTTATCCTAGCTGCATATAGTACATGTTCACAGTAAAGCAAAAAGCTACATTAAACTTACTAACTGTGATTTGAGAAGCATTAAGAGATATGCTAAATGCTGTTAAAATTGAGTTATGTTTCAGTTCTTCATGCAAAATAAGATACACTTCCTTGCATTGTGGTAGATTGATATATAAGAGTTCTATGTATTTTATGATCCTGAACAACTTAATATATTTTTTGAGTTGGAAATTGGATGCTGCCTAACCAGACTTGGAGTCAGTTGTTTCCTCTCTTTTATTTGAAAAGGAAATTGCTGTTAATTTTCCATGGCTCTCACATGGTTAATCTTTTTTATCTGTTTAATTTGTATATAGTATACATGTGTAGAGACCCTCTAGGTCCCCACTATCTATTTTTGCCCCTAGCTGAAGCCCTACATTGGGATTTAAATAAGATGTAGGACTTGGCAGATCACCCCCCACAAATACCTCTGCTGAGGCTGCTTGGATTGGTTAGCCGGCCAGCAGGTAGAGTGAGGAAAGTAGTGTGGCACTTTGAATTAGGTTTCTAAGAGGAAGGAGAGTGTTATCTTTAGGCCTCACAGCCTGATAATAGGGCAAGAGGCAGATTTCCTGGCCCAGTACCCAACTGGTCTGGCAGGGATTGCCTCAGGAGTTCAAGAAGAATTTTGGGGAGTCTAATTTTTTATAAAGAGCCTTTATTTTTGTGTGGATCCTAGTCCGACTCTAGGAGTATTTTTCTCCCTGCCTAGTGGAGGTCAGAGAGAAGAGCTGTGCTTCTCTGCCTGCACTGCAGAGTCTTACCATCAGAGAAGTGAGTTTCATTTTTAAGAAGATTCTGTTCCTGTTTTATTGGGAGGAGGTTTTGCACCATTGCTGCCAGTGAGGAAAAGTAAGGACTTTGCATTTTTGGGAATTTCTAGTCCAGAGGTCCAGTTTAAACAACAGAAAAGAGACAGGAGATACCAACTTCCTCACAGGAAGGCTTGGGTCCTTCTCCTAGGGCCTGTCACTAACTCAGTTGTGCAGGTTTGAAACAGAAATACAAATCTTTGTTGTGAAGATCAATTGGAGATTTGTTGCTAATCAGTTCGAAGATATTTTTAGTTACAGTACATTTTTGTTGGAATACCCCACAAGTATGTCCAGTTTCTTTTTGAGTGTTGAAGGTGACCGCAAAGCCAAGACACCCTAATTGTTAGTTCATCTGTGAGAGAAAAAGACTGAGATTCTTTTCCTCTATGTGCCTTGAGTCTTAGAGCATTATCCCCCACCCCCTTTGCCCGAAGGACCTTGGATCCCAGGGCCTGTGGACAGAGAGAGAGAGAAAGAGGGAGAGTAAAAGGCTCCAGTACTTATTAGAAGTCTTGTTGTAATATTCATGCACTTTATGAATGTTTTATAATTGCCAGGTAATTGCCAGGTTCTTGTGGCCTGGTTTTGGCCTCTGTTGGAAACAGGTTGCTGGGCTTGATGGACCCTTGGTCTGACCCAGCATGGCAATTTCTTATGTTCTTATGTTCTTTTAATTTTTCATCATTTAGTGCTTATGTGTAAGCAATTAATACTTTTTAAAAGATGAAGATAAAGGACTCTGTGTACCCCTTCATTCAGGACATCCACCAAAAAGGGGATTACAAATGCATTGGAAGTTTTTCTCTCTCTCTTCCTTTTCTTGTTTTTCTTACCCTATCTTGCTTGGCTGTTAGATGTATTTATTTAAAAGATTTTCTATACCGCCGATACAAATTATAGGTGTAAGTGGTTTATAAAATATAAGTTCATAATGAAGTTTTAACAAATAAAAACATTAATAGAATAAAAAATGTAATTATTAAATTAAAAATAAAATTAAAAACAAACACGCAATAGAACAGCATAAAAATCAAATAACAAGATAGGAAAAGCCTTTATGCCTGATGATCAGTAAACATGAGTGAACATAAATAAGTTTTTACAGCCTTTTAAATTCTCTTGTATTTGTAAGGAGTCAAATTGAATTTGGTAACGAGTTCCATAATATAGGGCCTGCTATGGAGAAGGCACGTTTTCAGGTTCGATCTAGCCTGGCTGTTTTTATATTTGGAACCTGCTGATAATTTTTATCGATTGATTGTAATTGGCGCGAAGGTTGATATGGATGTAAGAAGGAGCATAACTATATGGTCAATGCGCTGTGTATTAAATTATGGATGATGGATAGTATCTTGTATTGAATATATTGATGTATTGGTAACCAGTGAAGTTTTTGTAAAACTGGAGTAATATGTTCTCTACAGTTTGTATTGGTGAGTAAATGGGTTGCAGTGTTCTGGACTAAATTAAGAACATAAGAAACTGCCATACTGGGTCAGACCAAGGATCCATAAAGCCCAGCATTAGAGATGTGAATAGGTTCCAGAATCGGTTCTGGTATCGTTTCGTAGAACCGCGGGAAATCTTCGTTTCCCGTGGTTCTGACCGCTTTTTTTTTCCAGCTGTCACGAGCCGAAAAAAAAACACCCCGACCCTTTAAATCTAATTATTTAGAATGCCCCACCCTCCCAACTCCCCAAAAACCTTTCTAAAGTACCTGGTGGTCCAGCGGGGGTCCTGGGAGCGATCTCCTGCTCTCGGGCTGTCAGCTGCCGGTAAACAAAATGGCGCTGATGGCCCTTTGCCCTTACCATGTGACAGGGGCTATCGGTGCCATTGGCTGACCCCTGTCACATGGTAGGAGCAATGGGTGGCCGGCGCCATCTTGCTCCTACCATGTGATAGGGGCCAGCCAATGGCACCGATAGCCCCTGTCACATGGTAAGGGCAAAGGGCCATCGGCGCCATTTTGATTCGTTGTAGCCGACGGCCCGAGAGTGATTGCTCCTGGGACCCCGCTGGACCACCAGGTACTTTAGGAAAGTTTTGGGGTGTCGGGAGGTGGTGGATTCTAAATAATTAGATTTAAAGGGTTGGGGTGGGTTTGGGGTTTTTTTTTTCTGTGTGCCCTTTCTTTCCCCCCCCCCCCCCCCCCAAAATGATAAGAAAACCACACAAAAAGTTTGTGGGGTTTTCCTATTGCTTTCGAGGACCCCCCCCCACCCCGATACTTCACGGATTTGAAAATATCGTATGATATTTTCATCCGTCAGAAAAATGATTCACGTCCCTACCCAGCATCCTGTTTCCAACAGTGGCCAAACCCAGGCCACAAGTTCTTGGCAAGTACCCAAACACCAAGAAGGGGATTATAGTGCATGGTCGGGGGAGACCTAAATAGAGTGAGTTGCAATAATCTAAACCAGTCAGTATTAAAGCATGTGGTATGGAGCAGAAATCTTTCAGATATAGGAGGGGTTTTAGTTTCTTTACCAAATGTATTTTATAGAATGAACAAGCCGTTAAGCCCGTTAAAACGGGCTACATCCCTCTGTCTCTCACCTCCCCCTCATTCTCTCTCCCCTCACTCTTCACCACCCCCTACCTCCCTCCCTCACACTCACCCACTCCTCCCCACCCTCCCTCTCCTCTCACTCAGTCCCTCCCTCCCTCCCACTCAGTCTCACTCACTCCCTCCCCCCTCTCTCCCTCCCTCTCACTCACACTCAGTCCCACTCACTCACACTCAGTCCCACTCCCTCCCTCCTCTCCCTCTCCCTCAGTCCCACTCCCTCCCTCCCCCCTCACTCAGTCCCACTCACTCCCACTCAGTCCCACTCCCTCCCCCTCACTCAGTCCCTCCCTCTCTCTCTCTCCCTCAGTCCCACTCACTCCCTCCCCCCCTCACTCAGTCCCACTCACTCCCTCTCACTCAGTCCCCCCTCTCCCTCTCACTCAGTCCCACTCCCTCCCTCTCACTCAGTCCCTCCCCTCACTCAATCCCTCCCTCCCTCTCTCTCTCTCCCTCAGTCCCACTCCCTCCCTCCCTCTCTCTTCCTCAGTCCCACTCACTCCCTCCCCCCTCACTCAGTCTCACTCACTCCCTCCCCCCCCTCTCTCCCTCCCTCTCACTCACACTCAGTCCCACTCCCTCCCTCCCTCTCTCTCAGTCCCACTCCTCCCTCCCTCTCTCTCAGTCCCACTCACTCCCTCCCTCCCTCTCACTCAGTCCCTCCCTCCCACTCAGTCCCTCCCTCCCACTCAGTCTCACTCACTCCCTCCCCCCTCTCTCCCTCTCTCTCACTCACACTCAGTCCCACTCACTCTCCCTCAGTCCCACTCCCTCCCTCTCTCAGTCCCACTCACTCCCTCTCCCTCTCACTCAGTCCCACTCCCTCCCTCTCACTCAGTCCCTCCCCCTCACTCAGTCCCTCCCCCCAGTCAATCCCTCCCTCTCACTCAGTCCCTCCCTCCCTCTCACTCAGTCCCTCCCTCCCACTCTCTCTCTCCGTCCCTCCCTCTCTCTCTCTCTCCTCCCTCCCTCGCTACTGGCCGCTACCGCCCGCCGCCCGCTGCCGCTACCGCCGCCCGCTGCCGCCACCGCCGCCTCCCCCTCCCGCTGCCGCCACCGCCGCCACCGCCGCCGCCCGCTACTGCTGCCGCCATGTTTTTTTGTTTTTTTTACGCTGCCTAAGACCTACGTGCTCGCCCGCACATGCGCAGTAGAGCTGCTCTCTACTGCGCATTTGCGGCACGTCGGTCAAGCTTCGTTTATTAGGTAGGATTTTTTGTTACTGATGAAATATTGGCAGTCATGGATAGATTGGAGTCTAAAATGACACCTAGGTTACATGCCCATATGAAATGGGGATAGTGATATTATCAAATTTAAATTCCAAAGGGGGAGCACAAGTTGAATCAGAAATAGTCGATAAGTATATTATTTCTGTTTTTGTAGTATTAAGTGTAAGTCAATTGTGAGACAGCCACATTTTTATTGATTTTAGGTAAAGGTTTACTAGAGAAAATATGTTATTCTACGAGGTGTTATATGGCAAGATGAACTGAATGTTGTCTGCATATATTTTGAATTTTATATTGAGATCAGAGAGTAAATGGTGGAGAGATAACAAATACATGTTAAATAAAATAGCAGACAAGGCTGACCCTTGAAGGGACACCTGAGTTGGAATGACAGTGTCCCAAGTTAACTTGTTGTGGACCGTGAAATAAGAAAGATTTAAACCATTGGAGAACCATACTCATGATACCAATATGTTGAAGATTGGCACAGAGGATATTGTGATCTAAGGTATCAAAACTTACAGAAATATCAAGAAATATTAGGATGTAATCATATTGGAATCAGAACCTTGGATTATGGAGTCAAAGGATGAGAGTAAAAGTGATTCTGTACTATGTCCTTTATGGAATCCGTGTTGATCTGGGTGAAGTAATTTATTTTCATCTATGTATTCATGTTGATAGAGTACTACTAATTCAATTATTTTAGCCAATGTAGCTAAAGAAGCAATTGGTCGATAGTTTGAAAGATCCATGGGATCTATTAGTTTCTTTGTGGAAATTGGAAGAATGGACATTTGTTTCAAGGTATTTGAGAATGTGCCAGCAGATAGGGACAGGTTGACTAATTGTGCCAGTGGTGGAGAAATAGATTCTCTGATTTCTTTTAGTAACTGTCCATAACAGGAATTGTAAGTGCTATTTGATATTTTCATTTTTGAAAGAATGTTACTGTGGAAGAGTCAATAGGAGAAAAATTAGACCAGGAAGATTGCTTTTAAGAATCTGAAGATGGTTGAATTTCGAAGAAAGATTCAAGAATCCAAGATCTAATAAATGTATCAATTTATTGGCATATTATTGTGGCCCAGACTCTTAAATTTTGTCCTATGCCACTAGAAATGAGTCCAATACCTTGGTTTAATACTGTCACTGAACTCTACTTTTGGTAATGTTGTAATTTTGGTGTTTCAGAGGATATGACATTTTGTTTGCTTATCACTTTAAGTAATGGTTTGCTCAGAGGATCTCTAGAGGGAGTGTATCTTGTGTAAATATAATCTTGTGCTCAGAGTGAGAGGAAGATTTGAATGATTTTCTGGTGATTCAGTAGTAAGACTTGGAAAGGTTCTTGCGATTCCTTGTGGGCCTGCTGATTGATCCAGAATATCATCATGGATGCTGGAGAGTAAACAATATGCACCTAGCTATTTGTTAAAAGGCATCTTGGGGGGGGGGGGGGGGTGAACTATGGCTCACAACTACTGTGTGGGAGTTCCTTCTGAGAAAAATTCAATGATGAAATGTGAGAACTAATGAGTTTGTGTATGAAGATTGATTAATGCAAAAGGGTTGTTGGCAGAAGTAGATTACGATCTAACTGCTCTGCAAGAGGAAGAGCAAAATATATTTATCTTGGTTTTTTTTTTGTTTTGTTTAATCTTTACTCTGACTCCTGTGACTCATCCTTTTTGGTCATTTTACTGCTGGTACCCTAGAAGAATACATCTTTACAGTTTTGAAATATTACCATTGGGTGAGACTCTATTTGCTTAACCCTAGGGTTAAGGGTTGAGGTGTGAGTCTGCCAATGTAAGAAAGAGAAGACTGAAAAGTTTGGATGCAATAGAGCAATCAATGGTTACAGAGGGGAAAAGGGAAGCTTTTGTGCTTACCTTGTCCAGAATAATAAAATATTGCCATTAGCCTCCGAGCCAGGTCTAATTCAGTCTACCATTTACCCAGCTAAATTGTATTTTGTAAGCCACCAAGGCTGGTGTCAGGATCACAAAAACCAGTATCAAACCCCTTTTATTTTATGTGCCTCAGTATGAAGTTACATTATGATTTTTTTTTCATGATTTTGGTTACACATTTCTGCTTTCCTGATGTTTTTGATAAAATATTACCTTTGTCAACTTATTTGTAATGTATAAAGAGAATAATAATACCTATGTTTTATTTTATATTTATTTGTATATTATATGTGAATATAATTGATTTATGATACATTCCTTTATTATTAATTTGCTATGTTATTTGATATTATTAACACTTTGGGCAAATTGGAAGAGCATACTATAAATAAACTTGGACTGAAACTTGAATAAACTTCCTGTATACTAAAAATAAGCCACAAGATGAAGTGGTTTTTGTTTTGTTTTTTTAGAGAGGACAAAATTTGATCAATAATCACTTTTTCAAGATCATGTTCTCAACCTCCTCTCTGATTTTCTCTGTTTTTAATGTAGTTATAACTAATACTGTGGTCCAGTTCTTCTACCAGAAGTGATTGTGACCTAGACAGAATAATTATTTAAATGCCCAACTGCATAGTAATTCGAATGGTATTGTCTGTTTTTAAATTTGTTGTAATCCACTTTGAAGCCATTCTTGGTAAAAAGTGGAATATCAAACATCTATAAATAAAGCTCCAAAGCTCTTTGGAGTCAGGGACATTTTGATCATGTAAGTTATTGTGTAAACTTATGATACCATATCAATAATAAATGTTATCAGCGGAAGACATAACTCAGACCTAGATTCATTATTTTGCTATAAATTTCACATGAATAGCGCCCGCAATAAAAACAAGTTTTGGACTGCTCCAAGAGAGAGAGACTCTTTATAAGGCTCTCATATAAGTCAACTATTTATAACACTGTAGGAGGCTGAACTAGTAACTCGAGGTGAGGTTTTGGTGGTGGTCTAGGGTTTGGGAGGCAGTTTTACATGCACAGTCAGATGTAGGAACAGCACAGTGCACATCAGAGAAGATTTGATGTGATTTGGAGCGAGGAAAAGAACACAAAGATGAAATTTGTACAATGTACTCTTGCCCTAGCTTGATAGCAGCTAGGTAGAGAGTGCATCAAACTAGGTCGAGAATACAATATACAAATCTCATCTTTGTGTTCTTTTCCTTGCTCCAAATCACTTCAAATCTTCACTGTCTCTAGTGTGCTGTTCATATATCTGACTGTGCATGTAAAACTGTCCCTAAATCCTAGACCACCACAAAACCTCACCTCAAGTTACTAGTTCACCCTCCTACAGTAGTATAAATAGTTGACTAGTATGTGTGCTAACCTAGAGGCTCTCTCTCTCTCTCACACCTCCTCCTACCCAAAACAGGCTTTACAATAAAAATCACACAGCATAACTGTATCACTCCACAGTGAGACCACATCTTGAATACTGTGTACAATTCTGGCTGCCACATCTCAAAAAAATATATAGTTGCAATGGAGAAGGTACAGAGAAGGGCAACCAAAACAATAAAGGGAATGGAACAGCTCCCCTATGAGGAAAGGCTGAAAAGGTTAGGGCTGTTCAGCTTGGAGAAGAGACAGCTGAGGGGGGATATGATAGAGGTCTTTAAAATCATGAGAGGTCTTGAACAAGTAGATGTGAACTGGTTATTTACACTTTCAAATAATAGAAGGACTAGGGGGCATTCCATGAAGTTAGCAAGTAGCACATTTAAGACTAATCAGAGAAAATTATTTTTCACTCAACGTACAATAAATCTCTGGAATTTGTTGCCAGAGGATGATGTTAGTGCAATTAGTGTAGCTGGGTTCAAAAAAGGTTTTGATAAGTTCTTGGAGGAGAAGTCCATTAACTGCTATTAATCAAATTTACTTAAGGAATAGCCACTGCTATTAATTGCATCAGTAGCATGGGATCTTCTTAGTGTTTGGGTACTTGCCAGGTTCTTATGGCCTGGCTTGGTCATTGTTGGAAACAGGATGCTGGGCTTGATGGACCCTTGGTCTAACCCAGCATGGCAATTTCTTATGTTCTTAACACCAGGAAAAAAGGTATAGTTATTTCCAGTACAAACATTAAACAACCCCTCGTTTTTCATAAACTCTTCCTTTTTGACTAAATTTTAAAAATTTGCATTCATATCTTGCAAAGCATTTTTTATAGCAGGTGTTATGGCGTTATCACGGGTGTTAGGGCACTAACGCCCATGTTAAGACCTAACACATTTTGATGAATGACCCTGTAAGGTAGGCTGAGAGGAAATAATGAAATATATGTTTGGAATACTCAGGAGGGGACTGAAAAGATCTTAGCCTTCATAAACTGGGATTCTCAACATAGCAATCACTAAACAGGAAACGAGATCACATTCCATCCTGTCTATAGAAGTCACGCATACTATCTTTCAAAATGTGTGCTGTAGGTAAGAGTTTCCATTTACAAGTCTCTACCATATAAATTAGTACCTTTGTTTTCAATATTTATTTTATTTTCCCTAGGAATTTCAAGGTTATAATAAAGAAATCCATGGAAAAATAACTTTGTTAAAACACACGAGTGAAAATTCAGTAGAAAAGTCATTTTTCCACAGATTTTTTTTTTTTATTATACTATTGAAATTCCCAGTGAAAATAAAATAAAAACTAAAAATGAAGGTCCCTACATATGAAGAAGCCTGATTTTCCATTGGGCATTGTAGATGGTTGTCTAAGTGCACCTGCCTGAAAGGTGTTCCTGCTCTTCTGTGCCAGTGGCACTTTCTTCTAATCCATACTGATAAAACTTTCTTCTAACTGCTGCTCAGACTGATCATCAATGTCCTATCAGACCTGCCTCCTTGAAAGCACTTGTGGCACCCCTCTGGGTCAGTCACTAGATGTACCTAATATCCCACAAACCACCTAGAAGGAATACTACAATCAGCACCTCTTCCAGAGGCTGGTTGAGTGGGTGGGCTTTATACTATAAGTAGGGGCTAGGATAGAAGGTGTGGATTTTGAGTTTAGATTTTGTAGAGAGAGGAGCTCTTGGAATGTTCTCCTTTATAGTGAGGCCTACTCCCTCACTGAGGATATTTTTTTGGAAGAAAGTCTTTTCCAGGCATTACCTGCTTGTTAAGGATCTACCGCAGACTTAGAGCAGCGACTTTATTTAAGAAGATTTCCTAACTGTGAGCTATTTTTTCTGGAGTGCAGCCTGGATTTCTCTTGGAGAGGGCCATCCCCCGTAGCCGGCGGCCAGGACACTGAAGACCTGCCAGTTTCCTTCTAGGTCAGAGAAGGGCTGCAGTGACAGTAGTACTGCCAGAAGTGTTCTCAAGACAGTTAAGTATGTTTTCCTCTTCTGTTGAGAGGAGGTTTTTGTCACCCTTCCTTTCCAGTGGAGATTTAGCTAATAGTCTGATCTCTATCAGCAGCAAACTGAGATTTATGGAAGAAGGAAGCAGACCATATTTGGAGACTCACACTGGATCTCCGACCCCCAGGACACAGGCACAGGCTGGGTAGAAGAAAGCAACTTGAAACTCAGTTAGGACTTTTATGTTTTAAGAGGATCCCACACAGCTCAGGATTTCCCCAGACTGTGTCCCTCATATGCTCAGTAAAGGAGTGTTAGGAATCACCCAAGAACCTGAGTCATCCCCACATACACAGAGCAAGAACAAATCCAGCTGTAATTTCAGTTCATATATTAGTTGGATCTTGATTCATTTGAAAAAAAATCAGTAAATGATCTTTTGAACACCCAGACCTGTGTCCTGCTCCTTTGTCCCAGTCCAGCAGCACCTCAGCATTTTAATTGAGTTACTGACACACGGAGAGAGAAATTGCACCACTGCCTGGTCCAAAAAGCAACAGCTTCTCCCCTGCAGAAAATGACTCACCTCAGGGGTCACCAGGAGGAGGGGAAATCGGAAGAAAGTCAGCCCCAGAGATAGAAATCACTTTTGTGTGCCCTAAAGGCAAATGCCCCTTCGAACAAAAAGGTTACACACAGGAGCAAACCATCTGCATTCAGAGCACTGTAGAAGTGCTTCTGGCCCAGCCCTGCATCTTTAAGGGGCATGGGACCGATGGACACGTCTGCTCAGCCTGAGCAGCACTGCCCCATGAAGGATGAGGCACAGCTTTCACTGCAGACCTCCCCGCAACCACAGAGGCAGACTTGGGAACTTCTGAGTTGAGGTCATCCTGAGATTGCTGTTGTTTAGTAGATGGCAAGAGGGTGGGGAAGGAATGGAAGAATATGTATCAGCTTTCTCTCTTCCAACCCCACCCCCACAATTTCTCTCTCTTTCTTCCACTCACCACCATCATCTGTCCCCCTTCCAAAGATTAGCCCAGCCTATTTCCCCTTCCTCACTCTCTGACCCCAGCACCCTCTTTGCTCCCACCCCCATAAGTCACAGCTCCATGACTTATGCATCCTCACTCTACCCTTTGCTGAGTGAATCCCATGTCCTGGAATCACAGCTGCAGACTGAGTTTTGTGTGTGTTGCAGCCCCTTTCCAGTTTCTCCCCTCATGCTGCTTGCAGTGTGTGCTCCAGACTTGCCCCACTTCTCCTGTTCTCTGCAGGCTGACTGAGGAAGGGGAGTGGCTGAGCTGCATACAGATTGGCCCTGAGATTTCTAGTGTTTCCCCCTGAGACCCTGCAACTGATGCAAATTCCCCGAGTATCAGGGTGAAATTCTGAAAGTCCCCAGCTAGGCTCAGAGGACCCACTTTCCCCCAGTACCCAGGGGCAGTAAATATACAGAAGTACATGCAGCCCTGGCTATAACTGCCATCTTCCCTTGGCCTGACAGGATTGCTGGATTCAAGACTTTGTTTGCATGTTTATCATTTTCCTTCTCTTCCGATCTACACACACTTCCTAACATTCTCTTTTCATCATTATTCTGAAGCAGTCTTGAAAATTCAAGTGTCATATAATTCTCTTTGAAGACTGGTATGCTTTGGGTTTGATTTGGTTTTGGTACAACTTGTTCATGCTGTGTGCTTGGAGCACAGTACCTCTGAGCAATAAGTAGGTTCTTCAGAGAATCAAAGGTCTTGGTTAACAATCCATCAGCTTGTACGACTATTGATTACTTTCTCTTTTCATGTTATTCCTTCCTGGTCCCCAACCGTCTGCCCATTTTCTTTACTGAGAACTTTACAAAGAGTTAGCATGCAGCGGCCTCTCTCCTTGTTTTGGAATTTAGATTTACTGAGGACTGACAGCAAGACCTGTCAGTCTCCTGCTGGTCAGAAAGTCGAGAGGGGGCCTTGGTGACATCACATTGCCTAAGGCAGAAATCAGTTGAAGACCCCTATGGCTCTGATTCCATCTTCCTCCCCAACATACACCCAGAGCACATCGAGATGAGAAGAGTATTTGTGTCATAAGATCTTTGATAAGCAGTTTTGTTAAAGCAAGTTACTTTCCTAAAAGGGGCTCATGTGAAGCAATGACTGAAAATGTTACGGTTAATGGCAGTTTTTAGTTTTAAGACTTAGAATTTCTGTTCACATTCTAATCAAGGATTTCTGACCTGAGCTGAAAGGTTTTTCTTCTCCTTGGTTGAACACACTGAAGGAGGACGAGTGTGCTAACCTCAGGTTAACATGGTGGTGGGGAGAGACTTGTGCTAGCCCCCCCATTCCAGGTGGATTTTCACAGTAGGAGCTACAAAACTCTTTAATTTGTGGCAACACTCAGTACTGTCTGTGCTTTCACTCTCTCTTCTTCCTGCCTGTCTCTCACTCTTCCTCTGTGGTTATTGCAGCTACTTTTATCTCTCAAGCTGCTATACAGCAATTAAGTAAACAGATATTACCCACTCCCAGACATTTAAAATAATGTCAGGATCTGATACATGCTCATTAAGAATCGGGCTCTCCTATTTATTTGGTGAGTTTGGCAAATGAGGTTATGCAGATGGTGACGTGGACCAGTCAGATGCAGTAGGGTAGGCAACCCTTCTTGCCTGATCAGAGTCCTCCGATACACTCCCCTCCATGAGCCCTGTCCCTCTATGATCTTTAAGTGTGGCCACCCATGAGGTCCCACAAAATTCACTCCACTTTCAGTCCAATCAAACACGTAACTTTTATTTTCTGAGATGTCCAGCCAGCAACTATTACTTAGAGTGGGTATACAAAGCATACTGAATTGTTCAGAGTTCATGGAGTACACACACAGCCAAGTTTAAACATTTAATAGAAAAGGTAATAACTTACATCCCAGAGCTTGAAATATCTCTTTTCCCTTATCCCACCACTACTCTGTCAAACACCAATAAATGTAATGTAGAGCTTACATCCCTTAATATTCAGGTACTAGGAATTTTCCCAAAATACCAGCTCCCCTCCTTGCTTACGGACAGGTAAATCACAATCTCCCAGATTCCTTTTAAATAACAGACTCCAAATGTGGGACATGGGACTCAGATCTCTAACTACTGAGGTAACTCACTTCTTTCTTCCCCTTCTACTCATATCTCCTTTAAGACTCTCACCTCTCTTTAGTCATCCCAATTCCAACCTTCCATCAGTGTACAGGTCTCCCCGGTTTACTCCACACTCAGACCTCCTTGGGGGCACTCCTCATTTTGGAAGAATTGAGTCCTGACCATTTCCTCAGGGGAAGGAATCACCTGTTTTCCAATATCTTCAGCCTTAGGCCTCTTCCATCATCTCCATCTTGTGGCTTTTATCTCAGGAAGAGGAACCCTCTCTTCTCCTACTCCTAGCCTCTGGACCTTCCCCTGCAGGGCCCCACCCTCTACTCTAGACTCCCTTCATCCTGGAGGTCTCTCCTCCTTTCATACTCAGAAAGGGCAAATCCCACCAAACAGATCTAGGTTTTGTACCCTCCTAGGCCACTCCCACACCAATCAGAACCCTTAATAATAGTCAGGTTAAAATATCACAGTAAACACAACACAATATACAGTTCTGCACTGTTCTTGATTCCATCCAGTGGCCATCCAGCATTACTTCAGGCCCAATGAACATTTCGCCTCATAAAACTTCAGATCAAGGACACCTAAGGTCATTTTCACCCAAAATGCCTTGAAATATTAACTTAAACAAGCCACAACTGGTAATTCTATCACACAGGATACCAACCAAACGGTGCTGAGAGGAGGTTTGGATAGTTACCTGTCAAAAGTAAACAGAAATACTTCGATGGCCTCAAATCTTTACAGGTCAGGCCCAAGGGCAGTGTTGAATCCCTATTCAAGTTAGCATTTTTAAAAGTGCAGGGATGATTGCACTTTTAAAAGCTGACTCAGATGTGACATGATCCTGCTGCTTGGGGAGGGCGCCTGGGTCATACAGTAAGGGGGCACAGACCCCTGAGGCCCCCTCGAACTTGCACCCCTGTTTAACCTGCTTCATTCATTCACTCCTCCTGTACCAGTCAGGAGACTACTGATAGATTACACCAAATGCATCTCACTTGTTAGCAGAGAGATTGCTGAGGGATTAGCAAAGAGTCCATGAGCACTCAGCAATAGTGAAACACTGAGTTCTGGTGCAGATATCATTGATGCCTTTATACGTGCAATAATGGGGAAAGGAGGAGGTGAAGCAGTAAGTTAGTATATTATACTGTATCGTTTTCCCACTAGACCTCTAGCTTCAAATCCATTTCAAAAACATATCTAATCTTAATGCCCAGTCTCAAGACAACATATTAGTAAATCAAGATAGTTTGTTGATCTTTGCTCTGGAGAGTAATGGCACAATGCAATTTGTTGTAAACAAAATTAGAGGCATATTTGTGAAATTGAGGGAAAAGAGGTGCGGGATCTACTCGAAGTAATACAGAAATGGAGATTAAAAAAAAAAAAAAAAAAAAAAAGATGTTGCAGGTTAAGATTAAAGTTTATTGACAGAGTTGTATACAGCGGCCATGGCCAGACAGGACATTATATAGCCACTGTTCTCTGTGTAACCCCCCCCCCTTTCCTCCTGGGTCACCTTCGGAGGCTGTAGCAGGAATGAGAGACACTGCTGAAGCCCTGGGATCAGTCTCCGTCCACCAGGGATCACCAAATGGGGACCAGAAATCTTCTGAGATGTCCAAGGGGAGACTAAAATAAACTAAAGGTCCATACCATGACGTGGTTCCAAAAAAAGAAGAGTAGCGTTAATTGTTGCAGTTCAAGGAAAATAAAAGTAGAATTTCTGAAATCTTCCAAAAAATATTGTCTCAAAATGCACTCCAACAGTAGCAAAAAAAATAAACAAGATACCCACTTAGGGTCTGATTTTAAAAAGCATTTACATGCGTAAATCTGGGTTTTACGCATGTAAATGCACTTTACTCGAGTAAGTGGGCTTTTGAAAATTGCTACAATATATGCCATTGAATCATCCATAGGACGTGAGTAAATGGCTTTTGAAAATTGCTATAATAGTAGTTACATTTATGCGCGTAACTCCTTTGAAAATTACCCCCTCAGTGTCTAGAAATGAGCACTACTTCCTTCAAAGTAGATATATCTCAGTAGTTCACATCTTCTGCAAGGAGACCCATGGCTTAGGATCCCTGCATCAGACAAGCACACTTTAGCACACTACTTCCACTGTGGTCTTCCCTGGTTGACAAAATCACTTTTTTTTGGAAGAAATATGCCTTCTAGGTCTTGAATAATTTCAATCACCAAAAGCACTGCTTTTCTGCTTAGGATCCTGGTTTAGGACCCCACACCTTTCTTCTCTCCAAACAAGCCACTCAATGCTGCTTCTCGCATCACATCATCCCCTTTGCTACCTCCTCTCATTACTCAACATTAGATGAAACCTTTGCAAATTCCCCTCCAACCCTTTCTTAAAAGGAAAGATCTTGCAGTTTGCAAGAGCTCTGAACTGGCAGAACTTTCTGACGTCTCACTGAACCCTGGAGAGCAAGAACCCTCCAGAAAACTGCTTGGTGACCTTAGCCAGGATTACATCTGTCAGATATGTGGCCAAGTCACAGTGACTATATACCCCACATACTCCTTCATCCTCTCTTCTAGCTTCTAGCCCCTTAGTTAAAGTTGTGGAGTTACAGGTATGGATTGCAGGAAAATATTGGCCCGGGGGGAGTTTTTCAAAACTGGCCCATGAGGTATCTGATGCCCTCATGTACTTTTCCTGCAGCGTGTGTATCAACAGCTCCCAAAAGCACACTAAGTCAACCCTGGAACCTAGCAGAACTGAGCCAAAATATCTCCAAAATAAACTTCATCTTTCCTAAATAACTAAGAAGTTGAACACATTCTAGATAATGGTGTAAACCCCGTTCCATCCATTCAAATTGGTTGGGCCTCAATAGAGATCTATTCTGTATTTCCGGTCTGGCTCTTGAACCAGTTGCAAGTAATGACACCTCCAGTCAATTTATTTATTTAGGGCTTTTTTTATACTGACACTCATGATACCAATCATATCGTATCGGTTTACAATAAACAGCGGTGCAATAACATTAACATCAACGTGAACAATAGGCGAAGAGAGAAAAAGTGATTGAAAGTTACAATAAAACAATAAACAATAAAATCAATGTCAGACACACACAAGCTCAGTCACAAACAGCTTTTTTAGATTGCAGAAACTTTATTGGCACATACACATTAACATCCACAAAGACACATACTCTTTCTCAGACACAAAGATACACCCACACACTGAAAGAGTGTGTGTGTGTGTTTCTGTGTCAGACACAAAGATATCCACATACATACTCTCTCTCACAGATAAAGTGTGTATGTGTGTGTGTGTGTGTGTGTGTCTCTCACTCTCTGACACAGACACAAACATTCTTTCTGATATGCTACTGTTGAACTGCTGCTTATGTGCTCACGCGACGAGTGTCCCCAGTCAAGCACTGTTGCATCATGGTGTAAAGTTCTTGCTTCCTGCCAGTCCTTCCCCATTCTGTAGCAGCCCCCTCCCTTTCCCAATCTCATTCTCTAAGAGGCTCGCTGGCTCCAGAGCCAGCTGCTTCTCTCAGAGCTCAGTGTTGGTGAGGCTTCAGACTGAAGCCTCACCAACACTGCATAGGCATTTTCTCCTGGCTTACCCCCTTCTGACCTGTGCCTGTAGCTTGCCTCCACTTCTCCGCAACCCTCCCACCACTCTAGTGCATTCCATTGACTGCAGGCTACACGGTCTGCTGCTTTTATGGTTCCCCAGGCTCTGCTCTTCCTACTGACTCCAGGGGAGAGGGGACCAGAAGTGACCCCTACTGTTCCTTGGGCTTATAAAAAGAGAAAATTAAGCCCTGGCCAGGACTGGGTAGAGCCACTAACCCAAAATAGCACAGCTCCAGATGGAATCCTGCTTTCTCTTGTGGAGCCAGTGCAGCCAGAGCTGGTGCGAGGGTCTTAGGTGTCATAAGCGAACCTTACAGCCTTGCTCACACCCTGATCCCATCCTTCCCACAAATAATTTAAAAAATATGCATTTATGGTAAAAGATTTTACAGGAAAAGAATATTCAGTGTTCTAAGGTTAAAATATCACTTAAAACATCTGTATTATTTACATGCACTGCTATGGTACCAACCGGAAAACTCTGCAAAAAAGACACCTGCAGTCATATGATATTGGTTTTATTGTAAAGCATGTTGGCCCTCAGTAGATCCCTACACAGAAACTACATGCTAGCAAAATAACTCACCTCAGTCACACATGCACAACACAGACAGACCCTCACCAAATATAGAATAAAGAGACAGATAACTGTCTGGCTAACTTTAGGATTAATCAATGGCATGACCAGACTCTGAAGTTAGCCGGATAAGCTTATCCTTGTAACTAAATAGTTATCTGAGTATATATAGCTGAATATCCTGGTTAAATTAGCTGGATATATGTTATATACGTGAGCTTGGGTGGGGGCCCTTGGGTCGTGGTGAGAGCTGACTCCATCCATAGGGAGGAGCCCTGTGGGGACTCACCATGACAGGCGGGGTCTCAGCAGTGATGGACACAAGAGCCAAGAGGTTTTATTATACAGCAGAAGGTAACCCGAGGAGCGGGTTTGTAAACACAGTCCAGAGTAGAAAGACCTTTAGATGGATTCTCTGGTAGTGGTCCGCAGAGCGGGGTAACCCGGGGAATACTTCCTCCTGGTAGTTCGTGTGCGAGGTATCTCCGGTAGTGGTCCGCAGCGCGAGGTAGGCTGGAGGCTGGTATTGAAAGTAGGCACAAGGCAGAGTGGATCCGGTAGTGGTCCACAGAGCGGGGTAACACGAGGATCCACACAGTGTGAAAAAAGGAGGAGAGTAGAGCAGATCTTGTACTCACTCTGAAGTGTAGTAGAAGAGCTACTGTCGTAGTCGCAGTGGAGACCCGAGGCACAGGAACACTGGAGGGTCCATCCGTAGTAGCAGTGAGAGGTGCTCACTTAGGCTGGAGAATGTGAGACTCACAGAGAAGGCTCTCCGAGGAGTGGATAGTCCTGAGTCACTCAGTCTGGAATGCAGGAACAGCGAGGCGAAGCGTCGCTGAGTAGCAGAATTAAGCAAGACGGAAATCCTTGCTAACTTGTAGGTAGGAAGGTTGGGTAGGTTTAAATACATGTAGGCAGGTGACATCATGCAGAGGGGATGCCCCCAAGGTTCCCGTCATGATGTGGATAAGACGGGGGCAGGCGCGTGCGTACCCTAAGTCACACCAGATTCAAGATGGCAACCAGGATTGCCTACGCCGTCCCGGGAATGCCAGGGAGGTCGGATTGCAGAGCCAGTGGTGGCCATCTTTGCCAGAATCGTAGCTGCAGGGCAAAAAGACGTGAGCAGTAAAGGTCACAGCCGTCTGCGACCGACGGGTGCAACAATATATTTATCCAGCTAACTTCACTAGCTGGATGATTTATTTAATATATAGACCTCTAGGTGTCTCAATTATAAAGTGCATTTAAAAGAACCAAAGGGACACTTGATTGGTGTTCCAACATAATGTTTTTACTGTAGCCTTTGTAATATAACATGAATCTGACAAACAATACACTTTTCCTTTGATAAATCCACAATCCAGAAATAAATGCATGAATCAGCAATTGTGTGTTCCCTCCTTTCTCTTACTGGGGAATTCTTTCTTTCTGAAATTGAAGGCCTCCAGTAGCTATTTCAACTGGAATTTAGGGATCATCAAGACTCTGTACAAACAGGGCCGGTGAAAAGGTTATAGGTGCCCTAAGCAAACCTTAAAGCCTTGTGCCCCTCCCGCACACAATCCTTCCCACATACACGATTAAAATTATGCATCTAGGGGGAGCTCTCCTAGACGAAGTGTACCTTTTAAGATCCTGTGGGCAAAATCTGACTATCTGGACCAGCTGCGTGAAGAACGCGGCGACACACCTCCACACCCAGGGACTCTGATGGTGGCCTGAGGAGCGCAGCTGCCAGCGTTCAGCTGTGTTCTGATTGGGAGGAAAAGAAGTTTTATACTTCATTGCTTGCTCCAGCTTTGGTTCGAGGCACCTTGGATAATAACCTGCAATGGATGAGTGAGTTGCCTATTAGTGACTGCAGTTGGGGGTTCCTCTTTGGGTGCCTTCAAGTCCTGGCTCCAGCCGACCACCTCCCTAACCAGAGGGTTCCTCCTCCAGTGGTGAAGAGGGTTCCTCCTCCTCGAGGTGAAGAGGCAGTAGCGGGAGATCTGGGGAGAACTGGCCATGAGGTAGTATGTCCCATTTTGTCTACTGTAGTACCCGCTTCTTTTCCAAGTGAGTCTGAAACCATCCATACAACACAGGACTTATTACATTTTGCAATGGTGAAGATATTCCCGTGCCCTCTAATGTAACGCTATCAGACCTTTGGAAACAAATTTCTTTATTTGACAACAACGTCTCTCAATCTATTTCACAATTTAATTCCTTTGTAGTTGAGTCCAGATCCTCTCTTGACTCACAGGGGAAGAGACAGCAAGAACTTGTAAAATCTACCACTGCTTTGAACTTGCAAGTTTCATTATTATTATTACATGCAGTCAGCTGATATTAAAGATATATAATGAAATTAATGATAGAGATGCCACTTATCCTAGACTGCCCTCTGTGAATCCAAATACTTCTCTTTTATTTGGTGATTGTTGACAGTCAAAGTGCCCTAAACAAACTCCACACCATATATTTTTTCCAAAACACTGAACTTTTATTCCTGTGGGACCAGCAAAGCAACTATTTACAATGATTTCAAAGAGGGTATTACAATTTAGCTGGATTAATCACATTTCACAGGCTTCACAGCCAAGATATATTTCCCTGAACATCCAAACACAATTAGCAATAGGTTTTAATAAATGTTAAAGGAGTCCAATTCATGCCCATCCCTTTACCTCACTCCTCCTCCAGACAAACTTAGATATATATATGTTCTTATGTTCTTATATGTTTCTCACATTTCTCCTAGATCACACAAACACAATGTGAATTATATCCCATCCAACCTTCGACAGGATACATCACCCTCCTCCAATTATAGCCACCTCTGCTCCCATAATAAGAAGAACTCTCACATATGGGCGAGAGTGCTACCTTCCTTGTCCCTGATCAGATACTTCTGTTTCCTGGCAGAGTTCAGGGACTTCCCCAGCATCCTTGTTATGCTTCTTGTGAGCTTCTTCTTCCTCTCCTTCCATTCTGGTAAGGGACCACCTCTTCCTGGTCCTTTCTCTTGTGGGAAAACTCAGACTGAGTTCCCAAGGTAATCCTTCATGAAAAGGATCACTCTTCTGCCTTGTGCCCCTCTTCTTGAGGGAGAAAGCCCCTGTAGGTCCACTCCAAACCCAGGAGGGATCTCTGGGCCTAGACCTGACTGGTAGCTCATTCCCACTCCTAATCCATAGTGGAGTCTCCTCCTATCTCCTCCCACCAAACCTTGCGCCCTGTTTATATTCCCTCATACACAGTCCCTAGACGATACTCCTATTGGTCTTCTTAAAGGAACCAAAACAATTAACAACTTCATTCAGAACATTTTCATTGACAATATACAACCAGTTCAACTACCATTTATTTTGCCATCAGGTGGTAATGTACTTGTACTGCACATATAACATTTTACTCATTCCAGTTTTCCAGATAGTCAACTTTAGGGCTCTCTCACCTATAGTTCCCTACAGTTCTTACTCAGAGGTGTGGACCCAATTTGAAGGTCCCATCACATGCAGAACACAGGCAGACCCTTACTAAATATAGAATAGTTGAAATAGAAATATACAGACAAAAACTACTAGAAATTGCAAGAAGCCAGATCCCATATGTAATGCAACAATGGAAAAACATCACCATTCTTCAAACATTGAACAATAAAACCAACAAATATAAATTATTAATAATAGTAAAATCATATGTAATGAATTGGCGTTCCTGCACAGGAGAAAGACAAACTTTAAAGCAACATTTTATTTTTGCCTGTCTGAAAATAAAAGGGGTGGATAAATCAAGATGGCTTATATCTAGGACTACATTTCCCAGTCACCCTTGCTGACTGCCTTTGGCAAACAGCCAGCAGGGATGAATCAGCAGCGGGGAGCGCCAGAAGCACCTCATTGGTAGCCTATCCAGAGGGAAGCTTCTGCAGTAGCAGGAAGGTAGTGAGATGCATTTTCACAGTAGCTTCTTACTCAGCTATGGAAGAGGATTCAGCAGAAAACCCTGAGGCTGACTTGACAAATCACCATTAAAAATTAAGTTAAATGTCAGAGTTATTCAGGAGGGAGACTGTTTTAGGTTAAGGGCTGGGAGACTGACTTTAGGGAAAAACCAAAGTCACCTGTGCACAAGTCTTTTGACAGGACAGACTTAAAGCAAAGGAGCAGTGTGATTAATCCAGGATGAACAACAGTGAGAAGCTCATAAGTGTTGGATTTTTGGCTCCCTCAGCAAGGGTTATAGTATTTCTCTGCCCTAATCTAAACTTTAAGTGGTCAGAGTGGTATAAGTAGATTTTATAGATAAAAGCTACAGCTGCAAAACACCCTGCCTGAACTTGAGAGAAAATGTTAGCAGGGACTTAATTCACTAGCAGGCATTTTTTTTTTTTCAAAAGTTGTTCCAGCTACCTAAAGAATAACAGGGCACAGTATGAAACCACTGACACGGTTCTTGCTTCTTTGTTCTTGAGTAATTGTCTGCTAAGAAAAACTTCTTTCGATGGAGAGTACTGCTCCAGAGTGCTTATAGCCATCAAACGCTATTATTTACGCTTCCATTGTAGTTGCCTTATAACGGCAGAGGCGTCCCCAGAAGCGCCAGTCCTGGATCAAGGGAGGAGGCTACCGCCATCCTAGAGACCAACTTGAAAGAATGGGATGGGGGGGCGGGGGGAGAAGGGAAAGGATTGGGGTGGGCGTGGGGGGTAAATCTGGAGGTGGCTATTTTGAAATTTTAGATTTATAAGGGAAATTCGGAGCAGGGAGTGGGGGAGGGCAGAGGGACTCTTGGCACCAAAAAGTTCAGTTTTTACATTGAACGGCCGGTTTTGTAGGGGTGACTAGTTCAGCCCCGTAGGGCCTTGGCAACTCAAGTGGTGGGAGGGAGGCGAGGGACAGGCCATGTTTTTTTTTTGTTTTTTTAAGGGAACATAACTTAACCGGATATATTCTTTTTTGAATGTATCCGATTAAGTCCAAAGTTATACGGCTCCACGAGGCCGGATAACTTCCAGCAGGTCTAAAGTTATGCAGCTAACTTACCCGAATATTGGGTGTATCTGGCTAAGTTAGCCGGATAACGGAACCCCTCCCCGAAATGCCCCGGAATGCCCCTTTATATTAATCTAAATTATAGCTGGATAACAACATATCCGGCTATAATTTAGCCGGATAATAGGCTCAATAAGCCTTTTAACCCATTTAGACGGATAACTTGTGAGTTATCCGTCTAAATGACTTTTGAATATCTACCCCTATAAGTCTCCTGCACAGAATCAAAGCCAACTACAGTGCTCCGTGGAGGATCAGACACAGGTGTAAACTACACCATGCTAACAGAACAAATAAATATATTGAAAAAGGTGATAATAGATTCATATCAATAAACTCATAAAAATTCAAAAAATAATTTCCAAAACATCAATAAAATATATTTCAAAACAGCAGACACATCAAATAGTACCCAATTATTAAAACAAGAATTAAAAAATGCTGCTCTCTCCATACCTATGAACGTTTGTTTTTCAGATGCTCTGAGATTGTCGTGGATTAGCAGAGGGAGTTTGAGCACAAATTTCTCCTCTGTCACTCTCACACATGCACTCTCTCTCTCTCACACGTGCTTGCTCTCACACTCACTCCCCCTCCCCCGGAAGCATAAGCAAGGGACGGCAGCAGCAGCCTCCTCCTTCAGCCCCTCCAGCCCACGAGGGCCAGCCCTGCTCTGCTTCCTACTCCTTCCAGTCCCCATGGGCTGACATGGCTGCCTCCTGCTCCTTGCAGAGCAGCAGGGATGACATTACCTCCTTCCCTCTCACACGGGACGACCATTTCCTCTTCCAGGCCTATGCAGGGGGGGAAGGAGGAGATGTCATTGCCGCGCTGCCCCCAGGATTGTGGTGCTCTAGGCAGCTGCCTAGTCCGCCCAGTGTTTCGACTGGCTCTGTCTACAAATGGACCCTCCCTCCAATTTAGAGTTCCTAGTAAACAGTATCTTAATGATGAGGTTTTTGTTGCATCCTTTCCTTTCCTTCCACACCTCTGTTTCTACGTTGTACTGGTTAGGTACCTCCTTGACTCTCTGGGTGTATAATAGATGGGTAGGTTGCAAGAAAGCAACTTGTGGGTGCCACTACTTCTCCTCTCTTTTGCTTTCTCTTCTTCCTCTAGATACTGGATAAGTATCCTAACCTTCTCTATGCTTGCTGTGTGGGCACCGACTTTCTTGGGCTGAGTGAATCATAGGCATGAGAATGGGGTGGGCCACAGAGGTCTTGGCACCACCAACTCTGGACAGAGGTTCTTCTATGTAAAAAAAAAAAAAAAGCAGCAGCTCGTGATCACTGCAAAGACAAGGAAACTTCTCCTCCAATCCTGGGCCTGCCTATTCTGAGGAAGGTGTGTTCACTGCTTCCCTACAGTCTTGCCCCTTTTCAAAAGCTTGTGTGTGATGGAACGTATAAGGTTCACAAGTTCTGCTGAAAGCAAGTTGCTCAGAGAAGGGGAAGGTTTACCAGGCGGAGGACCTGATGGGTGCAGCTACTTCCGCCACCGGACCTGCTGAATGTTGCTGTCTCGGCACATCTAAAGACACTAGGAGTCACATCTGCTGCCATTAGCAGTACTCAGTGGCAGTGACACCTCAAATATTCCCCCTGCCTGCTTCAGGCTGGAGGCACAGAGATCAGCTGGAGGCTAAGCCAAGGAGGATGAGAGAAGCTGCGGAACAGGCAGTGGAGGCAGGATGAGAGGGAAAAAGAGTAGGAGTAAGGGAGACACACAGCAAGAGGAGGGTTTTGGCAACGTAAGAGAGCAAAGAGAGCGGGTGAGGGAGGGAAGGAAGGTCATAAAGAGCTGGGGACAAGGGCACTAGCAAGTGTCAGAGGAAGATGGGGAAGTCTGCCAGAGTGAAGTGGGAACCCTAAAGAGAAGAGGATTTCCCTGGAGAGTTGGCGAACCAGTGTACTGGGAGGTGCCAGTGGAAAGGCAGTATGCCTGAGACACTTCAGAGATAGAGAGTGATTCAGCTACAAAAAGCCTAAGACTCTGGAGTAGGAAGAGAGAGAAAGAGAGAAAAGAACCTTAGAAGAAAAGGTTACAGCTGCCAAACAGGTACTAAGAGGGCCCAGGATGGAAAGGGGTCCTATCCCAAAGAGCTGATCTGTTTTGGGTGTGAAGGGATGAAGAAAGAGTGTTTATTTGTGTGACTTTTTTTTTGGATTGACTTACTGTTGGAACACTATTCAGAAGTGTATCTTTGGACTTTGTGTTTTCCCTGCCATCAGTCAGTAAAAACTTTTATTTTGAACAACTGAGATGGTGTAGAAGTGTTTTTTGGGAGTACTTGACTGGTGTGTAGGAAGAACTTCTGTGAGTATAAAACCCTAGGGGCCTTGAAAAAAGAGTGAACTTCCCCCCTTTGCAGGAAGCCCAGGAAATCATATGGCTTTGCGTGGTCCGTGGTCTTCCCTGTACACTGCCATGCCTAGGATAGGATGGGAAAACATGATGAGGAATCTAGTGAAGCTTGAGGAATGGTCTACAGTTTGGCAGCTAAAGTTTAATGCTAAAATATGCAGGGTTGTGCATTGTGGTTGCAAAAACCCAAGGGAGTGCTACAGGATAGGGGGTGAGGTTCTGAGTACAAAACAAGAGCGGGATCTGGAGGTGATCGCCTCTGATGATCTTAAAGCAGCTTACATAGGTGAATAGAGATAGTAATGGCCAGAAAGATGCTTGGGTACATAGGGAAAGGAATAGCCAGCAGGCTAAAGGAGGTGATGTTGCCCCTGTGAAGTCTCTGGTGAAAACTCATTTGGTGTATTGTGTACAATTCTGGAGACCATGCTTTCAAAACAATATAATTCAAATAGAGTTGGTCCTGAGGGCAGCTACTAAAATGGTCAACAGTCTTCATCATAAAGCATATGAGAACAGACTTGAAGATCTAAATGTATACCCTGGAGGAAAGGAGGGGAAAGGGGAGATATGATATAGACATTTAAATACCTCCAAGGAATAAATGCAAAGGAGGTGGGGGTCTCTTTCAATGGGAAGGAGGCTCTGAAACAAGAGGTTATGGGATGAAAGTGAAAGGGGAGACTCGGGAATACTTTAAAGAAATATTTCTTTACAGAAAGGGTAGTGGGCACATAGAATAACGATCTCTGAGAGACAGGAAGGGACTATAAAGCTGCGCAGAATACATGAGCCATATGGCCTTTAGCTGGCCTTATGTTCTCTGTTTCTACGTGCATACAGTTTCTGGGGTCTGCTGGCCAGAACCTGAACTTCTGTGCATTGAATACTGTTCAACCCATGCATGGACATTACTTTAGCATATTAGTATCATAACTCATGCAGCCAAAGGACTACACTGGCCTGCAGCAGAAGAGCTCATTTACTGCTGCCAATTTTGGAGCAAGATAAATCACTGTTGCAGAAGCAGAATCCTAGCTTTCATAAGGAACTGAAAAGTTAATCTTTTTGAACTGCATGGAAACATGTTGCTATAATTTTATACACACTAGCCTTTAATTAGCTGGCAGAACAGATCTATTTGCTCTGCATGGCATTCCTCCTATCTTGTACTGTGCTGTACAAGCATAAGCCATGTTAATTTTGCATAACGATTCCACCCTGTGCAATTTCAAAAAGCATTCTTTTGGCAGGATTAGGAAAAACATAAGTTACTATTTACAATGAAATTCTCAATCAGATTATTCTTAAACCTTCCAGAAAATAAGATAGTATATCTCTGCCTACCCTGCACCAGGCTTTCATTCAATTCCTGTTTTTGTCTGTCTACCATGTTCAGTTCTGACACTGAGCACCACGGGAATTTAACACTATAACAGCCCTTGGGTTAATATCTCCAGATGGATTCGTTTTTACATATACCATGGCAGGAATGAACCTCACTTGAATGCTGGATATGATCTCAATCTCTCAAATTTACTGCTAATGTCCTTCTTATTACTTTGTGCCAAAGCGGGACTCCTTCTGGAGTTCATAAGATGCAATGGGCTGAATCCTCAAAATTATTTACGTGCATAAAACATGGTTTTATTAGCATAAATGGGTTTTTGAAATTGCTCAGAAGGTTGAAGGCATAAAAGTACACATAGAAATACTTACATGCATACTTCTACCTGCATAACGTTTAGGAGTTTCTGGTATCTGTTGAAAGAAATGAGAAAGACCTACCAGAGTCTCTACCTTTTTTCTCAACTGTCCTGCAAGTAAAATTAGCTAGTCTGTAAAATCTAACTTCTATCTGTCAGAATCCCTTTTTGTGGTCCTGTTTACTTGCTTACTTGTTGTTGGAAGTATGAAATGAATGGTGGTGAGGAGGAGGGAATTGGGCCCCAAGGCTCATGGTTTCATTTTTTTTTTTAAACTGCTACTTACCTGAATTACTTTTTAAGATATCCGGATAAATAGCAGGTTATCTGACACACAAGGCCTGCTCTTTTCATCGGCTGTTTTGAAATACTTATTCTTTTTATTTGTATGGTTTTACTATTATAGTTGATGTTTTATATTTCTTGATTTTATTGTTTGATGTTTTGAGGAATGGTGATTGTTTTTCCATTGTTACACTGCCTTATTATAGTTTCCTGTTCTATTTTTATCTGCATGTTTCTATTTATATTTTATGGATATCCTTCTCCCAAAACATATGTGTACACATGAGAGACTGTGCATGTGTTTTGGTAGAAAGACAGGTGTCATCTGGCCTTGGGCCCACTCCCCATAGGTCATATCCAGCCCTTCCCCTGCTCAGCCCACAATTCCACTTTCTTTTTGACTATTTAACATTTACATGCTCCCCCTCTGCCACCTACTGGCTGGGCTAGGTATCATACACTACATATATGCTAACGACATTCAATTAATTCTACCAGTTGAAGAATCAATTGAAAAAACACTGAATTTTGCAATGTTATACCTATACATAATTAAACAACTATTAAACCAAATGGAACTAGTAATCAACATTGAAAAAACAGAATTTATACATCTTGAACGAAAAAACATTGAAAGAATTCAAAATACCATCCGACTTAAAAATGACAAATCAGTAGAGTTAACTGATAAAGCTAGAAACTTAGGAGTAATTATAGACACGGAACTGAGCCTTAAACAACACATATCAATAAAAGCAAGAGAAGGCTACGCCAAACTAATGGTCCTTAGAAGACTAAAACCCTTATTAAATCAGGAACACTTTCGTACAGTACTACAAGCATTAATATTTGCCAGCACGGATGACTGTAACACACTTTTCCTAGGATTACCATATACTACTATCAGACCACTGCAAATACTACAGAACTCGGCTGCCAGAATACTTACTGGTAAAGGCAGAAGAGATCATATCACCCAAACACTTGCAGATTTACACTGGCTCCCAATAGAACAAAGAGTGCAATTTAAAACACTATGCACAGTTCATAAACTAATAAATGACGAAAATGCTGACTGGCTAAACACTGCACTACGATTACATGTCCCTCAAAGAAGTCTCAGATCAGCCAATAAAGCTCTGCTAACCATACCCTCAGTCAAAACAGCAAAGTTGACCCAAGTTAGAGAGAGAGCACTATCTTTGGCAGGACCATTATTATGGAACACATTACCACTGGAATTAAGACTAAAGAAAGAATTAAAACTCTTCAGAAAAGGCTTAAAAACATGGCTCTTCAAAAAAGCATTTCACAGTGAGGTAGCTGAATAACAACACATACACAAAGCAGAAAGTCACCAATAAAAAGCAGAATTGCTTATTTTTATTATTTTTCTCACATGTAAGTATTAAATTAGAAAGACAGTATAATCATAAATGGTAACTACACCCATTCCCCATTTGGACTATATTATTGAACTATGTAACCATATAATACTGGCACCCTATAGATAATTTAGAAACCAAACTAAACATATTTGTGCCTAACTGTAAACCGTTGTGATGGTGCTCTACTAAACAACGGTATAGAAAAGTTTTAAATAAATAAATACATACATACATACATACATACAAATTAAGCCCAGGTGAAGTTGAAAAGGTAAAAAGAAGGGCAACAAAAATAATAAAGGGGATGGAACAGCTCCCTTATGTAGAAAAGCTAAACAGGTTAGGGTTCTTCAAATTGGAGAAAAGACAATTGAAAGGTGATATGATAAAGGTTTATAAAATCATTAGTGAAGAAGAACAGGTAAATAGGGAATGGTTATTTACCCTTTCAAATAACACTAGGAATAGAGGGACACTCTTTGAAACTAACAAGAACAGATTTAAAACAAACCAGAGAAAGTCATTTTTTCACTCAAAATAAAATCAGGCTATGGAATTTGTTGCCAGAGGATGTGGTCCAAGTAACTGACATAGCTGGTTTTGAAAAGGGGCTGGATAAGTTCTGGGAAGGAAAGTCCATAAACAGTTATTAGCCAGAGGCCCCCAGTAAATCCACTACTTGTTGCTGGGAGTGAGGAACGAGAAATTGAATCTAGTTTTTGGGATTGGCTATGGTCGGAAACAAGGTGCGGTTCTTGATGGACCTTTGTTCTAACCCAGCATGGCAGTTCTTCTGTTCTTACATTTGGCAGAAAGGAAAATGAATCATTGTGCCATCAAATAAGGTGATGGGAAGAAGGGACTATTTCTTTAGGGGTAAAGTTCTGGTGTTTTTCATTTCATCCCAAAGTAATGCATTTGCATTTCTACAGAAAAATTATAGTAAGATACTGAAATTTTGCTTTTAATCTGAGACACTATGAAATCTCTAACCGTAAAGTCACACTGCCAAAACTACAATTATTTTAGTGCTCTAGTATGTGGCTTGAAACAAATGATTAGATGCTTTTTTTTTTTTTTTGCTGCTTAAATATATGTTTGCAGAACTTTCCTCTTATTGGTTTGCGGAGGCTTTTTGCTAGTACCAAAGATGGCTACTCTGCATCTCATGCTTCCTCAAACAGCAGCACTGCAAGGTAGGCTCTCTTTTACTATCTCTGTTCAACAAACAAACACAAAAAAAGGAATGTGCAGACCAAATAAAATGACCATATATAATCTGAACACCACTGCAAGGCTCATTCTCAAGAAAAAGCAACCAATGGACAGTCATGTAACTGTTCAGAACCATATTGGAAATAAACAGGGCTCCTCTATTGCAAACATCACCACCTATTTCCTCAAAATCATCCATAGGTAGTTTCACAACTGCAAGTTACTCTCCCTTGAAAACATAACCCTTAAAAAAAAGATGTATGTCTATAGTTAGTGTTCCCACTTGACTCCATTGCAAAAGGACAGGCTAATCCAGTTCTGCTTTTACCC
This sequence comes from Rhinatrema bivittatum, assembly GCF_901001135.1. NCBI lineage: Eukaryota > Metazoa > Chordata > Amphibia > Gymnophiona > Rhinatrematidae > Rhinatrema > Rhinatrema bivittatum. The sequence goes on along the minus strand of NC_042620.1, from coordinate 176,100,125 downwards.
TCTTGCACACAGGGACTGGTATAGTTATGATTCTTGGATATCTATTTGAAGGCATAAGGAAGAATTGGGGAATGAGAGTCTACCAAAGGCGGCGTCTTCACGTGCAAGTGTGTGATCGACATAGATAAATCAGTAGGACAACCAGCATAACAAGTCCCTACAGTGTAAAATCAGGACTGGGACATGTAGCCAACCTATGGTACCATTATCTGTAATGTCCCACACACCTGAAAAAATAAACAGCTATAAGACTGCAAGGTCTCACCTGAAAAAAATAATAATTAGTAAAAATAGTTGCGAAGCAGAAATGTCTTTCACGTCTTGAAAAAAGGCAAAAATAAAATAAAATAAAAGAGAAAACATAGGGAGAGACTGTAGTTATAGAAAATAGATTTGGGGCCTGGAAATTATGGGCCATGAGTTCAAATTCTGCTTCTGCCACTGTTAGCTTTTGAACTGTTTGGTCCAGCAGTTGAAATCAACTCAAGGCCAGTAGTTCCAAAAGCACTCTGCCTAGCTCCCTCCCCCCACCTCCCAGCTCAGACAGAGAAATTGCACTCTAACCTCAGAAAGGAGGAAACTTAATCTCATGAATGCCAGCTCGCAGGCTGCATAACCCCCTCTATAGCCTCTGCCATATGTAGTCACCTCGTACACATCGCCTCATCTTTCCATGCCTCGGCTACCCATTTACACTGTAGATTCTTCAGGAGAGAAATGTGCTGTGCCTGTATGGAATTTCTTGTACCAATGCCAAACAACAATATAAATTAAATGTACACAACTACCCGGGTCCATCCCTAGAAATAATAAAGAACCAACTCAACCATACATTAAACTGAAAAATATAGTATTTGATTTCAGGACATGAAGCTGCAATAGGTATACTACAAAGCAGCATTAAAGTATTGTGAAGAGTCATATTAGAACACAGAGCTGTCTACCTACGTTTGTATTTGCAGTTATTCTCATAAGGTGGGGTTCTTTTGGAACAGATTCCCATGTGGTTTAAGGCATTAATTTTTTAGTGGCTCTGATGCTTTAGACCTATGTAGGCTGATGGGTTTGTTGATGCATTAATAGAAAGAAGCAATCAGGAATGTTTGACACTTTCCCATAAAACCAACAACTTTGCTGAAAATGTGCTGTCCCTGAACAAATAAGTGCTCAAATCCCGAAGATATAAATAGTTAAAAAACAGCTGTGGAACGGAGCATAGCATGGATCTCACGTAAATTAAAGCTCCCTCTAACCACATGCTCAGACATCCTTTTCAAAAGAGAGAAAGCAAAAATTATATCCATGATATTTCATCCCTTTCACATCTTCTCAACAATCTGCAGACCATTATCCCATTGCAGCAAGGGCAGTTCATGTAGAGAGCACTATAGATTGCACTATACTCTCAGTCACTGCTGCAGAATGCACTATGATCTCCACCACTTCAGCAGCATGATATGCAGAGCCCCAGACTATGCTGTGCTTTAATTCACATCGACAGCAGTCGTTCCCAAACCCGTCCTGGGAGAATCCCATCCAGTCATATTTTCAAGATATCCACAATGAATGTGCATGAAATAAATCTGCAAGCAAAGCTCTCACATGCATATTCGTTGCAGATATCCTGAAAACCCGCCTGACTGGGGGTTCCCCAGGATAGGTTTGTGAACCCCTGATCTACAGAACTGATCTGCAGGGATGTGCATTTGTTTAAAACAAATATGTAAAACGTGACGAATGACTCAATTTTCAGTTCAGTTCGTTACAACTGGGCTAAAAGTTGAATCATTCTACCACAACCAAACATTTTCTGAGTGCACACTATTTGCCAAAATATTTATAAACAATTAAAACATTACCTCTTCACAGCTCTTCTTACCCCTTCCACAAGGGTGTCCACAGTAAAAAGGGGCAATAAAGGTCCACAGCTGTTCCTGCCCTGAGGCTTCCAGTTAAAAAATGTTGCCACCCGACTCTTTGAGACTCTGCTATTTTGTTTTACAATCATATGCTTTATGGCCATAAAACATATTGGTTCCAGTCTCAGAGCCAGCCAGTGCCCTTTTTTAACTGGGAACCATGGAGCAGGAGACCTGTGGAAAGGGTAGCCAGGAGCAGAGATTTGTGTAGTGTCAGCTTTTCTCGTTTTGTCTTCATTTGATGTTTATTTTGGTTCGGCAAATGAACCTAACTGAACATTAAACAAACCAAAAAATCCCCTCCCCCCCCCCAGAAATGGAAAAACAATTCAAAATAGAAACATATCCCATACACATCTCCATGGGCCTGTATGGCCTCACAAACTCAGGTAAAAAAACATCTTTGGCTAAGTATTATATAGATAAGAGCTAACACAAGATGAAAGAACTGTAGTCATTCACTCCCAATGAAATAAACTGGGGTCAGAAAAAGGATTTTGGAAGGAGAAAATGGAAAAAGATAAAAAATATTTGACCAATGGCTCAAGTGGCAGTGCTGCTTGCTGCTTTGTGGGTGACCAGGTTCTGCTTCTCAGGCTCAGGGGATGTTGTGGAGGCATTGTTCACAGCACTGGGGAATTGTGCCTTAATACTGTGCTACAGTGCTTATCTACTGGTGAACTTGGTGCTTGCATATGGGAATCTGGAATATTCCATGATCTCTGGCCCATGACTGAAGTGCTGTCTGAAATGGACCAGCTAGATCAGGGTGTCCAACTCTGGCCCTCAAGGGCCACATACCAGTCAGGATTGCAGGATAATCCCAATGCATATGAATGAGAAATTTGCATGTATGCTGCCTTAATTGCATGCAAATTTATCTCATGCATACTCATTAGAGATAGCTTGAAAACCAGACTGGTCTGTGGCCTGCAAGGATTGGAGTTGGACAACCCTGAGCTAAATAGGAGGAGTGGAGATCAAAATCTTGGATCACTGTGAATGAAGGTGTATGGTATTGCAGGCCAAATGGGACTGGTTTTGATTAAGTTGGAAGCTAAAAGGATTGGGAGAAAACTACAGGACCAAAAAAATAAACTAGTAATACTTAAGTTTAACCAAGCAAAAGGGATGCATTCTTCTAAAGAGAAAAAGGTGGCAAATTTCACATTGCTAATTTTAGCCTACCAGATACAGAAAGTGCCCCTCAAACTTTTATACATAATTTTCTGTTTCTCACTTAAATCCTCCAGTTTTCCCTTTCTTTACGAATGCTTTAAAGTAATGGAGAAGAGACGGCTGAGGGGGGATATGATAGAGGTCTTTAAGATCATGAGAGGTCTTGAATGAGTAGATGTGAATCGGTTATTTACACTTTCGAATAATAGAAGGACTAGGGGGCATTCCATAAAGTTACACATTTAAGACTAATCGGAGAAAATTCTTTTTCACTCATTGCACAATAAAGCTCTGGAATTTGTTGCCAGAGGATGTGGTTAGTGCAATTAGTGTAGCTGGGTTCAAAAAAGGTTTGGATAAGTTCTTGGAGAAGTCCATTAACTGCTATTAATCAAGTTTACTTCGGGAAAAGCCACTGCTATTAATTGCACCAGTAGCATGGGATCTTCTTAGTGTTTGGGTAATTGCCAGGTTCTTGTGGTCTGGTTTGGCCTCTGTTGGAAACAGGATGCTGGGCTTGATGGACCCTTGGTCTGACCCAGCATAGCAATTTCTTATGTTCTTACTTAGAATATACAAATAAAATGAAGCAGCCAAAACATATTATTGCCTTCTAGGCAAGTCATTTCTCAAGTCTACCTATTTCTCCTCACATTAGTTTGGGGGAAAATTCCTGCCATTTGGAAAAAGAATGTTCAGCGGGAGAGGGAAGTACAAATAGTCAATGTCTGGGGCAAACTGGAAATGACAACTTACAGGCAGAGAAATGTAGCTTTCTTAGAAATAGGGCCTGGTAAAAGTGAGAGACCCTGGACAAAATGCACAGAAGTTACACCCTAAGAACGGTGGCGCCCAGCAGTTCCCCTCTCCTTCTATTCCTCCCAGATCCCTGGGGCACACCTCTATTTACCTTTCTCCACTCAGGGAAATGATCACTCAGTTCTACTCTGTTTTCCTATCCTTTAGCCACTTACCTATATGCAATTCGTATATTGCCTCCTATGACTCTTTAATTTCCTGATAAGCCTCTCATGAGGGACTTTGTCAATCGCCTTTTGAAAATCCAGATACACTATATATCAATTGAATCACACTTGTTAACCCCTTCAAAAAAAACAAAACAATCTAACATTTACTGAGCTTAATTTGTGGGGGGCACGTCCTTTCAGGTTTAAGAGCAGCAGGAGTGTTCTTCTCTAGGCCTTCCCCTGCAAGCAGCCTGCCAGGAAGAGAAGAGTAGAGTGTGAGCTTGAAGCAGATAGAGAAGAGAACATCCACTCTGCTCCCTAATCCAGCCCCCTCCCTTCTTGTTTCCCCCTCCTCTACCTCTCATCCTGTACTGCAGGGAACAGAAGGGGAAGAGGCGATACTGAAGCAGACTCTGCAGGGGAAGAACAGACACAAAAAGGGTTTGAATTAGCACAGGTTTTAAACTTGTGAGCAGTTCTGCCAAATTGTGAAGGCTTCAGCCCTGGCCTTGATGAATGGCTCTACTGCTTATAACTTTCAAACCTGTGCTATTTCAAACTCTTTTTGTGTCCATTACCTAGGGCTTAATTTCTGGCAGAACAACCCAGGACAATGTTCTGCCACCTTTTTTATGAGACCTGAATAAGCGGATCAGAGCTGGCAGTGTATAACAGTTCTGGCTCCCCTGAAGAAACAGAACAGAGCCAGTAGTTGCATGGGTTACTTATTGCCCCCCCAACCCTTGGAGGATACAGAGACCAGAGAGTGTTCATACCCTGAGACAAGGGTAGCCACATGGTTTTGATTTTTGTACAATTTCTCAGCGTAATTTAGATGGCTGTGAGGGATAACAACCAAGGTAAAAAAAAGACATGGGGTGAATGCTTGTCAGCCCCACTGCTTCTGCCATTCCTGGCTGTGTTAGCTTCCCGCTTATCACACCATCATCCCAGGCCCTGCCTCCTCTGCTGCGCGTGACCTCACTGGTGAGGGTGAAAAGGGCCAAGGCAGTGAATGGGGGGATGTAGGGGAGGAGGATGGGGAGGGAAGTGAGTGACAGGATCAACGGGAAGGGAAGGAAGATGAGTGATGAGATGTAGAAGGGCAAATGAGTGAGTGAAGGGATTGGAGAGGCTGTGAGTTGTGTGGGGGAGAGGGGGGTAAAGGTGCTGCGGGGTATCAGAGAGTGGATCAGAGGGACCATGAGATGTAAGTGAGATCATCTGAGTGGAGGGCAGTCTGTGAGTGAAGTGATCAAAAGGGGTAGAGAAAGGGGAGGGATAGGGAAGAGAATGAGTGAGGAGAGCATATTGCACTGCTCCCTTCTTTCTATCCCCAAGGAGGCAAAGAGCAGGCCATGCTTTTGAATTCCATGCCTCAAACCTCTATCCAAGGAGACTGAGGACAGCGGACAGTGCACACCAGTCTATTCCTGCCCCCTAAAGCAGAGGTGAGCCAGCTAATTCTGGCTTTAAGAGGAAGCATGTGATTTACTAGCTGAGGAGGGAGAGGAGGAGAATAGCTGAAGAGGGTGATTTTCTAGGGAGAGGAAGAGATTGATTATCACCAGGAATAGAGAATAGACATAAAGGCTTTAGGACCACTGGGGAATTTATGGGGGGGGGGGCTAAGATGGAGGATCAGGATCACAAGGGCAGAGAGGAGGTGGTTCTCTCTTTCTGCCTCTCCTCCTCACTCTAGTGATTCTGCGTCCCCAACCCCCAGCCATCCTTCACCTACCAGTGCTCATCAAGCATGCTAAGAGTGTGAAGAATGAGTTTGCATATGTGTAAGAGAGTTACACAGGGGCCCTGATCCATCCCCTTGGTCCTAGCTCTGGCCCCTCCCATCGCATCACCCTCCACAGTTCCACTTCCTTTTTGTCTACAAATTAAGCCCTGAACATTTGTAAGGCATAACTTCACTTTGCTAAATCCATGATGGCTCTGCCCCATTAATTTGTAGCTATGCAGATGGTTAGTACATTTGTTCTTCAGAATAGCTTCTACCATTTTGCCTGGTAGACATCAGGCTCACCAGCCTGAAGTTTCCCGGATCACCTCTGGAGCTTCATGTATACCAACCCTTTACCCCTAGGGTCAGAGGCAGGTGGCAAACAAGAATGGTCAATGTCCAGGCAAGGGTCAGAGGCAGGCAGGGGAAGGGAAGACAGTGACATGCTTTTGGCATTCTGCTGCAAAGAAGTCCACCGGGTTCCATGCTGCATCAGAGGGCTGAGTGCTGTCAGTCATGGGTGGCTCCTGCAACTGGCAAACATAACAGTACCCCCGCCTCTTAAGCTCCCTCTTGAGGGCTCTGGGTCTTTTCTTATGGGAGAAGAGACAATGAAATTCCATTACTAATAAGAGAGCTTGAAGGTTAGCTGGTGGTTCCCAGGAGTTTTCTTCTGGATCTTAATTTTTCCATGCAATAAGGTATTCCTGCTTATTGCATAGTCTACAGGAATCCAAGATCTCCTGTACCTCGTAATGTGTCTTCTTTAATTATCTCTGCAGGTTTGGGGACTTGTCGAGAGGACCAGGAGTTTCAGCAAGAAAATATTGAATACATTGTGTTCTCTTAAAGTGGTCAGGAGCTTGAACTGATAGGTCACTGGTCCCATCTGTTGCAAAGACCGGAAACAGCCCAATAAATCTGGGTGCCAAACAAAGACAGGGCACTCGGAGGCGCAGATTCTGTGTGCTCAACCAGCGTCTCCAGCTTGGAATTGCAGAGCTGGTCTGTGTATTTTATCAGTGTATTTCTTCACCCAAGCTGCTGCCTTGGAGATCAAGTGATTGGTTTATAGCCACAGATCCTGGAGTTCTTGCGCTGTGAGGCAGCTGCCGGGCAAGTCGCTGAGAGAGGAAGCACAGAGGAACATTCAGATGCTTGCCATAAACAATATGGAATGGGGAAGAGCCGGTTGCACTATTAATGTGATTATTGTGCGAAAACTCAGCCCAAGGTAGGAGAATGGCCAAGTCATCTTGTCTTTTGACGACATATAGGCAGAGGAAGATTTTTTCAAGGACATGGTTAATTCTCTCTGCTTGACAGTTGCCTTGTGGATGGTAGGCTATGGTAAAGTCCAGGGTAATGTCAAACCTTTTACACAAACCCTTCCAGTTTCAGGCCATGAACTGGATGCCTCTATCAGACAGGATATGCGAAGGTAGCCCATGTAATTTGAAGACATGCTGTATGAAGAAGCGGGCTAATTCGGGAGCAAAAGGTGAGCCCAGGAGAGGAATAAAATGTGCCATCTAGGAGAATGTATCCACTACGACCCATATCGTAGTGGAGCTGTGAGAGAGGGAGGCTCTTGATAAAAATCAGTGGACAGGTGGGTCCAGGGTTCCTTGGGGGCTGGCAACAGCTGTAACAGTCCTCAGGGTCAGGCATGAGTAGCTTTATGCTGCATATAGACAGGGCAAGATTCTACGTTGACCTTCTGATCTATCTTTACCTGTGGCCACAAGTAGTGGCCCTGGAGGAGTTCACGGGTAGAGGCTACTCCAGGATGCCCTGCCAGGTGAGTGTTGTTAGTCCATTTTAACACTCTTTCCTGAAGACGCTTGGGTACTACCATCTACCCGGGAGGAACTGGTATCGCAGTGACAACATTTTCCACAATTTAGGGACTCACTAGGTCCCCAAATGCTAAATTTCCCTTAGCTAGACCCTGGCTAAGATTTTGTAGTTTGCAGACCCTTCTTGTAGGCATCCTCTACCGAGGCTTGTCTGGATTAGTCAGCAGTGCACTATAAAAGCAGGCTGTGCATGAGGAACAGTGTGGCATTTTGCTTAGAGTTTTGGAGAGGAAAGACATTATTGAAGTGGTCCTCAATTTAGGCCCCATAGCTTTTACCAGGGGAAAAGACTCTGCCCTTGTCAGTATCTCCTCAGATTTTGAAGGGATTGTCTGGAGAGTGAAGAGAAAAATCAAGAGAGCTGTTTGTGCTTTTGGGATCCCTTGCTTGCCTGAGGAGGATTTCCCCCTTGCTTTGGACAGTCAGGCAGGTTCTGTGATTCCCTCTGTCCAGTTAAAGAAGAAACAGCAATAACCAGAAAGAAAGAGAAGAGAAATATTTTGTGGTGTTTTGATTCTTATGTTTTGAGAGGAATTCTCTTGCCACAAATTCCTGCCCAATTAGAGAAGATGTGGAGATTTTTTGGGATTTTGAACATCTTTTGGGACTTTGCCACTTAAAATGCGAGTTTACTATTAGAGAAATAGATAAGGAGAGCCCAGCCTTACTGGGAGTCTACTCCCTACCACTAAAGAGTGTGGGGTTTTTCTAGAACTTGTCATCCAAAGGGATGCTGACTCAGCCTGTAAAACTGAGACAGAGACACTTTTTGTATGTTCATTTTCATATGAAGTTTATCTGGAGAATTATTTTTTTTTATTTGGAATTGGACTTTGGAGTATTTTTGGTTGAACATTCCACCAGAGTATCCAACATTTTGCTTCAGAGTTAGAGTCGCCCTAAAGCAAGGGCATCCCAAGCATGAGTGCATCTGTGAGAGCAGCCAAAATAGAGACAGAGAGACTGTGAGATCTGGTCCCCACTCTTGTGAGCCTAGGGCCCTGGAGGTTTATCCTCCTCCTACCAGAAGAACCTCCTCACTGGCCTCCTCACTGGCCTCCTCACCCCAGTGGCCAGTGGACTGTGTTTACATGTGGAGAAGGAGAGCTTGACAGTAAGAGTGGCTCGGGGACAATCCTGTGCTCTTGCATTCTGGGAGGTCCCTAAAGAGGGGCTACAGAGTTCTCTCTCATGTATGTCCATAGGGATATCCTGAAAACCTGACCTGTTTTGCAGCCCTTGAGGGCTTGGAGCGAATATCACTGTACAAGGAAGTCAATGAAAAAAAAAAAAAAGTTGGGACACCCTTTCACCCAACTACCCTTTGAAGATGACAGATAAGGGGGGATTTCAATTTTTCCAGCACCTAAACTTCCCTGCAGTTTCATAAATTCTCCATGTACCTACATTTACTAAAGAAGGTGTCAGTCACTGCATGCAAGTCTGAGCAAGAAGGAGCTTTATTGGTAGCAGTCAGCAAGAAGGGGATCCCATATGCTAATCAGGGTCAACAATAGCATGGTTGGCCCATGACAAGCATGGGCTGATCACCAGGAAAACCTATGCAATTTTATTTTCAGATTGCACCACTTAAAAAAAAAAAAAAAAAAAGCATTTTGGCAAATAGGCTTATTTCCATTTATTTTTTTTATACCAGCGAGTACCCGAGATGGTTTCTGAGAACGCTGCTGGCAGTGCTAAATATTCTCTTGGAACACTGATTGGTGTGAGAGTTAAGTAGAGCAAAGCTGGGCAAACCAGATGGTGCTCTCGTCATACATGTCCTGTATGCTCCTGACATTTCTAGGGGAAGAAGAAGAATGTGTAGCCATATAAAACCTACGGCAAACTAAGACGTGAACAACAGTCTTCACATTTTTTTTCTAGTGCAAACTTCTCTTATCCTACAGTTCTTAGTTTTTCAGACTCTTTAAAACCCCTATCTTCCTGTTCTGTTTCTATAATTAAATTAATACATCTTTATTACCCTTTATATTCCTTCTGTTTTCTCTCTCTCTCTTTCTTTACAAATCTTTGATATTCTGCTTTTTTGCCAGGAATGGTCTCAAAGCAGATTACAATCCATTTTAAAGATTGGCAAGTGCAATAGCAGTTACATTAGTCCTAGTATGGTGTCCAGTCATTTTCTTTCCTCAATAATATTACTTACATCCCTCTTACGGCATTCTCTGTGCTTCTTACCCTCCACACCATGTAGAAAGGATAGCAGCAAGAGAGATAGCTGGGTTGCTTCCTTTTATACAATCTTGCAAGAGGTATTATAACCAAAAGCCCAGCAGAAGGATCCTATTCAGAGTATACTCGTCACAAAACTGGAGCCTATCCTATCCAATCCATAGCGATAGACAGTACAGATAGTGCTCAGAATACCAAGCGAATCCTTCTCAAGTTTCTGAATTTAGTTCGCACCCACACCATTTCTATTATCTGCCCTTAAACTCCTCTGATCCATTACTTTCTTTCTATCCTTTCAACACTTTTCCTCTCTCTCTCTCTCTCTCTCTCATTTAAACCAGATGCACTGGGCAAACTGGTAGAGTAATTGGTAAAACTGGTAATTTCCTTGCTGCGTCCATATTAGCAAATCCCCCAATTTATGGGTGTAAAAGCCAACTTATGGGGGATACATGAGTCTAAATAATGCCTTGTAAAATCTACTCGCATATCCCTTTAAAATTAGAAGTTAAAATATGCAGGTATATCATTTGCACACACTTATCGGGCTAAGTTCAAACTTATCCAGCTAAGCAGCACATTTGCTGCTACTTGGACAAATTCAAACTTATCCATTTAAGTTGTGGCACTTATCCCGAAAAAATCTGACTTTTCTGGCTAAGTAGCAGCAGGCGCTAATTAGCCAGATAAGTCTAAAAAAATGTGATACTTCAACGGAAAATGTCTAAAAATGCTAACTATCCAGCTAAGTCTAAAAGTGCTATTTATCCAGCTATCTGTGTTTCAGCAGCAGCAATGGGCTTTTGTATAATGGATTTGCAGGTAAATTTACATGCGTATGTCATCATCATGTCTGTGTTTAAGTTTACCTAGACTAGGGATGTGAATTGTTTTCCATATCGTCTTAACGATAGAAATCGTGTGGCAGGAGAAGAAAATCGTGTTTGGCACGATTATTTCATTGAAAAATCGTTAAAAATCGTTTTTTCCGATTAGTGCGCACTAACTCGAGTTAGTGCGCACTAACTCCCCGTTAGTGCGCACTAACTCCCCGTTAGTGCGCACTAACTCAAAATGATACAAATAGACACTTTCCAGGTCACTGAAGGTCAGTTAGGAATGAATATGTGTTCCTATTGGCTGGCAGCCCTCTTATCTATTGATGTTACCAAGGTTTCCACTGAGGTGATGGTTGGGGGGATGGGAAATGGAACTGGAAACTCATGAACACCAACAGAAAATGAAACAAAGTGTTCACACTTCCCAGGTCAGTAAAGGTCACTTAGGAATGAATATGTATTCCTATTGGCTGGCTGTGCTCTTATCTATTGATGTTACCAAGGTTACCACTGAGGTAATGGTTGGGGGGATGTGAAATGGAAACAGTTGGAAGCTTGACATGTGATGATCAGCACTCACGTGACTAGAACTTCTTTGTTTATTATTTTTGTTAGCAGGCACCTGAAATGCTAGTGCATTTTGAATTTGCCAATCACTGTGCATTTTAGAAAGGTGGTCCTGGCTGGAACTGTACACAGTTCAAATATATGTAATTGATTGTTGGTAAGTGTATTTTTTAAGTAGCCACACTGGCACAAGTATGTTTACTTTTCCTCCTACTTAACTCACTAGCTCAGCTTTGTAAGAAGGGCTTCTCTGCTTGAGTGAGGGTCAGGCAGCTCCCCCCTGTCTGTGAAGCCAGCCTCTCACTAGTAATGCAGGGAGGGAGCTGTCTCAGACTTCACCATCCTCCCCCCCCCCCTCACCCACACACCATTCACTAGCTGGGACATGGGGGAAGTCAGGAGTGAGGGTGAGGCAGCTCCCCCCTGTCTGTGAAGCCAGCCTCTCACTAGTAATGCAGGGAGGGAGCTGTCTCAGACTTCACCATCCTCCCCCCCCCCCCTCACCCACACACCATTCACTAGCTGGGACATGGGGGAAGTCAGGAGTGAGGGTCAGGCAGCTCCCCCCTGTCTGTGAAGCCAGCCTCTCACTAGTAATGCAGGGAGGGAGCTGTCTCAGACTTCACCATCCTCCCCCCCCCTCACCCACACACCATTCACTAGCTGGGACATGGGGGAAGTCAGGAGTGAGGGTCAGGCAGCTCCCCCCTGTCTGTGAAGCCAGCCTCTCACTAGTAATGCAGGGAGGGAGCTGTCTCAGACTTCACCATCCTCCCCCCCCCCCTCACCCACACACCATTCACTAGCTGGGACATGGGGGAAGTCAGGAGTGAGGGTCAGGCAGCTCCCCCCTGTCTGTGAAGCCAGCCTCTCACTAGTAATGCAGGGAGGGAGCTGTCTCAGACTTCACCATCCTCCCCCCCCCTCACCCACACACCATTCACTAGCTGGGACATGGGGGAAGTCAGGAGTGAGGGTCAGGCAGCTCCCCCCTGTCTGTGAAGCCAGCCTCTCACTAGTAATGCAGGGAGGGAGCTGTCTCAGACTTCACCATCCTCCCCCCCCTCACCCACACACCATTCACTAGCTGGGACATGGGGGAAGTCAGGAGTGAGGGTCAGGCAGCTCCCCCCTGTCTGTGAAGCCAGCCTCTCACTAGTAATGCAGGGAGGGAGCTGTCTCAGACTTCACCATCCTCCTCCCCCCCCCCCTCACCCACACACCATTCACTAGCTGGGACATGGGGGAAGTCAGGAGTGAGGGTCAGGCAGCTCCCCCCTGTCTGTGAAGCCAGCCTCTCACTAGTAATGCAGGGAGGGAGCTGTCTCAGACTTCACCATCCTCCCCCCCCCTCACCCACACACCATTCACTAGCTGGGACATGGGGGAAGTCAGGAGTGAGGGTCAGGCAGCTCCCCCCTGTCTGTGAAGCCAGCCTCTCACTAGTAATGCAGGGAGGGAGCTGTCTCAGACTTCACCATCCTCCCCCCCCCCCTCACCCCCACACCATTCACTAGCTGGGACATGGGGGAAGTCAGGAGTGAGGGTCAGGCAGCTCCCCCCTGTCTGTGAAGCCAGCCTCTCACTAGTAATGCAGGGAGGGAGCTGTCTCAGACTTCACCATCCTCCCCCCCCCCTCACCCACACACCATTCACTAGCTGGGAAATGGGGGAAGTCAGGAGTGAGGGTCAGGCAGCTCCCCCCTGTCTGTGAAGCCAGCCTCTCACTAGTAATGCAGGGAGGGAGCTGTCTCAGACTTCACCATCCTCCCCCCCCCCCCCTCACCCACACACCATTCACTAGCTGGGACATGGGGGAAGTCAGGAGTGAGGGTCAGGCAGCTCCCCCCTGTCTGTGAAGCCAGCCTCTCACTAGTAATGCAGGGAGGGAGCTGTCTCAGACTTCCCCATCCTCCCCCCCCCCCTCACCCACACATCATTCACTAGCTGGGACATGGGGGAAGTCAGGAGTGAGGGTCAGGCAGCTCCCCCCTGTCTGTGAAGCCAGCCTCTCACTAGTAATGCAGGGAGGGAGCTGTCTCAGACTTCACCATCCTCCTCCCCCCCCCCCCTCACCCACACACCATTCACTAGCTGGGACATGGGGGAAGTCAGGAGTGAGGGTCAGGCAGCTCCCCCCTGTCTGTGAAGCCAGCCTCTCACTAGTAATGCAGGGAGGGAGCTGTCTCAGACTTCACCATCCTCCCCCCCCCCACCCTCACCCACACACCATTCACTAGCTGGGACATGGGGGAAGTCAGGAGTGAGGGTCAGGCAGCTCCCTCCTGTCTGTGAAGCCAGCCTCTCACTAGTAATGCAGGGAGGGAGCTGTCTCAGACTTCACCATCCTCCCCCCCCCCCCCTCACCCACACACCATTCACTAGCTGGGACATGGGGGAAGTCAGGAGTGAGGGTCAGGCAGCTCCCCCCTGTCTGTGAAGCCAGCCTCTCACTAGTAATGCAGGGAGGGAGCTGTCTCAGACTTCACCATCCTCCTCCCCCCCCCTCACCCACACACCATTCACTAGCTGGGACATGGGGGAAGTCAGGAGTGAGGGTCAGGCAGCTCCCCCCTGTCTGTGAAGCCAGCCTCTCACTAGTAATGCAGGGAGGGAGCTGTCTCAGACTGGTATCAGGGTTAGGGCACTGTGTGCAGGAAGATCACAACACTCCTGGTATTAATAGGGATAGGGCACTGTAAGAGATGACTGTAGTAGATTGAATAAAGATCTGATGTTTCTGCTCTCCTCACACCAAACAAAAGAACACACAAGCAGAGAAGCCCTTCTTACAAAGCTGAGCTAGTGAGTTAAGTAGGAGGAAAAGTAAACATACTTGTGCCAGTGTGGCTACTTAAAAAATACACTTACCAACAATCAATTACATATATTTGAACTGTGTACAGTTCCAGCCAGGACCACCTTTCTAAAATGCACAGTGATTGGCAAATTCAACATGCACTAGCATTTCAGGTGCCTGCTAACAAAAATAATAAACAAACAAGTTCTAGTCACGTGAGTGCTGATCATTACATTACTTTTTTTGTCAAGCTTCCAACTGTTTCCATTTCACATCCCTCCAACCATTACCTCAGTGTTAGCCTTGGTAACATCAATAGATAAGAGCACAGGCAGCCAATAGGAATACATACATACATATTCATTCCTAAGTGACCTTTACTGACCTGGGAAGTGTGAACACTTTGTTTCATTTTCTGTTGGTGTTCGTTAGTTTCCAGTTCCATTTCCCATCCCCCCAACCATCACCTCAGTGGTAACCTTGGTAACATCAATAGATAAGAGGGCAGCCAGCCAATAGGAACACATATTCATTCCTAACTGACCTTCAGTGACCTGGAAAGTGTTTATTTGTATCATTTTCAGTTAGTGCGCACTAACGGGGAGTTAGTGCGCACTAACTCGATTTAGTGCGCACTAACACGATTTAACGATTTTTAACGATAAATCGTTAGAATTTCTATTGTATCGTGTTCTATAACGATTTAAGACGATATAAACATTATCGGACGATAATTTTAATCGTTGAAAAACGATTCACATCCCTAACCTAGACTGAGCAGAGGTGTTCCTGGGAGTGGAATTGGGGAAGGATGTTAAACTTTTGGATTTTATAAGATATGCACCTACATTTGTGCAGACATTACAGCAGGTGAGACTTGTGTAGGTACATTTGGTGAGATAATTCTCAAAACAGATTTATGCATGCAAGTCCATTTTGTAAACTAGTTTAACTTATGTACATATTTGCCAAATTTATTCTGCACAAAGTTTAATAGAATTAACCTCTTACAGTGTATTTGATCATTTAAATTCCTCACTTAAGAACATAAGAAAATAAGAAATTGCCATTCTGGGTCAGTCTGAGGGTCCATCAAGCCCAGCATCCTGTTTCCAACAGTGGCCAATCCAGGCTACAAGTACATGGTAAGTACCCAAACACTAAGAAGATCCCATGCTACTGATGCCAGTAATAGCAGTGCCTGTTCCCTCAGTTAACTTGATTTATAGCAATTAATGAACTTCTCCAAGAATTTATCCAAACCTTTTTTAAACCCAGCTACACTAATGCACTAACCACATCATCTGGCAACAAATTCCAGAGCTTAATTGTGCATTGAGTAAAAAAGAATTTTCTCCAATTAGTCTTAAATGTGCTACTTGCTAACTTCAAGGAGTGCCCCCTAGTTCTGAAAGAGTAAATAACCGATTCACATTTACCCATTCTAGACCTCTCATGATTTTAAAGATCCCTATCATATCCCCCATCAGCCATCTCTTCTCCAAGCTGAACAGCCCTAACCTATTTAGCCTTTCCTCATAGAGGAGCAGTTCCATGCGCTTTTATCATTTTTGATCGCCTTTCTCTGTACCTTCTCAAGTGCAATTATATCTTTTTTGAGATGCGGTGACCAGAATTGTACACAGTACTCAAGGTACGGGCTCACCTTGAGTGATACAGAGGCATAATGTATTATCCACTATGATGCCTAGATCTTTTTACTGGGTGGTAGCTCCTAGCATCATGTAACTAGAGCATGGGTTATTTTTCCCTATATGCATCACCTTGTACTTGTCCACATTAAATTTAATCTGCCATTTGGATGCCCAACTTCCAGTCTCACAAGGTCCTCCTGCAATTTATCTCAATCCGCTTGTGATTTAACTACTCTGAATAATTTCATATCATCTGCAAATTTGATTACCTCACTTGTCATATTCCTTTCCAGTTCATTTATAAATATATTGAAAAGCACCAGTCCAAGTACAGATCCCCGAGGCACTCCACTGTTTACCCTTTTCCACTGAGAAAATTGACCATTTAATCCTACTCTCTGTTTCCTGTCTTTTAACCAGTTTGTAATCCACGAAAGGACATTGCCTCCTATCCCATGACTTTTTTGTTTTCTTAGAAGCCTCTCATGAGGGACTTTGTCAAATGCCTTCTGAAAATCCAAATACACTACATCTACCGGTTCACCTTTATCCACATGTTTAACCCCTTCAAAAAAATGAAGCAGATTTGTGAGCCAGACTTCCCTTGGGTAAATCCATGCTGACTATCTTCCATTAAACCATGTCTTTCTATATGCTCTGTAAAACCTATTAACAATTCACTATCATAGTTCATTGTAATTTCCAAAGTCCATTTATGCATGTAAAACTCAGTTTTAAGCTCATAAATCCTTTTGAAAATTATCCCCAAATGTTTGTGTCACCTAAATCTGTGTCTTAGAAACATTACCAGCTGAAAGACATTCAAAATATTCAAATCTTATGTTAATAAATATGTCTCAGCATCCCTGTATACCTTGGGAAAGCTTCATTACAATAAGCATGCATTACCCCATTCCTGAAATGTGGTGTTGTTCCGCACGTTACTGTCATCTGGATATGGACAGAGAAAGTACATGAAGGGTGTCACCTTGATGCCAGCTTGAAATAAAGGCAAGAAGCTAATTTTGCTTGCCCATGTTTCAGTCAGCATGTCCTTCTAATTATGCTCTAAAGCATGCCAGATCTACTCCATACGAAATAATGGGGGAAAAGAAAAAAAAATAAAATAAAATTAGAACTCTATTATTCCTGGTTACAAAACACAGAACACTGTCAGAACTAAAATAGGTGAAGGGAATGAATAATTATGTTATAGAACACTCAAATGTATGCTGAAGTTTAAAATATTAAAATAAAACATTTTCTCCCCTTCGTTTGCTTTGCCCTTACTACCTTATCAGCAGTACTGTAAATGAAAGAGGAACACTCCCTTCACAAAACAAAGCTGCGTTTTACTACACTGAAGCCTTTAATTTGTTAGATTAGAGCCAGAATACAAGATACTGGATTTATAGAAGCTCAATGCAGGGTTTTATCAACAGGATTAACATAAATGTAAGAGGCTCCTTTCATCTCATCAATTTATCATAGCATTAAGGCAGGTCTGGGGATTCAGTACTATCAGTTCAGAAAATTCCAGGTTCTCAAGGTTCAGAGCATCCAACAAGGTACCAAGTTCAAAACACAGCCAAGGTAACAGAGCTTCACTTCCAAGATCCATGGTTCTGCCCTCAGCTATGTAGTTGCCAGGAACACCAGGAAAACCCCATCAATCTCCTTTGAATCCCAGAGCCTTGGGGTAGGGCTGCAGAGCTAAGCTGACATAGATAGGTAGGTCTTTTCAGCTTGTCCAGCTTCAGGCCAAAGGAGTCACCCTGAGGCTCAGAGAAAGAATTCCAAATTTAACAAGCCCGTTTCATGACTAGGCAGAACTCTTTTTGGCCTTATATCACCTCTCCTCCCAGGGGTGAACTCTAGGCCCCCAAAGAGCCATTAGGATCCAGGACCAACAACTTGGTACCACTACCCTGAAAGGGTATGCCTGGGAGTATGGAAACCTGGTCAGGAATCATGGACAGGGGATCTAGGATTAAGGTCTCTGAAAAGAAAATGTATATATTAGTACAAAGTACAAAGCACAAAATCTGGGCTAGGACCTGGCATGGCATCCCACTCAGGATCAGGAATAGATTCAATGTCAGTCTTGGCAGGTACAGATTCTGGAACTCACATGGCAGGCATGGAGCCAGGATCAAGGTCTAGTGTGGATTCCCTTGTTTATTTTTTTAAAAGTTTTTATATACTGCACCCTTCAAACAATATTGATTGGGGAATAGAGTCCAGCAGAGCTTCAGCACTAGCTGCTGGGTCAAGCTGGAGAAAAACTTTGGAACAGGCTTGGTAGATATGGAGTCTGAGTCAGGAGCAAGAACCAGCATGGAGTCTGGAGCTGCAGCAAGTTGAGCCAGAATAGCTTCAGCATTGGCTGGAATGTCCCCCCTCAGGCATGGGGTCAGGTTTATCAGACTCCCTCTCAGAAGATAAGTGCAAAACGCCCTAGGCCCCAACAGAATCAGGATTCTCGGTTGTAGAGACTGGAGGATGGGCTGAGTCTGGCTTTACCTCTAAGGAGAAACCCCATTTTAGCTAGGTTAGCAATATGTTCAGCAATTCCCCAATAGTTTGGGTTTCCTGCTTTAGGAAGTACAGTTCAGCTGATACCTTCTTAAAGTTTGCAGGTGCTATGTGCAACTCAACAGTAGCATAAGCCCAGGCTCCAGAATTGCACTTAGGACTTCATACAAAGTTTACAAACAATGAAGTCAAGCAAGGCACACTGATTAGGCAGGGAATTGTAGGTGGGTTTTTCTTTCACAGATTCACATACCCCCCCCCCCCCCCAGAACTCATAAAACAAAAGGTCTAGCTATAACCAAGCACTATCTATACTTGTCTTAATTCCCTAATTACATTCTAGGCAAGGCTAAGCCCTTTTAGCCTTAAAAAACAACAGAAAAAATAAAACTTCAGTTACACACTTTTTTCCTTCCCTTGCTTCCTGCAGGTCACCCCATTGAAAAGTACCCTGGCCAGGTCTAAAACCAGGAAGTGGAGTATAGAGTTCCCAGCAAAATTGTCAGGTTAGGGCCAGAATATAAGGAAACTAGACTCAGGGGTTCAATGCAGGATTTCCTTCATAGGATTAACACAAAGGTAACAGATTCATTTCTCTTGATCAATTTAGCATAGCACCAAAGTAGGACAGGAAATTCACTACTCATTGTTAGGTTCAGTGTGGGTTAGAGTAGGGTGGGAAATTCCAGTCCTCAAGGGCCACAAACCAGTCGGATTTTCAGGATATCCCTAATGAATATGCATGAGAGAAATTTATAAGCACTCTGCCTCAGTTGTATGCAAATCTATTTCATGAATATTCATTAACAATATCCTGAAAACCTGACTGGTTTGTGACCTTTGAGGACTGAAATTGCCTACCCCTGGGTTACAGCATTTCAGGTTCTCAAGATTCAGAGCATATATGGTACCAGGTTCAAAACACAGAAAAGCTAACAGATCTTTGCCTCCAGTAACCATGGCTCAATTCTCAGCCCACTGGTAGCCAGAAACACTGGGAAACCCTAGCAATGCTTTATGAACCTCTGAGAATTAATCTGGATCCTTAGGGATAGGGCTACAGGTCTAAGCTGGAACAGGTAGACAAGCTTTTTCAGCTTGCTTTGCCTCATATCAAGGGAGCCATCCTGTGGTTCAGGAATAAAACTCCTGCCTCAATGAAGAACAAACCCTGTTTCTCAACTGGGCAGAGTCCTTTTTACACTACAGAACTTCATCTCCTCTTCACCTAAAATAGGATGCATTTATAACTTGGCATTGGCTACACCGAGAAACCTAACACAGGATAAGTAGAGAAATAAGGAAAAGGATGGCCATCTGCATTATACTTCACAACTCTCTTCAACTACAACAGTCCACAATGTAAAATACACAGCACTGGAGAGGCACATTATAAAATGCAAAACTATATCACATAAACACACACAAACACCATATCAAAGCTGTTTAATTTCATACCTATCTTCTAGAGTTTAGCTGGAGTACAGACTCATGATCTGATCTCTCTGAGATGCTGCTACAGTTCCAGAAAGTTCTACCACTTCTTCTGCTCCTGCAGATTTTATATATACCTCAGCCTCCACAGGCTCATCCCTCCAGGTAAGGCAGAAGTTGATGGACATATATGCCATAGAGTGAGAAGCACATCACATACTTTGGCTAGATTCAGGAACAGAAAGCCTCCAATATGGTCCAAATAGCAAAGTGATATAAAATTGTTTAATTTTTATTTTGTTAATTTTTAATCTACATTCAACTTTTATATTTGATTAAATTATTGTGTCCATTTCTACTTCAAGTATGACATGTGCAATGTTCTGTATGCTAAAGGAGATATGAGTGATGACCTGTAGGAGGAGTATGAGTGAAATGTGTTCAACATGTTATATGGTAGATATAGTAGAGTACTCAGTGTGAATCGTATTGCTTGTTAATACATCTGAGCAGTATTCTGACACTGTATATTGATCTTTCTGTCCTGGGGATCTATAATCCTCTGGGTATGTGCCATGTATCTGAAAAGATGAGTCTCTGATATATGTACAAAAATTTGCATGTATGTCGAAAGTGTGTGAAAAATGGCCTAAAGTTGTATAGGCTTATGTAGAAGTTAATGAGTACAATAATCCCCTGCTGGAAAAACAAAACTGGTCCTTGAGAGGTATTTTTTTGCATGCAAAAAGAGAGTAAAGAAGAGGTTTTGTTCAAGCTAGCTTTCCTATTTTTTCTAGTAATGTGTCCAATATATTTACACTCATTTTTCTAAAATTTCCTAAGTGTGCCAAAATCTATCCTCTAGGAAGTAATAGGAGCTTCACAGCTCAGGCAGTGTTCTAGCCCAGACATATGCCAACCCTGCAAGAAGTAAATATATTTGAGTCTCAGAAGGCATGTCTGCATTTGAATGAATAGGCATTTGTGGACATGTCTGTGGACAGAATGGAGGATATTCATGAATCATTTCTGAAGATTCCTCCTTCTGCATGCCTCAAATGTCTATTCTCAAGCTGTAATGAATAGGTGAATAATTCATATCACAACAATTGCTCTTTTGGAAAACCCATTTGCTATACAGAGACCAAAATGGTTTTGGATGAAATGTGCTCATACTTAAAGAATAAACATTAGTCTAAAGCAGTGGGCCAGATTTAAGTACCATGTAGAGCATAAAATATCTACAAGCCCCTTTGCTCACTGTATATTTGAATATATATTCCACTTTTATATAATACTGCCTCTTGGGTGATGCAAGGCTCAGATTTTGTAATGTCTAAGATTTCAGGCACTTTCCCCAGCATCAAAAATGAACTTGCACAACTCATTAGCATATAACACCATTAAATTTTACTGAGGGAATAATCAACACAAAAATGCATCACAGATTTATGAGAAAAGGATATGCTCAAGTTTATTCTTTTTGCAAAGGTCTTGCACTGCAATCAACAATGCCCTGACTCAAATGTCCTACTGTTCAGTTGATTTGAATTTTGGACAGCGGGAAAAAGTCTTTGCTGCTACTTATGCTGAGAACTGCTTGAATCCACACTGCAACGGCCTTCAGCAAAGGAAATCTGTCTAAATCAGCCAACTGGATTTTCAGCTGCCTGTATATTTCTGCATGCTTTGATAATGGACATAATTTTGGCTGCACAGAAAAGAGATGTCCCGCATGGGAGCGGGGGTCAGAGGTGTGTTTGGAAATTACACATGTACATTTCATTTTCAAAAATGTACATGTCTACTAGATATTCTGCTAAAGAATGTACAGTACGAGTGTTTAAAATCATGCAAGTGTGCATGGAAACTCTTATCTGCATATCAAGCTTAACATCCAAACAATGTATGCAAATATCTGTTTGAAATTCTTCTAGGTTTCTGCAGGCTGAAAAGTATGTGCATAGGCACCTTCTTGAAAATGTATTTCTAACTTTAGTTTTGCTTGATATCCTCTTTAAATGCTCCCTTGTCTGGCTGAAAATATGCCATTTCAAACAGTGTGTATGCAAGCTGACTTGTAGATGCTCTATTGCTCTGTACTTTTCCATCCTCCTTTTGATGGAAACTAAAATCTAAGCTAGTCTCTTTACACCAACAATTTACCAGACTACTTGTAACAGGTTTTGTCCAAACTACGTTTGAGTGATACACTTTAAACCCTTGCCAAGATAATCAGGCTTTATTATTCAGTTTGATATGACATTTTCTCACTATGCAAAGTTCTGTGACATAGGTTCTTGGCTTTTGCTATGGCAATACTCCCCTAAGCAAAAGGGAAACTCCAAACTGCCTTCCCATTTCTGGTGCCTCTTAGCACTGCTACTGGACAGGAAACAGAGAGTAGGATTCAATGGTCAGTTTTCACAGTGGAAAAAGGTAAATAGTAGTGTCTTAGGGATCTGTACTTGGACCGGTGCTTTTTAATATATATATAAATGATCTGGAAAGGGGTACGACGAGTGAGGTGATAAAATTTGCAGATGACACAAAATTATTTAGAGTAGTTAAAGCTCAAGAGCATTGTGATGAATTGCAGGAGGACCTTGCAAGACTGGAAGATTGGGCATCCAAATGGCAGATGAAGTTTGACGTGGACAAGTGCAAAGTGATGCATACAGGGAAAAATAACCCTTGCCGTACTTACACAATGTTAGTTTCTATCTTAGGAGTTACCAACCAGAAAAGAGATCTAGGCTTCATAATGGATAATAAATACATTGACACTGTCAGCCCAGTGTGCTGTGGTGATTAAAAAAGCAAACAGAATGTTAGGAACTGTTAGGAAGGGAATGGTGAATAAAATGGAAAATATCATACTACCTCTGTATCGCTCCATGGTGAGACCGCATCTTGAATATGTTTGCAATCCTGGTTGCCGCATCTTTGAAAAGATATAGTTGCACTGGAGAAAGTGCAGAGAAGGGTGACCAAAATGATAAGGGGCATGGAACGGCTGCCCTATGAGGAAAGGTTAAGGAAGTTAGAGTTGTTCCGTTTGGAGAAGAGACGACTGAGGGGGGATATGATAAAGGTCTACAAAATCATGAAAGGAATTGAGCAAGCTATTGTAAATTGGTTATTTACTTTCTCAGAATAGAAGGACTAGGGGGCATGCCATGAAGTTAGCAAGTAGCTCATTTAAAACAAATCGAAGAAAATTCTTTTTCACTCAGTGCATAGATAAGCTCTGGGTTTAAAAAAAAAGGTTTGGATATGTTCCTAGAGGAAATATTTATAAATTGCAATTAATTAATAAGCAATAGTAGCTTGATGTTTAAAATTATGAGAGGTCTAGAACGGGTAGATGTGAATCAGTTATTTACTCTTTCGGATAATAGAAAGACTAGGGGGCACTCCATGAAGTTAGCAAGGGGCACATTTAAAACTAATCGGAGAAAGTTCTTTTTTACTCAACGCACAATTAAACTCTGGAATTTGTTGCCAGAGGATGTGGTTAATGCAGTTAGTATAGCTGTGTTTAAAAAAGGATTGGATAAGTTCTTGGAGGAGAAGTCCATTACCTGTTATTAAGTTCACTTGGAGAATAGCCACTGCCATTGGCAATGGTATAAGTTCTTGGAGGAGAAGTCCATTACCTGCTATTAATTTCACTTGGAGAATAGCCACTGCCATTGGAAATGGTAACATGGAATGTACTTGGTTGTTGGGTGCTTGCCAGGTTCTTATGGCCTAGATTGGCCACTGTTGGAAACAGGATGCTGGGCTTGATGGACCCTTGTTCTGACCCAGTATGGCATTTTCTTATGTTCTTATGAGATTTATTTACTGTTTGGGTACTTCCAGGTTCTTGTGACTTGGATTGGCCACAATTGGAAACAGGATGCTGGACTTGATGGACCCTTGGTCTGACCCAGTATGGCATATCTTATGTTCTGCTGAATTTCAGACAATATTTTCAAAAGGGCATGTTCCATTTTGTGTCTGTGAAACTGAAGCCATACTGCCAGGGTAAACCTTATAGCAGAGGTGAGCAAACTGGGAGGCAGGCACCCATGAGCAATCCTGAAGCCCACTGGCTACCCAATCAAGGAAGAAAAAATGGATATGCTGTCAAGTCTCGGTGATGTGGAGGCACTGTAAGCTCAGGAGGGGAAGGAGTTGCCAGAATGTTGTGGTATCATTGTAAACGTATTCCTTTTTTGTAGAAAATGCTTGTTCCCCTGAAGGAAGTTGAGGTACCGCAGCGGGCTGGAAAATGAACAGAGTATTTGCAAGTATTAAGTACATGTTGGTAAAATTAAAGTTAAAAGCTAAGTAAGTCCAATAATAAAAATTGTTACAAATAATATAGTGTAGGATTGGGAAGAAGTAAATGATGTGAATTTAGTGCTCATTTATGATGCTGGTTAAAGCCCATGGCAGGCAAGAGCCTAGAGATTGTACTAACAAGAGCACATCTACTCTGATACGGATTCCCATTTTTTAAGTATGTATTTCTTCATGATTATGTGGGTGTGAGTTTTGCGACTGATTGCATGAGGTGGATTTGCCATTTTTGGATTTAAATATTATCATTGTAAACATGCCATAGTTTAGCCGTGCATCTCTTTCAGTGGGCCAGGGAAAGGAGCTCCTTTGCTGTGGCAGGCTCAGGTGGGGAGTTGCTTTCTTTGTAGCAGAACTGGAATTATAGGAGCAGCCATTCAGCATTCCACAATCCAAGAAGCGCTGCCAGTCTCAGGCCACAGCCCGGGAGGAGCTCCTGCTGCTGCCAGGTCCCTAACCAGAGAGAAAGAGAGAGATCATAGCTGTTGCCCACTGGAGAAATGAAGTGGTGAGGAAGGGGAAGGGAATGAGCAAAGAGGCCAGCGAGAATGAGAAGGTGGAGGGGCTCAAGGGAAGAGGTGGGGGAAGGGAGAATAAAGGCAAAAAGTGTAAAAAGGTTAAAAAAAAAATTAAAAAACATGAGAAAATAAAAAAGATGAGCAAACTAAGAATAATTGGTGGAAAAGTAGAAAAGCAAAAATTAAGTTGGGCAGGGTAGGAAGGAGTTTTTCTCTGCTCATAAAAAAATTGTGGCTGGCACCTAACTTTTTTGAAACATTTTCCAGCCCTTACCATTGTGGTACAGGACCTGTGCATCTGGGTACAGTGTACAGCATGTGACTTTCTATTTGGTGTGCTTTGGTCTTTGTATGTGTGTGTGATGTGGTCTGTCTGCCTGTGTCTCTCTCTGTGCCTGGGCAGGGTGTGTCTGCCTGTGTGTCTCTCTCTCTGACTGGACAGGGCGTGTCTGCCTGTGTCTCTTTCTCTCTGGACGGGGTGTGTCTGCCTGTGCCTCTCTCTGTTACTGGGCGGGGTCTGTCTACCTGTGTCTGTGTCTCTGTGTCTGCCTGGATGTTGGGTGTCTGTGTCTAGGTTTGGGATATCTTTATCTCTCCGTTTATGTCTGGGTGTGGGGTAACTATGTCTGTATTTGTCTGGGTGTCTGGTTCGCTCTTTGTTGGCCTGGGTAAGTAATGTCTCTGTCTGAGGTATCAGTTTCTCATTCTGTCTGTCTGGATATGGGTCTATGTGCATGTGTGTGTGAGAGAGAGCTTACTCCTTTCAGCATCTTGAGAAGAATCAAATGGGACCTCTGAGCCACTGGTGAATGCCTTTCACATATGTTTGTATGTGTATGTATATATATATATATCTATATATATATAGTAACCTATCTTGGTGGGGCCATAAACAATTGCATGAATGGAAGGAGGCTGTGGCTGAAAACGTTTGCTCACACCTGTCCTATGGAATCATAAAGTCACTGGTGATCTTCTTATTGTGCCATGTGATGGTTTTCCCTTTACAACACATTCATTATTTTTCCAGCATCTATTCCTATATTTGGGAATAAGTACGTGTGAAAAAGCAGGGGGTATTTTAAATATTGTAGGCCTCATTTACCCAGGGTTTTATCACAGTGTGTGTATAGAAAACCTTTGATAGACATAGACAATGGTCCTGTGATCTGAAGAGTTCTTGATTTGAATAGTGATGGTTTTTTTTTCTTTTCTGTTTGATTCCAAAGTTGGTGAAATCAGCCAAGACAGCTCTGCTATCTCCTCTTTAGATGCCAGAGTGATATATTAGCAGCTTATATATCTGAACTGGCCCTTCCCATCTACTAATTAGGGATGTGCATTCATTTTTCCCAAATTAGGCAATTTCAATGAAATTGCCTAATTCGGCATGGTTTGGGAGAACCGAAAAATGAATGAATTTTCGGAGTTAGCACGCACTAACCCGAAAATCGGGGCCCCCGAAAAAAAACAAAACCTGAACCGCGGGGAAAAATGAAATTCCTGTGGGGAGATCCCGAAACAAAGCATGACACAATAGCAAAACCCAAAGCACATCTCTACGAAGAACAGCATTAGAAAAGCAATCATTTTGTGCAAGCAAACCAACTGGGTGCTGCATCAAGCCATGATAGTGCTCTAACACGCATTATATAACATATCATGTGATATACGTGATATTTTGCATCCGATCTCCGGACCTTACCCCACTCATATGGAAAATGGCGCTGACCGAACCAGGTGTGAAGGTGCATCTGGCCCCTACGCTGGATCCTTTTAAAGGTTCAGGGATGGTTTGGGGATCCAGAAAGCTTTTTTTTTTTTTTTTTTTACTTTCAGGGTGGTGGGGGGGGGGGAGAATTTCTGTAACTTGGGAAGGTGGGGTGGGAAATATGACGGGGAGGATAGCGATAGGGGGTATGGCAGTGGGGGGATCTCTGTCACTTGGAGCGTGGGGGGCCAGGTTATATTTGTGTTTTATCTTTAGGGATGGGGAAGGGGGACCTGGGCTGTCACCACATTGTTCTATTTTATTTTATTAACATTTTGACTCCTGGTCTACATCCCTGTTTGCAAGTGATTTTTTTTTTTTTTGGCCAGTGGCCCTTTAAGGCAATGGCAGTCCCATGAGGTTATGGCCGCCATCGCGTTAAAGGGCTGCTTGCCATGTTCTTTTGTCCTGCAGTGTTTGGTATTCAGACAAAACAATGCACCATACAGCTGCAATGCTTTTTCTGGAGAGGAGGCCCCATTATTGTGGTGACACGCTCCTCCCCCCCCCCCCCCCGCGATAGTGGGACCCCTCCCACGATAAAGCAATGTAGCTTAGTGCATCCAGGGACACATTTTTCTGTTTTTAAAAAACAATTTTGAAATGACCTTGTATGGTCCATTATCGCAGAGCAATAACTGAGCAGATAAAAGAGATCTAGAAATCAGAAGAGACATGAGGTAGAAGTCTTGGAAGAAAGAGATACATGGAACTCACCTATTTTCACAAAGTGGCATTTAGCATCCCTACGTGTTAAGGCAAAGCACTAGAATTTAGAAAAATATTCACAAACCCTCTTTATTCTAGATACCAGTGCTGCCGCTCTCAGCAGCTACAACTGACGATGTGAACGGATGTTTCCATGGAAAAGCAAAGTATGCCATGGTACAGGACCTGAAAAAGAAACATGTCTGGCCCTAAAACTTGCCTTCTGAGCAAGAGTTCATTTGGGATGCAAGGATCTAATTTTAAATCTCCTTTCGCTTGCCTGTGGATTGCACATGCACTATTGCAACCCTATATTATATCTATCCAGGGCAGAGTAGTGCAAACATCCACCATGCATAGAAGACAACTGTACCTTTTATATTATTTCTAAGGCATCTGGACAAAAATATCAATCACCCTGTATCTCTAAAAAAACAAACAAACAATGTTGCTGCTTTGTCATTACTTTATAATATTCATTCAGTAGCTACCTACAATTGATTTATACTGCTGAGCGCTGCAGGGTTAGCAAGAATCACACATTCTGTCCCATTCACAGGGCTGGATAGCTCAATAAGGGCTGCGATTTCATAAACAACATCACACAGACTTCACGAATCCATCAAATCCAATTCCATTTGAGTAGGGTCTTTCATTTTAGATTTCACTTGGGTTTCATAAAAGTCATTATTTGGTGGGTTTTTTTTTTTTTTCACATTTTCACCCTACTTGAAGAATTCAGTTTTGGTCCCACTACAAAATCCATGAGAAGTTCAGGCTCCTCTCAACTACCTTCTCAATACCGAGTCACCTACATATATACCCCAATTTGATCACAAGGCTTTGTTTCCTTGCACAACCTCTCTCACTGCCCCCTTCCCCACACCCACTCTCTCTCTCTCTCTCTTTCTGCACAGGAGGAGAGGCTAAGTGGTGCTCCATATGTCTGTCCAGGAAAAATAAACTCTGATATTTTCCAAGAAAAATTATTTGTTTTGCACCAATTCTTCACTCTTTTTTGTAATAAAGTACTGTAAAATTTATGGAAAAAGTAAAATAAAATAAACTGAAATGAAGGGCCTTACATCATGTGAGCTAATCTGTGATCCCGGTATGAGCTAAACTGCACCTAGAAATTCCAGGGAACTTGTAAGGGAGAGTCTTAGAAGATTCTTTTAAATAACATCTTAGCTCTAAAACTTTTTAATTTGTGGAGGGTGAGTACTATTGTCTGCTCTGCATAGATCTGTACAATTCACATAGGGCCAGATTTTAAAAGCTTTATGCGCGTAGAGTGCCTTAAGCTTGCCGGGCCTATTTTATAAAGGCCCGGCGACACACGTAAAAGTTCCAGGACGCATCTAAGTCCCGGAGCTTGCAAAAAGGGGTGGTCCGGGGGCAGGGGCGAGGCCAGAGGCCTCCGACACAGCGGCCATTTGCCGCTGTGTTGGATTATCGCGTGTCGGCAGGCTGCTGGCGTGCGCAACCTGTGCCTGCCTCCAGGCAGGCGCAAAAGGTTTGATAAGAATTTTGTGTGTGGGGGTTAGGTTAGGGGGAAGGGAACGGGGGAAGCCCGTGGGCATTGGCCCGCGCAAGGTACACCAGTGCGCACCCCTTTGCGTGCGCCGACCCCTGATTTTATAACTTGAGCGTGCAAGTTGTGAAATCGGGCGTAAATGTGCGCGCTGGGTAGCGCGCACATATGTAAGCCCGCCCGCAGGTCTTAAAATCTACCCCATAAAGAACAGTTTTCTTTTAAGTGCTGTAGACTGAAGACTGCTGTTTCTCTGTGACGACTCCTTGGTAAATAGTGTTAAAATAGCAGTCATCCACTTGCGTGATAGGGGCAAAGGACCAACTGGTACCATTTTGAAAAATGGTGACTGCTGGGCCCAGAGTCTAGGAGCTGCTCTGGGCCCCCACTGGATCACCAGGGACTCATTTGTGAGTAAGGGGAGAGTCAGTGGATCCGGGGAATGGTTTCTTGCAAGGGTGGTGGGGGGAGGGAGGACAGGGGCTCTGTATAGACCACCAGTATTTTTAGCTACTTTCGTGGTAGAGATGGGGGCTTAGTTGGGGCTCTGGGCACCTTTATGACAGGGCATTGGGAGTTGCTTCCTGGGAAAGTTAGCTACAACTTTAGAGTTGTAGCTAACTTCAAATAATGTACCTTGAGATAACTCCGCTTTGAAAATTAAAGCTGAAGTCTGTGTGTACTTTCTATGTTTCAACTTCATAAGAACATAAGAAATTGCCATGTTGGGTCTGACCGAGGGTCCAGAAAGCCCAGCATCCTGTTTCCAACAGAGGCCAAACCAGGCCACAAGAACCTGGCAAGTACCTAATCACTAAGAAGATCCCATGCTACTGATGCAATTAATAGCAGTGGCAATTCCCTAAGTAAACTTGATTAATAGCAGTTAATGGACTTCTCCAATAACTTATCCAAACCTTTTTTGAACCCAGCTACATTAACTGCACTAACCACATCCTCTGGCAACAAATTCCAGAGCTTTATTGTGCAATGAGTGAAAAAGAATTTTCTCTGATTAATCTTAAATGTGCTACTTGCTAACTTCATGGAGTGCCCCCTAGTCCTTCTATTATCCGAAAGCGTAAATAACCGATTCACATCTACTCGTTCAAGACCTCTGTCATATCCCCTCTTAGCTGTTTCTTCTCCAAGCTAGGTATCACAATACTAAGGGCAATTTAAAGTACAACTCCCTATATCACTGTATCAACATATCACAAAAATAGAGAGACATATAACATCAATATAATATTTTATTAATATAGAAAAAACCCCCTTTCTATAACCCTACATAGACAAATTTTGTCTATGTAGGGTTATAGAAAGGGGTTTTTTTCTATATTAATAAAATATTATATTGATGTTATATCTCTTCTCCAAGCTAAACAGGCCTAAGCTCTTCAGCCTTTCCTCATAGGGAAGCTCTTCCATCCCCTTTATCATTTTGGTTGCCCTTCTCTGTACCTTCTCCATCACAACTATATCTTTTTTGAGATGCGGCAACCAGAATTGTACACAGAATTCAAGGTGCGGTCTCACCATGGAGCGATACAGAGGCATTATGACATTTTCCGTTTTATTAACCATTCCCTTCCTAATAATTCCTAACATTCTGTTTGCTTTTTTGACTGCTGCAGCACACTGAGCCGACGATGTTAAAGTATTATCCACTATGATGCCTAGATCTTTTTCCTGGGTGGTAGTTCTTAATATGGAACCTAATATCGTATAACTACAGCAAGGGTTATTTTTCCCTATATGCAACACCTTGCACTTGTCCACATTAAATTTCATCTGCCATTTGGATGCCCAATCTTCCAGTTTTGCAAGGTCCTCCTGTAATGTATCACAATCCGCTTGCGATTTAACTATTCTGAATAATTTTGTATAGGCCACAAATTTGATAACCTCACTCCTTGTATTCCTTTCTAGATCATACATATATATATATATATATATATATACATACACATACACACACACACACACCGGTCCAAATACAAATCCCTGAGGCACTCCACTGTTTACCCTTTTCCACTGAGAAAATTGACCATTTAATCCTACTCTGTTTCCTGTCTTAATCAGCTTGTAATCCACAAAAGGACATCGCCTCCTATCCCATGATTTTTTAGTTTTCTTAGAAACCTCTCATGAGGGACTTTGTCAAATGCCTTCTGAAAATCCAAATACACTTCATCTACTGGTTCACCTTTATCCACATGTTTATTAACCCCTTTAAAAAAAATGAAACAGATGTTAGGCAACATTTCCCTTGGGTAAATCCATGTTGACTATGTTCCATTAACCATGTATTTCTATATGCTCTATGAGTTTAATCTTTAGAATAGTTTCCACTATGCTTCCCTGCACTGAAGTCAGGCTCACTGGTCTATAGTTACCTGGAGCCCTTTTAGAATATTGGCGTTACATTGGCCACCCTCCAGTCTTCAGGTACAATGGATGATTTTAATGACAGGCTACAAATTTTAACTAATAGATCATAAATTTCATTTTTAGTTCCTTCAGACCTTGGATGCATAGCAATCAATCCAGGTGATTTGCTACTCTTTAGTTTGTCAATCTGGCCTATTACATCTTCCCGGTTCACAGTGATTTGGTTTAGTTTGTCTGACTCATCATCCTTGAAAACCATCTCCGGAACTGGTATCTCCCCAAACTCCTCATTAGTAAACATGGAAGCAAAGAATCCATTTAGTCTTTCTGCAATGGCCTATCTTCTCTAACAGCCCCTTTAACCCCTCGGTCATCTAATTCTCCAATCGACTCCCTCACAGATTTCTTGCTTCAGATATATTTTTAAAAGTTTTCATTATGAGTTTTTGCCTCTATGGCCAACTTCATTTCAAATTCTCTCTTCTCCTGTCTTATCAATATTTTATACTTAACTTGACAATGCTTATGTTTTATCCTATTTTCTTCAGCTGGATCCTTCTTCCAATTTTTGAAGAATGTTTTTTGGCTAAAATAGCCTCTTTCACCTCATCTTTTAACCATGACGGTAATCATTTTGCCTTCCTTCCACCTTTCTTAATGCCTGGAATACATCTGGACTGCGCCTCTAGGATTGTATTTTTAAACAATGTCCATGCCTGTTGAACACTTAACCTTTGCAGCTGCACCTTTCAGTTTTTTCCTCATTTTATCAATGTTTCCCTTTTGAAAATTTAGTGTTAGAGCTGTAGATTTACTTATTGTATCCCTTCCAGTTATTAGTTTAAATTTGATCATGTTATGATCACTATTGCCAAGTGGCCCCACCACTGTTACCTCTCTCACCAAATCCTGCGTTCCACTAAGAATTAAATCTAAAATAGCTCCCTCTCTTGTTGGTTCCTGAACCAATTGCTCCATGAAGCAGTCATTTATTACATCCAGGAAATTTATGTCTCTAGCAAGTCCTGATGTTACATTTACCCAGTCAATATTGGGGTAATTGAAATCTCCCATTATTATTTTACTGCCAAATTGGTTAGCTTCCCTGATTTCTCTTAGCATTTCATCATCTGTCTGACCATTTTGTCCAGGTGGATGGTAGTATACTCCTATCACTATACTCTTACCTAGGGATGGCATCATACATAAAGAAATAAAGCAACTGTTGACCTTATGCTGGTATTTTCCCTAATCTACACTATAAAATGATGATGCACCCAAAATATTCAAAATGAAATATACCAGGAATAGATGATAGACTTGTGTTTTTAGCCATGTGCTCTCATTATATCTTTCTCTTTTTTTGCCCTGGAAGTTCTTCTTGCTATGTTAGGATTTCAGCTCAATTACAACCAACTTCTACTGGAGCTACAACATCATAAGCTTCTATTTACAACTACTCACAGTTTTTCCACTGTTTTAACCCTCCCCGCCCCCCTACCCCAGCGTAGCCATTACAATAACAGTCCTTGGCCAAAAGCCACAGGACCCAACTTCCTCTAGAACCCGGTCTTGGTGCTCTGTGAATTGAGCCATCAGGTGGCACTGTTGAGCGATGCCTGGGAAAGGGTATGCTGGGACTAAAAATCAGCCCTAGTATTTTTATTCACACCAGCCCTCACGGAGCCTGCTACTTGTGAAGTACGCATCGGCTCTCAATTGTAAGGTGCCATTGGTGGAAAGAGACATTCATAAAAAGACAGAATTGTCATATATTCAAGACATGAGATACCCTTATATTAATTCAGATGCTTTAGAAAATTATATGTGAGGACTAAACTATTGTTCTTCAAAAATGCCAATATTCTAAGGGACATGTGATTCACACTCCCAATACCTCTTCCATCCCAAGGGGTCTCCATCTCACACCCCTATCAAACACACATTTTCACTTTTCCCAGCTCATTGAGCTGCTCAAGATGAGTTACTCAGTGAACACAGGCACCAGGCACTGATTCACTCCAGGTCTCGGACCTTCTTCCAGAAAAATGCAGGCTTCCCCAGAAACTCTGGATTTCAATGGATCACTCCTTATATCAAATCAACTCCTTCTCCTCCTTTTTCCCAGCCATTTCCTCAGAGGGAGGAATTGACTCTTCCACTCCTTAGCTCATGGACATTTCCTTAGAGGGAAGAAACTCTTCTTCAGCTCCAAAGACTCGGGCCTCTTTCCTTGAGGGGCAAAGCCCTGCAAGGCCCACTCCATACCAGAGTGATCCCTGGGCCTTCACCAGCCCACAGGCTGGCTACTTCAGGCTCCCTACATCCTGGAAGTCTCTCTCTCCCCACCTCCAGCCTGCCAAATGGACCAGAATTTATATGTTGCTAGGCCACCAATCATACTAACCCATCCTCTTAAGGGAAAACCCACAACAAAACTCTGGCAACTTCAACTTAACACATCTCCATAATGCACAATGTAAACCATTGCTCTACATTACAGCAATCGTCATCCAGTGGTCAGATGGTAGAAAATAAATGCAGGTCCAATAAACAATTCTTTTTAAAATACCTCAAAACCAAAACACCCCGGGTGTCTCCCCCACCCAAAAATTTCTTGTACGACTAGATGTGGGTGAGTGCATGAATTGGAACTCGCCCACATTCCTAAATAGCGTGCGCTATTTGCAAATAGTGAATGTTATTCAGAAATACTACACATTAAAAATAATAAAAAATAAAGCATGAAATTGTATGTTTTTTACTGTTGTTTCATTTTATAAAAGACATAATGCGATATAGACAATGCTGTTGAATGGCTATGTCATTTCAAACAAATCAATCATCTAATAAATGACAGAACTACCCATATTGTCTACACAGTAACCACGGGTGCTGCAGTCACCCCTTCATTTCCATTTTATTTGGTTTTCATGACATTTCTCATTGCTTTAAAGTTTACCCAATATTCAATGGTCAAATTCTTTTCGAAGAAGATGGCACAAAAATTGCATCTGGCATGTTTCAGACTGTACAGTTGGGAGACCTGGGATAGGGCTCCTTGTTTTAATTCCTTGCACATTTTGTCTAATCTACTTTTCAATTTCAGTTTCAAAAATTACTTGTAGCATTATTCAGTGCAGAATTTGGAGAATCAAAGTGGAACAACGCTGTTAGTTTGCATAATAGCCAGAATGCTCTTGAGTTCACACTCCTGTGAATATTTGGAACCAAAATTTTGAGAGCAAATAAAAGTTTGGATACAATACTGGTATTCTGTATATATGGACATTACTTTTTATTGAGTTAATAACCAAAGTGATTCCTAAATCAATTGAAATCCCAGGCTGGATCTTAATTGTATAGTCACATATTTATATAATATCCACTATGTAATGATTTATTCCATTAGATTGAATTTTATTCCTATTGTTTATGGCAACCTAAATTATTCACTGTCATAACTTATCACCATAATAATTCACATGCCATTTATTTCCATTAAATATTTCAAACTCATCTTAAAACTACCTGACAATGTTTCATGCACAGTTAGATATTTCCCTATAGGTAAAGTAGCATTTTAAAAAAAATCAAATTCCATAATGTGCTTTTTTATTTTCAAATGACCTTCTTTTACCTTTTCTTTTTCATTCCATAGGAACATAGATCCTGATATTCTAAAAAAGTGGAGATCCTAAATTTAGGCACCTATTTTCAGCTGAACTTAGGGCCCTAAATTTTCAGCTGAAAATAGGTTCCTAACTTAGGGGCCTAAACCAGAATCCTAAATTTAAGCCTGCTATTCATTTGACTAGATTTAGGATCACAAGGTAGGTGCTCGGTGCTGAAAATCTGTGCTAAACATTTAACTTTTTCCCCCACCTATGTCGCCACCCACCTTTTAGGCTAAACATTTTAGGGACCTACTGAATCTAGGAGCCAAAATGTAGGCACTCAGCCCTAGAGAATTTTCAAAATGGCTAATTTAGGAGCCTAATGCTCAAAGTTAAGCCCCTAAACTATTTGAAAACTGGTCTCTTAGTAGCCACTTTTCAATAGAGCTTTGTCACAGAGCCTATCGTGCACCCTGTGAGTACCTGGCTAAGCACGGCTGAACCTGACTAGTGCTGGGATGAAAGATCAGAAGAGAATACCAGGTGGCTGGTTG
Organism: Rhinatrema bivittatum; assembly: GCF_901001135.1. Lineage (NCBI taxonomy): Eukaryota > Metazoa > Chordata > Amphibia > Gymnophiona > Rhinatrematidae > Rhinatrema > Rhinatrema bivittatum. The sequence goes on along the minus strand of NC_042620.1, from coordinate 176,064,993 downwards.
GGGAAATTAATGGTCCAGCTTAGTAGACCAAATTCACAAATGTGAATCCTGTACACTGTGTCAACCAGTTGAGATTTAATTACACATGCTTAAAAAAAGGAGAACTATTTTGAAGATGGGGCCATTTTCTCACTAATCCACGTGTTGACTATTTAAGCATTTGCAAATGGTAATTCTACCACTTTTTAATTTCTTCCACTCAAAGCCAGTAAAGATTTTCAGCTGTTTCATGCTTGACTCATGTGTTAAATGCCTATTCTGCAGAATAATTTCATTATTCTTTATTGGATTTCCTAAATCTTTATTATACCTTCATGTAAAGCAGGGCAATCAAAACTACATTCTACCCTATACTACAAACAAGTGCAAGCTCCCTAGGGTCTTATAGCATGTACAAGTTGTTTGAAAGAAAGATTCAATGAATTTTAAGTTATTTCTAATTACTGTGTGGCAGCTATGCCATTCCCTGTGGTAAACAAAGTATAAAAGTCTGTGCAGGCTAGCCTTTTTCTATCCCACAGCTTTAGATTCCTTCTCAAAAGGTGAGCCTTGAAAATATGTCTGTGTAGGAATAATTTAAGGACAAATTTGTTAAGGTTAAAGTTAAGTGTAGCATCATGCATGTACCATGTTCCCCTACCTATCGCACTATTGGAGACCAAGTGATTTCAGGGTCCTTCAATCAAATGTATGACAAATATGAGGGACTCAATCAATGGTAACTCACCACTCTTTTTATACAGGATGATTTCTGTCTTAAATTCTCTCTTCTCATCCAGGGCCTTCTGGATCTGAATCTTCAGTTGCTCACTGGTTTCCAGCCCATATAGGAACTTACAGGCACAACTTTTCTGCATCACCTCAGCCCGAGCATAGCCTGTGAGGTCACAAAATCCATCTGAGCAGTACACGATAGGGAACAGGTTAAGTACCTGAGCATTCCCAAGTACAAAGTTGCTATCTGGAAGAGAAAGAAGAAAAATATTTTCACAATTTCTTAGTGGTTTGCTTTATAGCTTCAGGACTTTTGTAAGACAGCGATAACACAAACAGTGTGTGCATTAGAGACAAATACCCACATGGTCAAACACATAATGCCTTCAGCACTTTAGAAGTCTCTCAAAACAAACTTTGTTAAAGATAAGATTTTTCATTTTACAGCATCTGAACATAACTGGTGGTGTTTTGATATGAAGTGTAATGTGCAAACAACAAATTCTAATTTATACATTCTACTACACATAGACAAAGTATGATATATCAAATATATAAAACAGGAGGTACATTGCAAAGATATAAGATGTATTTATACAGTGAATTTGATATTTTATTCACCTGCAATACAAAATAAAAAAATATCCAATTTAAAAACTTCTTTATTAAGAGTGGTTGTACAAAGAAGGCACTTTGATTTCCCAGACAAAATGGGACCATGCAGTAAAATGCTTCAGTGTGTGCCTTTTTGATATCACACTGTGCTTTAGTCTCACAGATAGAGCAAGGACAAAACAATCTGGGGGCAGAGAAGGGACATATCACTCATTATTAAATTGTCTTAATGTGTTATCATGGGGGGAAACTAGTTAGCCCACAATTTTCTACCTGGAATAACAAGCAGATTTTCACCTAGAGAAAGAAATGTGTTTATGGAAACTGTCTGATTTGTAAGGATATTGTGTATAGGGGTGCCAGTGATATTGTTCTATGAGGGCACATTGATAGCATTAATAAATACATCTTATATGTTTGCAATGTACCTCAGAGTCACATGGAAGTGTAGGAAAGTCCCATAGGATTCTTTAGTCCATTTGGAAAAAAACAAGCAGTTTTTCATCTGCAGGGAGAAAGCTGTTCATGACAAGTGGCTCACTTTAGCATACCCTGTGGTATCAGTGACAATTTTCTACAAGGGCAAACTGATCAAAACTAAAACCGTGGAGCTATATCATTATGAAGGTCTCCACAGAATTCAATGCAATTTTAATCTGGGGGTTACAGTGCAGTTTTTCATCCATAGACGGCAAACTGTGGAAATGTGGAGACAATGTTCACTAGGTTGTTTGTAAAAATGTGTGTGAAGGACAATATTACAGAAAAAATAACCTTGGAGTTATAGCATGAAATGTGTGACAAGGTATGATATTGTCTGCTGTATGGTAACTTGTTACCCTGGTAGTTTTTTTTTTTTTATCTTAAACACCACCAAACCCCTCCACTCATGAGGAATAATACTTAAAAAATTAATACTTTTTTTAATAATGGGAGTTACTATCAGAGTTTAAGGTGCTCTCTCTGTCCAGAGGCATAGCATTGGGCTATGGAAGAGTTTGCAAGGGGGATCAATAAAAAAAGATGAGTAATAGTAATGGAAATAAGTAAAAAATTGGTATTGAAACAAGTTATATAAAATAATAAAAATAAGTAAATAGTTTGATGGGAAACAGTAAATGACATAAAACACTGTGCTCATTTATGATACTGGTTGAAGTCCATTGCGGGCAAGAGCCTGGAGATTGGACAGAGAGAGCACCTTATCATCTGATACTAATTCCCATTATTACAAAATTAAAAAAGTTTTAATTTTTTAAGTATTATTCCTCATGAGTGGAGGGGTTTGGTGTTGTTTAAGATACATGAGGGGTGTAAACCATTATTGATTTAGATAAAAATCCATTTTTTTTTAATCTGCCAGCTGATTATTGTTACTAGCTGAATATTTGAGAAATTGTGCAAGGGGATACTTGTGACAATGCCTTAAATAGTCAAAATTTTAGGAGTGTGAACTTTGGAGTTACATCATAACTTTAGAGAACAAGTAATTAGTTACCCCAAGATGCTATTGGAAAGTTAAAAGACTTTGATACATGCTGAAGAAACTTGGTCTTAGTCCTAATTATTAGGGATGTGCAGCAGGGACGGATTCGTCCCATTCGGTATTCGTTGGGACCCAAATCCGTTCCACCCGTTCTCGGGGGACCCCAATCCATTCATTAGTTACATATGTATCCGTTTCCCAAAAAAAAAACCACATCCCAACCCTTTAAATTTAATTAACTACAACCCCTCACCCTCCTGACCCCCCAAGACTTGCCAAAAGTCCCTAGTGGTCCTGGAGTGATCTTCTACACTCGGGCCGTCGGCTGCCGGTATTCAAAATGGCGCTGATGGCCTTTGCCCTTACTATGTCACAGGGGCCGACCAATGGCACTGGTAGCCGACAGCCTGAGTGCAGGAGATCGCTCCAGGACCCCCGCTGGACTACCAGGGATTTTTGGCAAGTCTTGGGGGGGTCAGGAGGGTGGGGATTTATTCGTTAGTGATACATTGTTTTCATGGGGGTTTGCCATACATTTCGTGACCCCCACGAATATAACGAATATGGCATATACGTTGCAGATTGCCAATAAGTTGCAACCGAATGCTTACCTCTACTAATTATTCACAATGGGGCAGATTTGCAAAGGCTACACGTGTAACCTGAAAAAATTTGCCCCTGCACGCGCCGAGCCTATTTTGCATAGGCTTGGCGGCGCAGGCAAGCCCCGGGATGCGCGTATGTCCCGGGGATTGCAAAAAGGGGTGCTCCGGGGGCGTGGCAGCGGATTGTGGGCGGGGGTCGAGTGCTCTGGCACAGCGGCCTGGGCATGGCGTGCATAAGTTCGCCTGCCTCGGGCAGGCGTAACTTTTTCAACAAAGGTAGGGGTGGGGAAGGTGGGGGGGGGGGGGGGCCCGGAGAAAAAGTTCCCTCCAAGCCGCTCCGATTTCAGAGTGGCCTTGGAGGAAATGGGGAAAGCCATCGGAGCTCCCCTCAGGCTCAGCGCACGCAAGGTGCACATGTGTGCACCCCGTTATGTGCGCCGACCCTGGATTTTATAACATGCTCGGTAGCGCGCACATGTTGTAAAATCGGGCGTAGATTTGTTCGCGCCAGGTTGCGCGAACAAATCTATACCCGCGCATAAGTTTTAAAATCTGGCCCAATGTACTTAGAATATACATTGAAATCCTTTAGCTTATACCCTGTCCTATGTTATTGCCTACTAAATGCACAACTAGGTGTGTATTAATGTGTTTACACAAGGCAATCCATCGAAAGTGATGGCCATCTAGGTACATGCTGGAAAACAGCAAGACTACTAAAAGGTGCCTGTGTCATGATTGTGGCCATCCAGTGGTTCTCAACCCAGGCCTCAGAGTAAACATAACCAGATTTTCAGCATATCCATAAAGAATATGCATGGGATACATTTGCAAGCATTGCTTCCATTGTATGCAAATCTATCACATGTATATTCATTATGGATATCTTGAAAACCTGACTGGCTAGGTTGAGAACCCCTGCTCTAAACAGATATTACTGAGGATGTTCTCACCAAAATTCCCAAATTTTGCTTTGCAAGACTTCTTGGAGCATGCCAGAAATATATATTTTTTTAATTATATACTCCGACAGAAGTGAAGCATTGAAGTATGTTTCACCTTTGCCTGGCACAATAGCTGCCCAGCAAATCTTCATGGTATGAGGGTGTTAGCATGGTACCAGGGGGACTGCAGTCCAGAATCCCTTGGCAGGTACCTGTCCTATTCCTGGCCCAGTCCAGAACCCTGGTTTGCCTTCAACATGTTTGTATGTCCCTCTGTATGTCCTGCTACTTGCATACAGACAGACATGACAACTGCAAGAGATGTCTTATGATGAAACAATCCTAAACAGATATTGCATATTTTGTAGAATGTTGATGTATGGGGTGCTTTAATGTGGCTTATTCGCACATTAGTGTAGAATTGGTAGATAAATAATACCCAAATAATAAATGCTGTACATAGAGTAAATAATTCATTCTATAGAAATGCTAGAACATTCTGTATCTAGGCTTTATTTTTGCTTTGTTTCCCATGTGTTAAAAGATTAAATAATGCAGGACACTACAGGTTATTTTCCAGTCTTTTAATACTTTCCAACAAAAAGAATTATATAAGAGGGATCGATATCCATCTGTCTATCCATCCATAGGCACACTAACTCTCTATGAAAAGGATAAACATTTACCAACTTTGCAATGCAGGAAGAAAATGTGAATCTCTCAGATGAGTTCAAAACCCAGAGACATCAGGTTAGAATTTTCAGAGAGCCAAAATTCCCCCCACAAAAAAAACAAAACATTTCTTTCTAAGGGAAACAGTCAGAGGCTGCAGAATGTTGACTAGCACTCTACCAAAAGCTCACCTTCACACTTCCAGCAATTTGACACAGAGCAACACATGCAGAGAAAGGGTGTTAGAATTAACATAAGAACATAAGAAGTTGCCATACTGGGTCAGACTGAGGGTCCATCAAGCCCAGCATCCTGTTTCCAATAGTGGTCAATCCAGGCCATAAGAACCTGACAAGTACCCAAACATTAAATAGATCACATGCCACTAATGCTAAATAGCAGTGGCTATTCCCTAAGACATCTTGATCAATAACAGTTAATGGCCTTCTCCTCCAGGAACTTATCCAAACCTTTTTTAAACCCAGCTACACTAACTGCCTTAACCACATCCTCTGGCAACAAATTCCAGAACTTAATTGTGCATTGAATGAAAAAGAATGTTCTCTGATTTGTTTTAAATGTGCTACTTCCTAACTTCATGGAGTGCCCCTAGTCCTTCTATTATTTGAAAGAGTAAATAACCAATTCACATTTACCCGTTCTAGTTCTCTCATGATTTGAAAGACTTCTATCATATCCCCCCTCAGCCGTCTTTTCTCCAAGCTGAACAGCCCTAACCCTTTTAGCCTTTTCTCATAGGGGAGCTGTTCCATCCCCTTAATCATTTTGGTCACCCTTCTCTGTATCTTCTCCAGTGCAACTATATTTTTTGAGATGCGGCGACCAGAATTATACACAGTACTCAAGATGCGGTCTCACCATGAAGCGATATAGAGGCATTATGACATTTTCCGTTTAATTCACCATTCCCTTCCTAATAATTCCTAATATTCTGTTTGCTTTTTTGACTGCTGCAGACACTGAGCTGACAATTTCTTTTTTTTTTTTTTATTTAGGATTTATAAAGAACAACCAGGATATAACCAAATCACATGAGACTAATAATAGCACAACCATAGTGAATACAGTCCACAACATAAAATATTAAGAGTGCAGAAGCATACGCATGTACTTGGGACCATAAGTACAAGGAAATACAAGGTTATTCATCGTAACATGTTACATCCAGTACAAATATCTACTACCACAGTGATTTTTCCCCTTTTTTGATCTACCCTCCCCCCCCAGCTGACAATTTCAATGTATTATCCACTATTATGCCTAGATCTTTTTCCTGAGTGGTAGTGTTGCGGTTCTGGCAGCGAGCACCGCGGCCAGGCCCTTACCTCCAGGCTCCCGGACCTGCTCCTGCTTCCAGAGGCCTGGTTTGTGGCCTGTTTGGCGGTGTCCCCGCTGGGGCTGCGCTTTTCTAGGCCGTTTTCTAGGCGCTTTTCTAGGCCGTTTCCCTCCAGTGGTGACTCCGCCCAACGTCTGACGTCAGACGCCGCGGCCTTGATAAGCCGGCCGCGGTCATCCAGTCTTGGCCTTGCAATGGGTTAGCCTTCCGGTTTCCTGTTGCGCTGTGCCCCAGAGTGACTCGCTTTGCTTCGTCACTCCGTCCCTGCTACAGTACCTGCCTGGTTCCTGCCAGCTTGCTACAGTACCTGCTTGGTTCCAGCCTGCCTGCTACAGTTCCTGCCTGGTTCCAGTACCCGAGTCTTGCTACAGTTCTTGCCTGGTTCCAGTACCTGAATCCTGCTACAGTTCTTGCCTGGTTCCAGTACCTGAGTCTTGCTACAGTTCCTGCCTGGTTCCAGAGCCCGAGCCCAGTTACAGTATTGCTACTGTCCTAATCTGGTTCAAGTTATCTGTCCTGAGCCACAACCCGCCTAAGTCCCAGCGGCCGGGCCCCTACGGGCTCCTCCCAGGGGGATTTCGGCTTCCAAGGGTGAAGCCATCTAAATCCCAGCGGTTGGGCTCCTACGGGCTCCTCCCGGGGGAGTACCAGCTTCCAGGGTGAAGAGCATCTACGTCCTGCCTGAACATCTGCCTCCCAGCCTGCTATTCATTAGAGACAGTGACCACCTTTCCCAGTCTCCAGCAGGTCGGCCCAAGGGTCCACTAAACAGAGACTCCCATAACAGGTAGCTCCAGATATGGAACCTAACATCGTGTAACTACAGCGTGGGTTATTTTTCCCTACATGCATCACCTTGTTCCTGGCTGTGCAAGATGGTGGCAGTGAGCAGATTTGGCAGTGTCGTGTTAGCGAGCCGGCTTACTGTGACAGCCCGCAAGTTGGCAAACATAACAGAACCCTCATTCTAAGCCTCCTCCTCAGGACCCAAGGCTTGGATTTGGAGGGAAATTGTGTATGGAATTCCTTTAACGGGGGGTGCTGTGAAGTTGATAGCAAGCTCCCAAGAGTTTTCCTCTGGCTGAAAGTGCTTCCAGGCGATGAGATACTCAAGTTTATCTCGCCACCTACAGGAATCCAAAATGTTTCCACCTCAAACTGTGTGTCTTCTACAGTCACATCCGTGGCTGTGGGAGGTTTCCTGGAGGGCCTGGAAAAAATTAACGGTTTCAGCAAGGAAACGTGAAATACATTATGGATCCTTACTGTCTTGGGAAGTTACAGCTGAAAAGTGATAGGACCCATCTGTCATTGAATGGTGTATGGTCAAATGAAACATGGTGCCAGGCAGAGAGAAGGAACTCTGAGACATAGATGTTGGGTGCTCAGTAGGGATGTGCATTCGTTGTGAACGAATGCGCAATCCGCAACGTATAGGGCCCTATTCGTTGCATTTGTGGCGAATCCCACGAATGCAACGAATCCTGAATGAATAAACCCCTCACCCTCCTGACCCCCCCCAAGACTTGCCTAAAGTCCATGGTAGTCCAGCGGGGGTCCTGGATCGATCTCCTGCACTCGCACTTTTGGCTGCCAGTATTCAAAATGGCGCCGATAACCTTTGCCCTTACTATGTCACAGGGGCTACTGGTGCCATTGTTCGACCCCTGTCACATGGTAGGAGCACAAGAAGGCGCCGGCCGTCTATTGCTTCATTATCCATCTACAATTCCTTATCCACCCAAACACACATACACCCCACCCAGATCCATCCCCATATATACCCCCCAAACCTCCGTAGTCCCAAATGTACACAATCACCAACACACAGCTCCCAGAACTCCATATACACCCATGCACACATCCTGTACACAAACCTTACAACCACACTCCTACAGTCAGTTTGAATGTGGACATTTTCTCCTGCAAAAGCTAAGTTAAACACCCAGTATAGTTTGGGGATTTAGACCTAGTATTTTGCAGCAAATAATGTCAATGTAATACCATCATCAGCATCACAAGGGCAATGCCAGCCACAATGTTCCCACACCTTCAACATCACCCCCATACTGAAAAGACCCCCTCCAGGTCAATTTCCCTACACTTTACCTCTCTTGAGCTGCTAGAGAAGGGCTCTGTGAGTTGATGTCCCCTATCTCCCACCCCTCCCAACTAGACTGCCAAAAATGCTTCACCAGGCTGACCTCTGCCAGACTGCCACAGAATACCTCCTTGGCAGGGGTGGATTGGCCTATCGGGGGATCGGGCTTCCCCTGGTGGGCCGGTCGCTCCCATCACGTGATTTTTTTTTTTTTTTAAACTTCCCGGCCAAAGACAAGAAGAGGGTGTGCTGGAGCTGCGGCCTTAAGAAAAACCTATGGGCAGGGCCGGTGGAAGCACTAGGCCTGGGGCGCCGCGAGCAGTGGTATCCCGAGGGGAGCCAATGCCCCCCGAGCGCAGAGAGGCTCATGCGGCGCTGTGACAGGCAGATCGGCAGGGCCGTGGTGAGGCTCACGTCACCACGGCCCGAAGAAAAAGATCGCGTTTAAACGCGCTGATGCTCCTCCTCCTTCCTGCCTGTGCGGCCCCGGAAGTAAACCTTGCTGGAGCCGCATCAGTGCATGCAGAAGAGGAGCAGTGCTTACGGGCTGCCGTGAATCCCAAATCGCAACGGCCGGAGAAGAGGAAGAAGCCCGGTAGCAGGGCCGAGGAAGAGGAAGAGGCCCGGTAGCAGGGCCGAGGAAGAGGAAGAGGCCCGGTAGCAGGGCCGCCGTGGCCCGAAAAGATCAGGGCCACTGTAGAGCCCATCCTGCGGCGACCTGCGAAGAGGAGGCCCAGAGGTGAGAGAGAGGCTGAGGGTCTGTAGAGTGAATGTGTGTGTGTGTGTATGAGATGAGTTGAGAGATTGTGTGTGAGAGTGAGGACCTGAATGTTTGCAAAGACAGCATGTGAGAACCTGAGCATGTGTGAGAGAGACAGCATGTGACAGTGAGAGCCTGTGTGTATGAATGATTGTATGAGAGAGAGCATGTGACAGTGAGAGCCTGTGCTTGAGTGAAAGAGAGCCTGTGTGTGAGAGAGTCAGACAGCATGTGCCAGTGAGAGCCTGTGTATATGTGAGAGAGAGAAATGCATGTGAGAATGAGAACCTGACTGTGTGTTTGAGGGAAAAAGATGGAGAGAAAAGAAACAGAAAAAAAAACAATATAAAAGGAATTGGCAAAAAAAATAAGAAAGGGAAAGTGGAAAAAAAAAAGCCTGTGACCAAGCAATTAGAAAACTAAGATCAGACAGCAAAGGTAAAAAAAAATAAAAATTACTTTTTAGTGATTGGCACATGTAATCTTTGGGAATGTGCAAGAATAGCACTTTCTCTATGCAGATCTCACAATGTACGAGATCAGCATGGAGAAAGTGGAAGCCCACGGGGCCTGCACAGAGGAGACAGCCATATGGCAGCAGAGGAATGAGAGAGGTTCAGAGGTTGCTGGCAAAAGAGAGGGGGGGTCTGCCTTTAGTGTATGAATGGGACTCTGCCTGGGGGTATATGTGTGTGAATGCATGGGTGCCTGCCTGGGGGTCTGTGTGTGAGAATGACTGGGAGCTTGCCTGGGTGTGTGTGTTTGTGTGTATGTGAGGGAGCCAGTGAGTGTGTATGAGAAAATTCAAGGGAGAGAGTGTCTTAGAGCCTGAGAGTGTGTCAGTGTTAGTGAGAGCGAGAGGTTATGGTGGATATAAGAGCATGAATGTGTATGTATGTGACAGTGTATGTATGAGAGAGAATGGACATGTATGTGTGAGAGAGAGAGGATAACCTCCTAATCCTCGACAATATCAGGGTGACTGGAAATCAAGAGCTCCCACAGAAGGAGACAGTAGGGGCTTTTTAAAATCCTTATTAGTTTTAATTATTGAATATTATTTGATGTCTGCTCTTTTTGAAATATTTTATTGGTGTTATATACAAATTTTTGAAAATTTCCCCGAGTTAAATTACTGGAGGTTCTATTCATCAGCAGTTTTGAAATATATATTTTTAGTATGATTTTCCTATTGTGATGTTTTATAGTTTTTTATTTTATTGTTTGATGTTTTATGAGGAATGATGGTATTTTCTGTTTTTCCATTGCTGCATTACATACACTCTAACTTGTTGTGATTTCCAGTTCAGTTTGTCTGTGCATATTTTATGGTCCCTTTATTCTGTATTTGGTGACTCACCAAATTGTATGTGTAATTGGGTACCCATGGGCCAGTATGGAGAAAAATCCCCCGGGCCACTATTTTCCCACAATCCGCCCCTGCTCCCTGGATCAATCCCCACCCCCATCTCTGCCTGCATCTGTAGCAGTTAAAGGGGGCAGAAGATAATCCATGCCCCCTACCCCTGTGGCCCCACCATGCACAATGGTGCTGATGGGTCTGATGTGGTTCTGACCCCTTCATCATCTGCAGAGCTATGGATGAGGTGGGCAGGGTCTTCTTTGGTAGTCTAGGGTAGAATGAGGTTGGGGAATTAGACCTTCTATGTGTAAAGACCTTTTGGGATCTCCATTATATGGTCCTAGTCAAAGACTTACATAGAGAATGTAGGAGTGGAGCAAAGCACTTGCTACACCACCCCTGTGTGGCTGCTGCACTGGGGTCTCTGGCTTGCTCAAGAGCAGGCTGTGGCATAGATTTGTGTGATACTTTGAGTTGGACATTAGAGGAGTAGGAGCTATTTTATTTTGGATTTCCCTATATTCTTGGTATGCTAGGCCTCATGGTTGATTTTTGTATTGAACAGGAAGGGGACAGTTGCCTTACTGGTACATAACTTATCCAGTAAAGGTGTCCCAGGTTTGAGCTAAAAAGATTTTTGTACTTCTTTTTGGAAGTTTTCCTATAAAATCCTTGGTCCTTGGCTTAGGGGAGGGACTTTTCAGGAAAGTTTCTTTTCCTGGGAAGGCCATAAGTAGAAAAGACTCTACTATACTCTGTCTCACAACCGATGGATGAACCAGTGGTGAACTGCTGCAAGGGAGTTCTGGTTTTTGCCTTTTTTGAGATTTGGTGTTTTGTTTTGGGAGGAAGTTTTGCTGTCATCTTTCCTGCCCAAAAGTAAGGAAGAAATGAATTTTCCCAATTGAGTGGAGAGTGAGTTTACCATAGGAAGAGGAGAACTCTGAATAAGAATATTTTGTTCATCTGGAGACCTCCAATGGAGTCTTCATCCTGGGATAAGAATTAAAACTGGGAGTTGTGGAGAGTGAGATAATTTTTGTAGCTCCAGTATTTTTTGGAAGGGAATCCCTTCCACATCTAGGAGATCCCTGCCAACCTGCGATACTTACTCCTCCATGTTCTGAAGGCTGAGATATTCCTGGCAGCCCAAATTCTGAGGGACACATACATAGATAAGGAGGAGTATGGAGAACTGAGATAATACTGTAACTAGCTGTCTCAAGAACTTGTGTGATTATTTCCAAATATTTACTACTGAATATCTGCAGCAGTAAAAATGTGTTTGTAACACTAATCCAAGTGTTCCACCTATATAAACACACATAGGAAATATAATACCCAGGAGAAAGAGGGAGACACCCCCTGCACTTTGGGGCATTGGAGGTTTATCCACCCCTACCCCATTGGAAGAATCCAATTCCTGGGACTATGGGACTCTGAATGGACAGTGCCGTGGATCCCTTTGAAATCCCTGCCTTCACAGATCAAAACCAGAAGAGCGGCTATGTATGGAAGTCTAGGAGGCAGAGCAGTGGTACAGAGGGGCCTTCAAAGTCAATGGGAGTGACGAGCCATTGTGGCCTATATTGGGCTATACAAAATCTTTACTACAAGTTGGAAAGGTGTAGTAGACTTTTTCCATACCAAGGAGTTAATAAATCTCATTCCTTAATGCAACTTGAGTTATCCTCATGATAATAATGAGCTGATTTCTATTCAGTTGAATGTGACACAGCTCATTAATATTTTTATTACATTAGTCCACATTAACACAAACTAATGCACACATGTGTTATGACTAATGCAGCATTAAGCCTTGATACACTTTAAAACATTGGTCCCATTTGGCTAGTTCAATTGTTGACGTTGCTATCACATACTTCTAGGATTTTGTTTACCGAAAGAATGTTGATTAAGAAGTTAAGATATCATTCTATCTTCCAGTGAATTCAGCAGCTTGTATGAGACTAGAGATGTGATTCGGCCGAACCTTTTGGTTTGGCCTTCGTTATCAGCCTGCCGCGGGAAATTTCGTTTTCCCGCGGTTCGGGCCAAATTTTTTTGGCCGCCCTGAAAAACAAATTTTCCTGAAATTTCGGGAAAATCTGCTTTGCACATCCCTATAATCCCCCCACCCTCCTGACCCCCCAAGACTTACCGAAAGTCCCTGGTGGTCCAGCAGGGGTCCCGGGAGCGATCTCCCCCTTTCGGGCCGTCGGCTGCCAGTAATCAAAATGGCACTGGTGGCCCTTTGCCCTTACCATGTGACAGGGGCTACCTGTGCCATTACTGGCAGCCGACGGCCCGAGAGGGGGAGATCGCTCCCGGGACCCCCGCTGGACCACCAGGGACTTTCGGTAAGTCTTGGGGGGAGGGTGGGGGTTTGTAATTAATTTAATTTGAAGGCTGGGGTGGGTTTGGGCTTTTTATATTTTTTAATGTGCCCTTAACTTCCCCCCCCCAAAAAAAACGATAGGAAAACCACACAAAATTTCATGTGTTTTCCTTTCATTTTGTCAGCCCCCCGAAATGCAACGAAATAGGAAATATCATCTTTATTTCCTATTTCGTTGCAAACGAATGCACATCCCTATATGAGACATCTTAAGCTATATTCTGCTAATTACATACAGTGGTATGGTTGCATCATGTAGGAGAGACAAGGCCAACCAATATGAAACTGCAGCAAGGCTCAATTGTATTCATAAGCAGGGGAAACTGGGTAGACTGGGTGGGCCAAATGGTTCTTACCTGCTCACTTTTACTATGTTTCTATGTATAGAACACACAGATATAATCAACTACTTTTTTTTTTTAAAAACTTGGAGAAAAATATATAGTAGGAGTAATATCAACAGCCTGACTAGTGCCTCACTGATCATTTCACAACTCCAGGTTGTTATCCAAGTGGTGATTGATATCCAGAGCTATGAAATGATCATTGTAGAGAATGATGGTTTGAATTATTTAGCCCCCAACTTAAAGCAGGGGTGTGCTTTTAAAATATTTTTTTTCATTTTTTCACATTTCATGTGTTTGGTTTCCTTAATATACAAAAAACAAACAATGACCAGCACCATTTTGTGCATCAAAAATTTCCAATGGTATTGGTTAGCGATGTGAATCGGATGCCCTATCGTTTCTGCTATTGGGTTTGTGTGGCCGCGGGAAAATCTGTTTCCCGCGGATCAGCATTTTTTTTGTGAAAAATCGTTTTTTCGGATTAGAGCGCGCTAATGGGAGTTAGCGCGCACTAACAAAAATAGCAAAAAAATAACAAAGTGACAAAAATTAACGGTTTTTGTTAGTGCTCTAAAGTGTATCAAGGCTTAATGCTGCATTGGTCATAACACATGTGTGCATTAGTCTGTGTTTAGCCCACATTAACTCCATGTTAGCTATTAGGTGCCGCGGGTTGGACGCGCGTTTTCCTCTCTTTACTGAATAAGGGGTAAGGGAAAACCCGCGTCCAATCGCAGGCTAACAGTGCGCTCCATCGGAGCGCACTGTACTGTATCGACCTGCTTGAAACAGAGAGGCCTATGTGGCCCCCAACAACTCTTAAAGGGTGTTCTTTCTTCTGTCCATCTTTCCCCTGTATGTTGTCTTTCATGCACTTGTTCCAACTAGCGTATTACTGGCCTAGGAAAGAGAAATTCTGCAAAGCCTGCTGCTATTTTATTTTGACTGTTATTCTGATGGGGCAATTTTTAAACTGTCCACACTGGAGCAAAGACCTCCTGGGCTTTACACCAATCTTCAAAGGAAATGTATGCGTGTATTTTGACTTTGAGAAAACTGGCATGGGTACAAAGTATAAGGGGTCACTTTGCACATCCTTTTTCTGCGTGTAAAATATGCATGACGATGTGAAAAATGCAATCTATGGTTGTATGTTTCCTCCCCAGACCTAAAACGCCCCTGCTGATGCTTCATCTCAATGTGGCTAAAAAGTATGTGCATTGTTGAGCAACGCTTCTATTTCTTGCTGCATTGAGGGAAGGCAATTTTCCGAAAGCCAATTAACCCAGGAAAAATGCCTTTCACCTGCATAAATCCCTTTGAGAATGGCCCTCTAAACTTCCTTTGTATGCTGAGAAATACAATATCATCTTGAGCTACTCATACCCACTTCACTAATGAGGAGATTAATCCCTGTTCCATGATTAATATCAGTAAGAAAAGGGTGGAGGTTTGATAGACAGGGCTGCTCATGAGAGGTCAATGAATGTCTCTTGACTGACAGTAGAATATACACAGTACAATTTAATCTTTAGGTTTTTAAGAAATGCAATCAATTAAAAGCATTCCTGAGATCTTTTTAACCAATTAAAATAATGAGCGGTTAATCTAGTTTGATAAACTAAGTTAAACATTACTTAGGGCTATTTTGTGCTACAATAACTGTTAAAACACATTGACAGCCTGCCGCATACTTGGATGGAACTGAGAAGCACTAAGGACAGATTCAGTGTTTCAACCACCACAGATTCCTCACATTTTTTATTCTATCCTGAAAACTGATTTTATTGACCTCTGTACCTAAGGAGATTGCAGGAAAAGTAAGTTAAATGGCATCATTTCACTCACACAAATACCATATGTTGTCCTCAATTCCTCCCAAAAGATTAGAAATGTGCATATATCATCAATATAATAAATAAGATGAAAACAACGAGAACCACTGGGGTAGATTTTATAAAAGTACATTGGATTTTAATAGATATGCGCGTAGCCTTGCGTATCTTTTAAAATCCGGGGTCGGCGCGCACAAGGCTGTGCAAAAATCGGCAGCCTGTGGGCGCCGAGCCACGCAGCCTGCCTCTGTTCCCTCCGAGGCTGCTCCGAAATCAGAGCGGCCTCGGAGGGAACTTTCCTTCCACCCCCCCGCACCTTCCCCTCCCTTCCCCTAACTAACCCGCCCCCCCCTTAATTCCCCCCCCCCACATTTATCGCGAAAGTTACGCCTGCCCGAGGCAGGCGTAACTTGCGCGCGCCGGGCTGGCTGCTGTCGCGCCATGGTCCGGTCCGGGGGCTGGTCCGGAGGCCGCGACCATGCCCCCAGAACACCCCCGATGACGCGCCAGCCGTGACACACCCCCCCCCCCCGACATGCCCTCCCCCCCCAGGAAAGCCCCGGGACTTACGCGCGGCCCGGGGCTTGCGCGTGCCACCAAGCCTATGCAAGATAGACTCGGCGCACGCAGGGGGGTTTTGGGGTAGGTTTTCGGGGGTTACGCGCAAAACCCTTTGAAAATCTACCCCACTGTGTTCTGCACTTGAAGATCTAACTCTTTCTCATAACATGTCTAACTTTGTGTTACGCCCGGTCGCAGACGGCTGCGACCTCTCATGCTCACCTCCTTTTTCCCTGCACCGTCAATCCTAAGAAGAATGGCAGCCTCCGCCAACCAAACGCCGACCTCCCCGACGCCATCTTGTCTTCGGAATCACGTAAGGCGCACGCGCAAGGGCCTCCTTTGTAAGTGTCATGGTGGGAACCTCAGGGGCGTCTCCTCCGGATGACATCAACTCGCTGCTGTACTTAAGCTGACCAGCCCTTTGCTTCAACGAGTTAGCAAGGAGTTCCCTCATTGCTGAATCCGCTCCATACTTGGACTTCTGTTCCAGATTTCTCTTTTGGCGTGTGGATGCAGCCTTTCCGCGCTCCTGGCTATCTGCTCCTCGGAGGGCCTTCCTGCCTTAGACTTCTACCTGACCCGCTTCTCGGGCCACTCTCCTGGAACTATCTCATGAGTGCTTTACTACAGACTTCAACGATACTAGCTTCACTGAAGGATCTCTGCGGTGTACCCCATGCCTCGGGCCACTACTGTTCCTCTTCAGTTGAAGTTGTTCCAGTATACCCTGTGCTGCAGGGTATTACCACTTCAGCTACAGGTTCCACTTCCAGGTTCCTGCACCTCAGACCATCTCTTCATCATCTACAGTACAGACATCCTTTGCGTACCCCGCTCTGCGGGCCACTACCGGATCTTCACATCAGTGGTATCTCCCTGGGTATACCCCACTGCTCAGAACTGTACTTATTTGCATCTCCCGCTCTGCGGACTCTGCTTTTCCTTCCTTCATAATAAAAGTCTCTATCATTTAGCTGTGTCCTATGCCACTGAGACTGCGCCTACTGACGGTGAGGCTCACAGGGCTCCTCCCTGTGGGCGGAGACACCTCATCTTGGCCAAGGGTTCACATCCTTACAAAAACATAACACTTTGACAGCAGCAATTTAGAAGTAATGTATCAATATAATATATACTTCATAAAATACTTTAATTATAACATTGAACAACTATAAACATTAATTCTTGCTATGGGGAGAGGATATTGTGTAATAACATTTACTGAACAACCTCATGCTCAAGAAAAGGACAAGAAGTGCAACTCTTCAGCTCCCCGTTAGCTGTGAGAAATTCTCTACCAGGGTGGCATGTTAAAGTATGCACCTGTTGAAGGAAATTAAGTAACTTCCACCAGTTTGTGCTCCTTGGAACTGTAGAAGCTGATTTAAGACTAGGTAGAAATGTTTTCTAAGGAAGGCAGGGGCGGTTCTATAATGAGGCAGGGTGAGGCAACTGCTAAAGGTGGCAGAATTTTGAGGCGGCAAAAAATGCCCCTCCCAGAATGCTGTGGCATGTGCCTCACACTGCCTGCCCCTGCCGCATACCTGGGAACTCTCCGGATTTGGCCAGGAGACTCCGGAATTCGGAACGAATTTCCGGGTCTCCGCACCAACACCTGAAAAATCCGGGTGCTCTGCTGCAGAAGGCTGGAAGAGAAAGGGCCTGGAGCAGCACGCGCTCGAAAGAGGAGGAGCATCGGCACCCGTGCCCCCAGAAGAAAATGTGAAGCCCGGTGCTGCGTGGCAAGAAAGACGAGCAGGAGCATCGTCCTCCTCTGCAGGAAACAAGAAACCGAAGATGCAGGAAGAGCAACAGTGTCGGGCCATGCACCGAAAACAAAGCAAGGGCAGAGCAGGCTGATGCTACTGGAGGAGGAGGAGGAAGTGGAGCGATTGTCCCGTGGGCCTGGGGAAAGAGGAGGCTCCTGTGTCTAATGAGAATCGAGGTGAGAAGAGACAATGAGAGTGCACGTGGGTATGAAAGAGGGAGAGAAGGGAATGAGTGTATGTATGGATGTGTGTGGAAAAGGGAGAGAGGGCGGGGAAGGGGGGGCACCCTCTCATCCCTTGCCTCAGGCAGCAGATTGCCTTGAGCTGCCCCTGATAGAAGGTGTTTTATTTTGTACAAGTTTTCCTCCACTTCCAAATGTTTACATGCAAGTCCACTTCCTAAACTGTATTTTAAGGCTCCTCTGCTTTCTTTTTCCTCTCCCTGATGTTTTTAAACCTATATCCTGGGGCTGTTTTATGCCAAGAAGGCTCACACATGATACTGGTCCTAAGTCTTCCCTCATTCCTTACAAATCTGATGTGGCTTCTCCAACGAGGGAAGGATTTACCTTCAGAGCCCAAAATGTTGGCAGAATTCCGTATGTGAATGGATCCCCCAGTCCGTCACTATATGCCTTAGTTTCATTTCCCTTTTCTTAAACATCTAGAGCTATCCATTCCCTCTTGCCCTCCTCCCACCTAGGAAAGCTGGGATTGGTTGCTCATGCCCTTTATAACCAGTCATTTTGTAGTAAGAGATATGGCTAGAGTCAGTGCAGAGCAGACACCGGGGAGACAGGATATAGATTGTTTCCCTCCCTGGCGAAGTCTCCCTGCCTCATTGGTGTCCCTTTTTGGAGGGGGATTCACTGTGCACAACCTGCCAGTGAATTGTAGGTAAAGATGTAATTTTGACCTGAAGCCCTTTGGAACTTGCACTCCTCGACTGAAACCAGTGAGCCCATTCACTCCCTGAATGAGGCAAGCACCTGTGACAGGCACGGCTGTGTGAGGCGCATGAAGGTTGGAAGAGGAGTCAACTACAGAAGGGACTACAAATCACTCTGCTCCTTTGGGGAAGGTCAGTCTGCAGGCTGTACCCAGAGTCCAGGGGCTGAAGACCAGTGAGCCCATTCTCCCCATGAATGTGGCAAGCACCTGTGACAGCAAGAGTCCTGCCTAGAAAGATTATGTTTTAGAATAAGGTATTTCTCTTTTGTTGTGAGGTGGTTTCATGGCCACTCCTCCTCACTGGGAATTTGGCTGGGTCAGCAGGGTCCCGCCCTCAGACTTTTCCACTCAAGCTGCTGGGAGAGCTTTAGTGCACATTTTACACCACTATGGGAAGCTTGACCAATTTGCTGAATGTAAAGGATACCTCCCCACATTGAAACACCCTAACTGTACCAAAGATCAACTTTAACTGCACAAGTATTTGAAATGGACTTTAATTTGACTTTAAACCAATCAGTAAATTATTATTTAACACCCAATTCATGGTCCTGCCTGTTCTTTCACAGCACCTCCCTCCTGGGAATGCCACAGCTTCAAGTACACACACACACACACACACACATCTGGGCCATAGACAAGAGTCTCCCCCCATAAAAAGAATCCCCCCCAGGGATCAAGAGCTGAGCTTAGGATAGAGTCAGCTAGCTGGATCAGCCCCAAAAGGTATATAAACTACATGTGTACCCTAAGGGAATGACCACTCCCGAATAAGAGGTTACACCTAATTCTTTTGTTCCAGTGATTAATCTGCACACAAAGCTCATGTTCCAACATACAATGAACTTTACTGGGGTACTTCTTCAATCAAAATAACTTATTGGGGTGACATCCAGATTACTTAACTGAAACATGCAGGTGGACCTGTTCTTCCCAAAATCACTCTCTGGAGTCCTCTCTTTTCCCTCTTGGATTTTAGGGTTCTCAATAGGCAGATGTTAAGTTTCCTTCTTTCTATTATGGATTTCCCTTTTTGTACCTGGAATCCACTGCTTAATCTCTGTTGGTTTTCTTCATTCCTCCTCAGTGCACCAAGTTGGAACCACCTTAGATGTCTCCTTTGGAGAAGCATTAGATGGATAGCTCTTTCCTTATCTCCTCTTAAGGGGCACCAACCGGCCCGCTCGCTTCTCTGAAAAGATTTCTGCCATATCGGCATTGAATTCCTGAGGCTGAGTGACATAGGGGTGAACGGCAAAGGTCTTCAAAAAAAGCACTGATCAATCTCCAGGCACAAAAATAACACCCTTTACTTAAAATAGTACTGTGCTCCTTCCTGCAACAGACAAGAACCTGGAGGAATTAAGGATTTTGTCTAGTTCTTGGGCAACCTCTTTCTTCTTTTACCATAAGGAATGGGTGAAACACAATTCCTTCCGAAACAAAAATACTAAAAAGGCAAACTAGCTCACCAGCCTCTAACTGTGGGGATCCAGTACTCAAGGTCTAAAGATTTCCATTAAGAACTCTTCATAATAACGCAGCAGCTCCTGCACTAGGGGTCACTCACTAATATGTTTACCTGCATGCCTGCCTGCCTTTGTAACTCATCCTTTGTCTGTGAGTGTTAAACCTGTACACTGTTGTGATCTAGGGATTCTCACATGGAATGATGCTCTATAAAACACTCAGTTAAACAAACAGACAAGAAAATAAATAAATAAACAAATAAACAAATAAATAATTAATATAAAAACTAGATTGAAACATTGCAGCAATCTCCAGTGGGGGTGCTATGGTCAGAAACTTCATTCCTCTGGCTTACACTGCATAATACAGGGTTTCCCAAACCTGTCCTGTGGACCCCACTTCCCATCAGGTTTTCAGGATAGTCATAATGAATATGCATGAGATAAGTTAGTATATGCTGAGTTTCCAATATATGCACATGTCCTGCCTCCACAGTGTATGTATATACTTTATTATGCTACCATGCAGTGTCATCTTGTGAAATTGCACAGCTTAAATTCTCTGCATGTTGTAGAGCAGTGGTTCTCAACCTGTGGTCATGGACCCCTAGGGGTCTGCTAGACCATAACAGGAGGTCAGCAAAAACCTGTGCCAAGAAGAGGCCAAACGTACCCCATTCCGAAGCGGCTGCAAAAGAGAAGGCCCAACAGGCTGCTGACAAACCTCATCCCGCTGGCGGTTAAAGACTGTAGAGGGCTGGAGCCCGCCGGTGAATCCCATTTTGCCAGTGGCTGAGGTCTGTAAGAGGCCAACTGCTCATCCCATCCCACCAATGTCTGAGGAATGAAGGCCATGCAGCCTCCGGCGCACCCCATCTCACCAGTGGACAAAGATTGCATGGACAAAGATTGCAGGAGGCTGTAGGGCTGCCGGTTCATCCCGTCCCGCCAGCAGCCTGAAAGAGGAGAATGCCACTGGACTTCTCTCTCCTGCAGATTCTAGGACAAAGAGAAGGAGAGGCCTGGGTGAGAGAGAGGGTGTGTGAGCATGTATGTATATCTGTGTGTGTATGAGAGAGGGAACCTGTGTGTGAGAGAGTATGAGTGTATGAGAAAGATGGAGTTTATGTATGTGAGAGAACGTGTGTATGAAAGAACGAATGTGTATGTGTTTCAGCGTGTGTGTATGAGAGAGAAAGATCATGTGTGTGTGTGTGTGTGAGGGCATGTGTGTATGAGAGAAAGGGAGTGTGTTTGTGTGATCATGTGTGTACGTGAGAGAGCATGTATGTATGAGAGGCAGAGTGTGTGTGTGAGAGAGGGAATGTATGTGTAAGTGTGAAAGAGAGAGAGCCTGTGTATATGATAGATGGAGTATGTGTGTGTGTGAGAGAGACCATGCGTATATGACAGAGAGGAAGCATGGATACGAGCGTGTGTTTGTGGTGTAAGAGAGAGAAGGAGCATGTGTGTTTGAATGAGAATAAACATATGCATATGTGTGTGTGTATGAGAGGAGACAATTTGTACATCCCTCTCTATACCCCTACTAGTTTATGGCAATTTCAGGTGAACTAGAAATCAAAAGGTCCCAGGTATGGAGAGTGGGGAATTTAATTCTTTTTAGTTTTATTATTGGCTGTTTGATGTGTCTCATGTTTTGAAAAATTTTGTTGATTGGATATTTAAAAATAATTTAAATGAATTTTAAATTATTGGATATTATATGTGTCAGTTGTTTTTAAATGTTCTTTTATTAGTATGGTTTTACTATTATTGACATTTTATATTTCTTGATGTTTTATGAGGAATGATGATGTTTCTGTATTTCCATTGTTGCAATGCATATGGAGTCTGGCTTCTTGCAATTTCTAGTTCAGTTTTTGCATGTTTGTATTTCTACGTTGTATTCTGTATTTGGAGAGCATCTGTCTTGTGTTATGCATATAGGTGAGGTATTCTGCTAGCATGTAGCCAGGGCTGGTGTAAGAGTATTTGGCACCCTAGGTAAACTTTTAGTCATGAACCCCCTCTCCAACTTACCTGTTGGTTGCAGCTCCAGCACAGTACTCCCTCCTAGCAGTGGCTGTGGCTCCAGTACAATGCTCCCTTTTTTAGCAGTATTAGATCCAGCACAACGCCCTTCTATGCCTTTCACTGGCATGATTTTGCTGCTCCTGAAATTTTGGAACTTGAGGCGATCACCTAGTTTCCCTAATGGAAGCACTGGCCCTGCATATAGATTCTAAATAGACATCTATACCAGCCTAATTTGTTATTTTAACCTAATAGGAGGTATATTGGTATTTTAGGGCCTAGTTTAATATTTGCAATGTTGCCTTTTCATACCTAAGGTTCTTACTGTTTGAGTCTGGCTGTTAGTGTGCTATGATATGGCAAGTTTTCTATAGGCTCTAAAATACATTTTTTGCAGGGTTTTGTATTATACAATATTCCTGGTAGTGGAGGAAGTTTGTGTTGCTGTTCCTGAGGTGATATCAGAATTTGAATATTTTGATTTTTTGGTGCGTGGTAAGGGGAAATGTCCTTGTTCTGCTATGCATTCTTTGTTGGGGGGACTGTGATCACAGGATATTGCAGAATGTGAAGTGCAGGTTTTATATTGGGATTTCTCCCACTCATATCTTGAAGAATGTTTGATTTATGCTCTTGAATAATTTTAGTGGTAGTTTTACTAGGTGGCTGAAACTGGGCAGGGTTTTCTTTGTTCCTTAGAAGGTTCTTCTTTCTGAAGATGCCACTGACATGCAGGCCCAGCAACTTGTGACATTGATGCAAAGTGTTGTAGCAGTGCCACTTGCTTTAGAAATGGGGGTGTCAAATCTGCATGGATGTAATCTGGTAACAGGTAGCTGCAGAAGAGCCACTTGACCCCTGACAAGATCAAACTAACAGGTAGTTTCCTTGTCACATGTGATTTTCTTTAAAAATCATAATTTAACCAGACACTTTGGGGTAATGACTCTCCCGCTTCAGCGGTACAGTGGCAATAGTAAGTAATGGGGTTTCTGTTGGTAGGGAATGAGTCAATGTCAGATGCTATCCAAAGTGCAGATTGATAGAGGAAAATGTTGCTCTTTTTCCGGCCTGGGTCTTCAAGGGAAACAAGTGACTGAACCCATCCAAGCAGTCTCCCGGGGATCGAGAGGGGAGACAGATGGATTACAATTGCATTAAAAACAACTTTAACTGTTGAGTTTTATTTGTAACACCCTGAAAATATTTGCAGAATTAACAATGCATTTGCATTAATATTGTCAGTATCAACATTTAACAATTTTCTTGTTTTGCCTTGCAGGTAACAATAAAGCTAAGAAAAGAAAACTGGTTCTTTCAACTAGTAAGAGTACTCATCGGATAAGTATTTGTTAATTTCTGTAAAAATACTTGCTTGACTATTATTCCTTTAAAGAATTTGAGTCTTTGTGTGAATGTTTCATCTTTCAGGTGCTGTGGGTTACTGTTGTGTTCCAGGGGTAAATGGTAAGTATTAGAACTGCTTGTTCTCCTGTTTGTCTGTGTTTTTCTTCTCTTTTCCTTTTCTTATATGCTTTCTCTCTCTCCCTGTCTCTCTTTACTTGTGAGATTTGAGTCACTGTATGCAATTCTCTTTTTCCTTAAATATTAAACCAGAGTTGCTGTGTTTTGTTTCCTCAGAATTTCTCTGTCACTCGGTATTTCTGCTGTGGTATATTTCTCAGTTTTTACTCTGGTAGTCTAGCTGGAATGTGTGTTGGTTCCATGATGTATATATTTAACTGACTCTGCTAAACACACACAGGCTTTCATCCCTACCACTGCTGCTGGTTCGTGGAGCTAACGAAATGCTGGTAGCGGGCGCAATTTGAGTAGCGAGAGGGGCTCCTTCTCCAAAGTCTGTGTGGGCACAGTCATCTCCTGGCTTCTTTTTTGACCTAATCTTTAAATAAAATAATAGTGTTTTTCTGACTACACTGTCACCGAATATCTTCCGAAGGTGCTAAATTTTGAATTACCTTTTCCTGTGGTCTTGGTGGACTGGGCTACCTTAGTGAATACATACAAAGATTATTCTGTTTCCTTATACTGGCTAAGGCACAAAGGAATTTCTTCAGAGTTCTGTCAAGCCTAGTGTGGTATGGTATAATCTCACACTCTCTCTCTTTTTACATACACACACACACACACTTGCTTGAGTTCCTTTGGTCCAGGGATAGTTATCTATAATTCAGTTCCTAACCAGGTGTCAGATCTAAGTCTGCATTCTCGCAAGTATTTTGGGTTGCAGCTAATGCTGCTGCAATGGTCTCTCAGTTCTCAATAGTCCCTCACACTGGACCAGAATAAACCCAGTGTACTATTTTTTTATTTTTCAGGAGGCCAAGTCTTTCCAGGAATCATACACTTTTCCCTTTCGCTGTATGTGCTACGCTGCACAGGCAAGAAGCTGGTCTTATTTACTGCTTTATCCCTTACGTTGGAATACAGGTGTAGGCTAGAAATATATAACTCATCTAGCTGCTTTATAGCATTCAGGGTTAAATACAGACCTGAGATCTCAGCATAGCACAAGCTATTACAACAGTTTATCCTTTACTTTAGCCTCTTTATTTAACAGAGACTCTGCTTTGAATATAAAAAGGATATAATTATAAATTATTCCATTTGTGCAAGAGAGACATCTCCTAGCTCTCCTTGAGTTACTTATGATAGCTATTAGACTCTTCGTGCAAGAGTCAAATATACCTACACCACCTGTGACATCAGCTTAAATAGCTCCCAGAAAAAGCTTTTATATAGTTTCTTCCTATATATGAAGTTGTAAGAATAAACTTTTTGGAATCTTTGAGCCTGATTTTGCATCTGGATGGGATCTGAATTACTTGATCAGTAGGGAACTCCCATGTCTTATTCCACCAGGCCTCTTTGCAGCACCTCTTCAGAACGTGCACACAAAAAGGTGGGGGCTAGCTCATTTATACACACACTGGCAAGACTTTTCTGTAGTGCTTCTGTGAAAGGGAGACTGATTTTCTTGACTTTTTTACAACTGGTTCTATGGGTCTGTTAAAGTGGTTTGCAGTATTTTCTCGTGTCACAGACCCAGATTAAAGGGGGTCAGTGCCTTAAGATCAAAGGAGATTTAAAAAATACCTCCTATGACCCCATAATAAAAGTAAAGTCTTTCCTTTCTAATTTCCCTCAAATAAATATATAGAGGGTCCCCCAATTCTTCTGTGGGGTTTGCTGGTGTTTCAACTCAGACTTGTCCAGCTTTTGATACTATTATGGGTCACATCCCACTGCTTTCGCAAACCCCACAAACTCCTTTGAACAGGCAAGATGGGAGTACTGATAATTCCCTCTCCTGACTACCACTGCCAAGCAGGTTCATTTTGGGCAATTTGTGAAGTTTTGGGCATCCGTTTAAAACAGGATAATTAAGGTCATTTTGGGGGCACCAAAACATATGTGGCCACCAGAATAGGTTCCCCTGACCTGCTCGCCATATTTGTTTCTTCCCAATTTTACCTTTGGAAGGAGGAGTTGGGGCATTTTTGGACTTGGACGGTTGACTCTCACCTGGACTCTTTGAATTGATGTGGAGGCATTAGCTGGTCTCCTCCACCCAGAATCAGCACAAATTTTTAAAATTTACTGCTTATTTCTTTTTTTTATGAACTTTTAAAGTCACCCCTGTTTTAGTCACAAACCGGAAGTGATACTTCAGGTTAATGGCCCAATTGACCTGAAGTATCACAGGGATAGACCTGTGGACTATCCCTTTTGTCCTACAGGCTGGCTCTCGCTCCCTTGAGCAGCGGCAGCATCCTCAGTGCTGCGGCCGCTAAATAAACTGCCTCCATGCACCCTGGCCTCCTGTGATAGCGAGTGTGTTTCCCTCTTCCTCTCCCCAGTAAGCCTCAAACAACTGATCTCTGTTTCTCTCACAGCTGCATTGATCGTGGCTGTCAAGAACAGCTGTTTCTCTGCCTCCGGCCAAACTCTGAACCTCAGGGCTCTCAGCAGCAACCTCTGCAGCTCCTTCTTGTCAGCCCAATAGCTGCTTTTATAGCAGCACATAATCTGCCATTTCCTGCTGCCTCAGTATTTCAACAACCACCTCAGGGGTCTGCAGTCACCACACAGGCTTCTTAGACATTGGCTATGACAGCCCTTGAACTAGCAGTGCTCAAGGGGAAACAGGTACAATACATATATAAAATGTACCTTCTTCTCCTTTATTTTAGATTTTTAAGCCTCTGGTTACAATAATAAGTTTTTTCTTTAAAAACCTTGCTAGGGGGTTATTATGTGTACCAAACCTCTCTTCACAAAAGGTTTGTTTCATTCAGGGGTCCCAGATTCATTATTTGGCCCCCCCAAACACAATGAATATAGCAGATTAATTGCATTTGGGGGGCCAAATAATGAATCTGGGGCCCCTGAATGAAACAAATCTTATTTGTTTAAGAACATAAGAAATTGCCATACTGGGTCAGACCAAGGGTCCATCAAGCCCAGCATCCTGTTTCCAACAGAGGCCAAAAACCAGGCCACAAGAACCTGGCAAGTACCCAAACACTAAGAAGATCCCATGCTACTGATGCAATTAATAGCAGTGACTATTCCCTAAGTCAGAGCTTTCCAAACTGTGTGTCGCGACATGTTAGTGTGTTGCCTGTAGTGGGCAGGTGCGTCGCGCAAGCCTGGTCAACTCAGACACAAGTTTGGGCTTTTTTTTCTAGAGATTCACTTTTTTTTTTTTTTTCAGTTCCTGGGTTGCTTATTATTGGGCGATTTTTGCTGTCAGTCGCGGGTTTTTTTGGGCTTGGTGGGTGGGACTTGAGCCCAGCTGTCCCTGTCATTGGCTGCTGCTGCTGATGAGCCCTGGCCACGAGGATTACTGACTGCAAGCAACAGTGTTTGGTGATCCTGGAAGGTGTTATGCACCACGGCAGGCTTGAACCCTAAAGGGAGTGAAGCACTTAACTGGCAACAATTAAAAAGAAGAGGTACATGAGTGTGTGGGGGCCAGACATGTGCTGGGGGGGAGAGATGAATGTGGGGGCCAGACATGTGCTTGGGGGGGAGAGATGAATGTGTGGGCCAGACATGTGCTTGGGGGGGGGAGAGATGAATGTGGGGGCCAGACATGTGCTTGGGGGGGGGAGAGATGAATGTGTGGGGGCCAGACATGTGCTTGGGGGGGGGGAGAGATGAATGTGTGGGGGCCAGACATGTGCTTGGGGGGGGGGGAAGAGATGAATGTGTGGGGGCCAGACATGTGCTTGGGGGGGGGGGGGAAGAGATGAATGTGTGGGGGCCAGACATGTGCTTGGGGGGGGGGGAGAGAGATGAATGTGTGGGGGCCAGACATGTGCTTGGGGGGGGGGGAGAGAGATGAATGTGTGGGGGCCAGACATGTGCTTGGGGGGGCGGGGAGAGATGAATGTGTGGGGGCCAGACATGTGCTTGGGGGGGCGGGGAGAGATGAATGTGTGGGGGCCAGACATGTGCTTGGGGGGGGGGGGAGAGATGAATGTGTGGGGGCCAGACATGTGCTTGGGGGGGGGGGAGAGATGTATGTGTGGGGGCCAGACATGTGCTTGGGGGGGGGGAGAGATGAATGTGTGGGGGCCAGACATGTGCTTGGGGGGGGGGGAGAGATGAATGTGTGGGGGCCAGACATGTGCTTGGGGGGGGGGGAGAGATGAATGTGTGGGGGCCAGACATGTGCTTGGGGGGGGGGAGAGATGAATGTGTGGGGGCCAGACATGTGCTTGGGGGGGGGGGAGAGATGAATGTGTGGGGGCCAGACATGTGCTTGGGGGGGGGGGGAGAGATGAATGTGTGGGGGCCAGACATGTGCTTGGGGGGGGGGGGAGAGATGAATGTGTGGGGGCCAGACATGTGCTTGGGGGGGGGGGAGAGATGAATGTGTGGGGGCCAGACATGTGCTTGGGGGGGGGGAGGGAGAGATGAATGTGTGGGGGCCAGACATGTGCTTGGGGGGGGGGGAGAGATGAATGTGTGGGGGCCAGACATGTGCTTGGGGGGGGGGAGAGATGAATGTGTGGGGGCCAGACATGTGCTTGGGGGGGGGAGAGATGAAGTGTGGGGCCAGAATGTGCTTGGGGGGGGGGGAGAGATGAATGTGTGGGGCCAGACAGTGCTTGGGGGGGGAGAGATGAATGTGTGGGGGCCAGAATGTGCTTGGGGGGGGGGGAGAGATGAATGTGGGGGGCCAGACATGTGCTTGGGGGGGGAGAGATGAATGTGTGGGGGCCAGACATGTGCTTGGGGGGGGGGGGGAGAGAAGAATGTTGTGGCCAGACATGTGCTTGGGAGGGGGGGGGAGAGGATGAACTGTGGGGGCCAGACATGTGCTTGGGGGGGGGGCGGGAAGAGATGAATGTGGGGGCCAGAATGTGCTTGGGGGGGGGAAGAGATGAATGTGTGGGCCAGACCATGTGCTTGGGGGGGGGGGGGAGAAGATGAATGTGGGGGCCAGACATGTGCTTGGGGGGGGGGGAGATGAATGTGTGGGGGCCAGACACATGCTTGGGAGGGGGGGGGGAGAGATGAGTGTGGGGGAGGGGCCAGACAATTTGTTTTATTATTGTTACTCATAAATTATAACAATAACATTAATCTTGGAATATTATATATTTTTAATATAAATGAAAGCTTTTCATGAGATAGGTAGTGTCGTGAAATATTTTATTTATGTATATATTTAAGGAAACATATGTTTCGTTCATTTAACCTTTAACCTCTGGTTTGCTAGTAGACTGAATTATTGTGTTGTGAAATTATGTTTGTCTAAAAAGTGTGTCACCAACATGAAAAGTTTGGAAAGCTTTGCCCTAAGTAAACTTGATTAATAGCAGTTATATGGACTCTCCTCCAAGAACTTATCCAAATCTTTTTTGAACCCAGCTACATTAACGGGCCAAGACAGTAAAGTGCGTTCCGGTGGACCACACTGTTAGTCTGCGTTTGGCCACACGTTTTTGATGCGCTATATTTACCCCTTATACAGTAAGACTAATCTGAGAAAATTCTTTTTCACTCAATGCACAATTAAGTTCTGGAATTTGTTGCCAGAGGATGTGGTTAGTGCAGTTCGGGCCAATACAGAAAGAAGCGCGGGAGAGCCGGTGAGCGCCCGCTTTCCCGAAATGCACACAGGCCAGTGTCCTGGGCCCGTGATTCAGTATCGGCCACCACGCAAATGAGGGCCCCGGGTAAAAGGAGGCTCTAGGGACACTAGCGTCTCCCTAGCGCCTCCTTTTTGACAGAAGCGGTGGCTGTCAGCTGCTTTGACAGTTGACACTCAATTTTACCGGTGTCTGTTCTCGAACCCGCTGACAGCAATGAGTTCGGAAAACGGACGCCAGCAAAATTGAGCATCTGTCTTCCAACCCAAGGGCAGATTTTTAATTTTTTTTTTTTTTTAATTTTTGATTTTTTTTTAATTTTTGGGGCCTCCGACTTAATATCACTATGATATTAAGTCGGAGGGTACAGAAAAGAAGTTAACACCTTTGGCAGGCATTGTTAATTTCTGAAAGTAAAATGTGCGGCTTCGCTGCACATTTTACTTTCTGTATCGCGCGAGAATAACTAATAGACCCATCAACATCGTGCACTCCTGTACTCCCTATGCTCTGTATTTAGTTTTAGAGTCACAGGTCCCCTGGGTTCTGGACCGTGTTTAGAATCACAGGTCTTCTTCACAACTCTGCACTCCACACAAACACCTTTTTGGAGGCTAGGGATTTTCTGTGCAAAGCTTAGAAAAATCCCACGCATGATACCATATGCCGGAGCGAGCGGTGATTCCCACAGGCCTGGAGACAAACTAGACTGGCTACATCCTTCTTAAAACAGTAACTCTTTATTATAACTTCACACATGCACAACCATAGACTGTCTTCTCCTCAGACAGTGTACACTCTTTACTTACAGTGTGATGCTTCATCTCAGCTCAAGGTTTGGACAGTTTTACAATCAGGAGCTGCCTTCTTCCCAGAGGCCTGGTCTGGTTATCCCCACCTGGATCCCAGCTCTTATTCCCCAGTCTCTGGTTACACCCTCTGAGCCCCACCTGGGATCCCACCCATAAAGCATACAATCCTTAAGGCATTTAAGGTGGACCAGGCATCTAGCCTGGTCCTATACTAGTAAATAGGGTAACATTAGGATCACTGCCTCTCAGAGCAATCAGTCAGAGGATACAGCAAAGTTCCTGTAGGGACTTTTCAGAAAAGTAAATTTAGAAGATTCCCTTTGCAAATTTGGGCACAGACTATGGATTCTGCATCCGTCTCTCTTGGTTCATTTGGCTGTGCAAAGTTTGAAAACTGCAATTGGCCCCTCCCTCAAGAATGATTGCATCATTAGCCAAAGAGAGTGCTGAGCTGCTTAAAACAGAACTCTGATCCTGTCAGTGTATTTACTATAGTCCCAATGGCAGAAGCTGCTTCTTTAGAGAATACTGTGCTCCGTGAACATGCAAATGAGGCTTCATTCACAGCCACAGCTGCTGCTTGTAAGCAAAAGTATGTTTTAACAGTCAAAGCCTTACAAAAGTATGAATCTGAAAAAATGATTAATAAAATGTGGGAAAAGTCAGAATCTCATAGAAAAATGTTTCCCAACACTATTGGTATAAAGGAAATTCAGCAAACCATGAGACAACTCCAGTATAGTTACTAGGGATGTGAAGTGCCAGGAGCAGGTAGGTACTTTACCTTGCTCATGGCAGGAGTTTGTGTGCATCAGGGGGATAGGAGGGGGTCCAGTTAGTGGTGGTGGGTGGCTGGCATATTAGTTAGTCATAGTGCTAAATAGCAAGTTATCTGGCCATACAAGGCCAGATAGCTTTTTTTTTTTTTTTTTTTAGTTAAATAGTTATTTTCAAATATAGCTGGTTAGATTTTTTAATGTTCTGGCTATATGTAACCGGATAACTTTAGGCAAGCATATTCAGTAGGACATTCATCCTTCAGATTGTAAGTCCTCCATAGAAGGGAAATACCCTCAATTCCTGAATGTAATCGACTTTGAAGTGACTGACCAGAGATGAAAGTTTAGAATATAAATCATTAAATTAAAATTCTAGCAATTCTTGTGCATTAGCCATTCTTCCCACACAGTCTCAGCAATACTCACATAGAATCACTGACTTCTTCAGAGCAGGAACTTTCAGAGAAGGCCAGAGAATCTCCTATAATGTTGTTAGTGTCCATGCCTTCTCTCTGGTGCCTCTTGGCAAATGGCTAGGACTATTTCATTGGTACATAGCATCCATGATAACCAATGGATCTACTGGCCTGGATGAACTTGAAGGCCTAAAGAGATTCCCATAATCACTTCAAGTCTCACTGTCTGAGTCCCACTGCAGGATCAGCAGAGCCCACTTCTACTCATAAATCAGGCTTATATCTACACAAGGCATGCTCCCCGTACAGGTCATCCCTTCATACACTTATTTAAAGAGAGAGGCAAAAACACATTATTTGTAGCACTGGGACAGAATTTAGGGCCTAGGCCACACAAAGTATACTTCACAGCAAAAGACAATAAAAGTGAAATGAACAGGAGGAGAGTGAAAACCTACCTTGCCTACCCTGACTGGCTGCCACTGGAAAATACAGCTGGAAAACATGTTTGCAATTACAAAAATAAGAAAAGCCCTCATGAGTTTTGCCTCCTATATTCAGGTGATAATGTGCATATGCATTGTATGAAATTGATAAAGTAGAAAGACAACTACCGGCCTACTAACCACATTCTGTTACAAGTACTCAA
Source organism: Rhinatrema bivittatum (assembly GCF_901001135.1). Lineage (NCBI taxonomy): Eukaryota > Metazoa > Chordata > Amphibia > Gymnophiona > Rhinatrematidae > Rhinatrema > Rhinatrema bivittatum. Next base: position 176,033,223 of record NC_042620.1, on the reverse strand, counting down.
AAAACTCAAACCGCTCCTATTCCATTATGATTTCAGATCTGTCCTCCAAGCCATTCTGTTTTCCAAGATCGACTACTGCAATTCCATTTTGCAAGGTCTCCCGGCTTCTACTATAAAACCCCTCCAGTTGCTCCAAAATGCAACGGCGAGAATTTTGACAAATACCAATCGGAGAGCGCATATCTCTCCCATTCTAAAAGATCTTCACTGGCTCCCAGTAAACTTCAGGATTCTCCATAAATCACTCACAATTATCCACAAAAATATTCACCATCAGACTCCTCTTGATCTGCTACACCCTCTCAGATTGCACTTGACAGCCAGACCCTTAAGGGATGCCTACAAGGGATCCTTACACGTTCCTCCAATCAAAGTTGTGCACCACTCAAACATCAGAGACAGGACGTTCTCTGTCACAGGTCCCTCCATCTGGAACGCCATGCCTCCGGACCTCAGGCAGGAAACTTGTCTACTAACTTTTAAAAAGAAACTAAAGACATGGCTGTTCTGCCCAGCCTTCCTCGCCTCTAGCCCAACAGCCTGACTTAGAATTGTTCCAGCAATTATGTAAATAAACAATCGCTAAATCACTCTTACAAGTTATCATGAGGACGGCTCCTTGCCTTCCTCCCATACTCTCTTGTATATAGTACTTTATCTTCGTTCTCCCTCTCTTATTTCCTACTCCCAGTTAAGGCATCCTTGTTATAATGTAACTTTATGCTCCTTCAAATTGTCTCTTGTTGATTGGTTGGTTACAGTTACTGCTTAGTTTGATGTAAACCGAGTTGATTTGATTTGTATCAAGAAAGTCGGTATATAAAAGCCTTTAATAAATAAATAAATAAATAAATTCTCTGAGGGGTCCACCGGGGTACAAAACTGCTCAAGGGTCTAAATATTTGGCTATGACTTATGTGCATGCCAGCTGACCCTTCGTATTTATAAACAAATAAAGAATAAGTTACAGGCAAAATCTTAGAATCTTGGGTAGAATACACACTGCATTTTCTTGCCAGGTACTTGTAGCCTGGATTGGCCACTGTTGGAAACAGGATGCTGGGCTTGATGGACTCTCAGACTGACCCAGAATGGCAGCTTCTTATGTTCTTATGTAGAAAGACTGTGAGGGAATTGATTTTGTATTTTCAACATCTAAAAGGTTGCAGTACTGGATTCAGGAATCTTAGAAGGCAATCAACATGATAATAAAGTCTCCTGTTATAAGACTATCAGCTAGACTGCAATAAGAACTTGATGACATCTATAAATTTTACATGGGTAAACGCATGTTTACAAGCACAAGAATTCATGTTGAAAATTTCTCCCCATCTGCGATTAAAGTATGCACGTTGTTTAAAAGCATGTGTACTAATTTTCCCCTTGTGAAAAAGGGACAAAGTTAGGTCAGGGAGGGAAGGGGGTTTAACGTAGACGTGGAGATTTCATTATAAGTACTTTCGTGCACGTGCAAAGCATCTGTGGGCAGTAGCAAAATTGTCCTCTTAATGGTCAACAATCAAAAACTTAAGTAATTTGGTTTTTGAAATTCAGTTGTAAATCATGTGAAGCCTTTCAGGTCCATATTCGAAACCTGCTGAATAGATAAGATACATGGCTAATTTTAGCTGGTTAACTATAGATGAATATTCAGCTGAATATTCTCCTAATTTATATATTTTTTAAATACTTCTAAGCCGCATCATCCTACGTGACACACAGTATATCCCTGACATGTGAGGATCTGTCCTCAATTTTGTTGAAGAGATTAAAAGAGCTTGGGATTTTTTTATCTGAGTTGAGACCCTGGTCTGGCCCTGTGAGGGGACAATGACCCAGATCCAGATACCAGGTGTTAGAAAATGTGAGTGCTTTTCCCTATCAGTGAAGGGAATGCAGTGAATCATCAGCTTCGAGGAAGTTTGGAATTTGAAAGTGGTTTTTTTTTTAAATTTTTGTTAGAAAATGTTACCATCCTTCCTCACATAGAAGCCAGGTGTTTGAGCATCCCTACTTTTCCAACATCAGACCTTTCCTCGAGGGAGTTACATCAGGAGGAGTCCAAAGTCTGGATCAAGGAGTGAAGAGACAAGGTCTTTGGAGATCCACTCTTTAAAGACATAGGTCAGAGGCTGGGGTTTAGCAGAAATGGACTCCTGTGGACCTCAGGTACAATTTTCAGACTAAGGGGGACCTCTTCACCCATAGGATTTCCCAGGCCAACTGGGTACTTTATTCTCTTACTCCCTGAAGGATAAGTTCTAACCCAGGATCCTGTACTGAGGACACCTACACAGAGATAGAGAGTGGAAAGGAATTCAGAGAAAGAAATCAGTCTGACACAGATGTAACTTTGAATAGTTATCTACTGGATTTGAAATGTATTTATTTATGAAGCATCACAGTAAAGTTTATTTAAATGTCCCAAACTGTGTCCTGCCTGTTCCTGAAGCAATTAAGAGGTAGATTTTCAAAGGGTTACGTGCGTAACTTACGCGCGTAACCCTGTAAACCTGCTCCTGCGCGCACCGAGACTATTTTGCATAGGTTCGGCGGCGCACACAAGCCCCGGGAAGCGAGTATATACCGGGGCTTTGAAAAAGGGGCAGAAGGGGGCAGGTCATGGGCGTGGCGCCGATCCGGGGGCGGTCCGGTGCGGGACCGAGGCCTCCAGCGCAGTGGCTGTGCCGGGGTATGGCGTGCCGGCAGTTGGCCGGCACGCGCAAGATACGCCTGCCACAGGCAGGCGTAAATACTTAAAATAAGGTAGGGCTGGGGGGTGGGTTAGATAGGGGAAGGGAGGGGAAGGTGGGGGGGAGCGGAAGAAAAGTTCCATCCAAGACCAAAGGCCGCTCCGATTTCAGAGCGGCCTCGGAGGGAACGGAGGCTGCTCGGCTCGGCGCGCGCAGGTTGCACAATTGTGCACCCCCCTGTGCGCGCCGGCCCTGGATTTTATAACATTGTTAGTTAAACAGGGCAGGGGATTGGATTCCTAAGAGACAGTGCTAAATGCCTGGAAATCTGCATCCTCTATGTATTTCTTTGTTTGAATATCCCAGAAGTATTTGAGTCCCACCGAACTAAGCAACGGGTTTCTAGGGAGATTACTGAGCATGGCTGGACTGGAGCAGTCATAAATCTGGGCAGGAGATGCCACTGCCGCGCTGCTTTTATTCCCACCTCCTGCTGCTGCTGAGCCCTGGATTAAAATAGAAGCAACTCTGCAAGCTCCTGCGGCCAGTGCTCCAGCTCCCTAAGTGCTTGTGAATGCAAGCACAAGACAGGAGACACAGCCGATGAGATGAGATAGGAGGGAGGGGGGGAGGCAGGTACATAAGACAACACCAAAAGGACATAAATGTGTACAGAAAAGTAAGATGAAACAGATGTGAAATGGAAATGTTCCAATCTGCTAATTGTAAACTGTTTAAAGTATATTATTATTAGCTTGCTCAAAGGGATATAAATGGTCTAAATTGACATCATATAACATTTACTGACAGGCAGGGACTGTTAAACGGTAGAAGGGCCCGAGGCTTTGTAGGTGGGTGAGTGGAACTTTCTAGTAGAGAGGTTCTTGCATCAATTAGGAAGGGATACCCATGGTGGGGAGGGAATATCTTGGTGAAGAGGCTGCAAGGGTTAGTCAGTAACAGTACTAGAAGTGGAATTTTTGCCAAGAAAGGACTGCAGGTACGCACAGGGTTGATGCAAAGGTATTAGGTGTCATAGGTTAACTTTATAGTCTTGTGTTTCCTTCCCTCCACAGCACTCTCCACAGACAATCAAAAATAATGGATTTATAATAAAAGATGTTACATTAAAAAGGATATTCAAAGAACTGTCTTCTGAGGTAAAAATATCACTTACAGCAACATGTATACATGCATTGCTGTGGGGCTGACCAGAAAACCCTGCAGAAAAAGCAAAATAGACACTTAAAACATACATAGTAATGTGTGGTAAGTGTTGGCTTGGCCCTCACAAAGCCATGAATAAGTTAAATTACAATTACAATAAAGTAAACCTCTCATTACAAAACAGCACTCAAACAGTAACAATACCTATGCAAAGACAACACTGTAAACATCACACCAGACCTTAAAACACTATACATCTCCTATTAGGAAAACAGAACAAAGCAGACTGCAATAAATCCCTACACAGAAACTATAAGATGGCAACTTTTAAACAGGCGTGCGGGCACACGTGTGCATGTTTGTCAGCCTGCGCTAGGAATGTGTCCATTTTATAACATACGCACGTATATACATGCATGATATAAAATAGCCTGACCACGTGCACATGAGCATGCAATTTTAACTTGACAGGTGCTATGTGCGCAAAATCCACTTCTACGATATAAGTAGGGGGATTTTCAGACACACACACCGACACATTTGCCACTTTTCCTAGTTCATTTCCAGTTTGCCCAGATAAGGGATAGGACTTCTTAACACCCTAGTTTAATAGCCTCCCTTCTCCCCTGTTAGCACTGATACTTAAAATCATGCCCATCTATTTATCTTTATTTTATTACTTACACATCCTCCATAGCAGAAGTAAAGTTACGTGGCAGGGGTCCCAGCAAGCACTTGTGCATGTAAGTATTTATGAGCTAATTTGAAGTTTAAATCCAGGAACTCCTATGCCCCTCCCAAACCACGCCCACCCCCCATTTTTGGAGCTTTTCATTTGTGCGTGATGCGTGACGGGTGGATTTTAGTGTGCCCTTAGGCCTCAGCCCGACCCAGACCTTTAGAGCCGAGCCAAGGGTTGACGGTGGCTCCGGTTGGCCGACGGTCTTACCCTCTGCCAGGCCAGCAAGCTCCCAAGACCAACATCCGAGGATGTTGGAAGGTGAATGGTCCTCCGACCATTCCGAGCCCTTTCGGACCTGCTGCAAGCAGCATGGAGCAGCAGGCCTGGCCTGAGGTTGAGGGCAGACAGAGACCTTGACACGAAGACAAGACTATGAAGATTGATGCAACGGCATCACATGACACGAGACTTGGGTTGAAGACATGACACCAGGACTATTGAAGACATGACACCAAGGCTGATGTGAAGACATCACGGATCAGTGGTCGATGCGATGGCATCCCGGACCAGGGTCGATGCAACGACATCAGAGACATGACACTGAAGTGCCAACATAACGAGGAACTTGGAATCCAGACAAGACAAGAAGTAGGGAAGGCGGACATTGGCACTGTCTCTCAGGGCGCCCTACTCAGGCCACCCACGGGACTGAGTCACGGACCACCCTGTCCCACTGCGCGTCCCTACACAGCCCTTGCAGGCTGGTCACGGACCACGAGGAGAACAGGACAGCACAGGAAAGATCCAGGACATGACGGCTCGAAAGCACAGGACACCAGTCCACCTGCAGCCAACTCCAACCCGGGAAAGACGTCGTCCGAGGGAGTCCGGCCCACAGGACCAGAAGACTCAGGAGCATAGAAGACGAGACGCAGGAATGAACATCCAGGGAGGCAAGAACACCAGGACGTAGAAGATCATCAAGACACCAGGACACCTGGACGAGGACCTCAGGCTATGAAGACATGACATGGCATGACGAGAAGACAAGACGAGATGAGGAGCTCCACAAAGACAATAGAAGACCTGACAGAGCTCTGGCAGGCAGGAGCCTCCAGAGTGAAGTAACTCCGATGCAAGGCGAAGAGCAGACTGACGGAGCAGCCCTTTATAGGGCTAAAGCAGGAAGACCCATCAAAGGTGGGGCCAGCACACTTCCTGTGCCTAGCCCTTTAAATTCTGCAGAGAGGCACGCGCCTAAGGAGAGAGCAGGAACTGTGCAGGACCGCGGACAGCGGCCTGCACCGACGTAATCGCGTACAGACGCCGGCAGAGCCTGAGGAACAGGCCCTGCCATCGGCAGCGGCTCCAGCTGCTGCGGGGAACCCCGGGGGCGGCTTTAGCTACCGGGCCAGCCTGGGAATGCAGCCTTAGCGCTGCGAAGATGGGAGCAGTGTCGGGGGCGGTCCCGGCCCCGCAGGAGAGGTAACAAGGCCGCGGCTCCGACCGCGGAGCACAGGAGACTCCAGGGCAGCCTCCGGGCTGCGTGGGCAGCAACGACCGCAGCTCCAGCCGCGCAGAAGGCCCGACAACGGCGTCCTGCCGCGTCGGGTGAAGATGCAGCATGGGGTGAGTGTGCCTGCTCGCGGGGAAACCTGCGGGCAGAGTTCATAACAGTGCGCACATACTTGGGCGCCTTTTAAAATCCACTCAGTGTGTACTGGCCCAACATATTTGTGTATCTCCTGGTTTTGGCATGCGTTGGGCTTTTAAAATTCATCATTAAACTAGCAGAATGCCTCAACTTGCAGAACACAGAGCCTCACGAAATGCAAAATAGAGAGAGCATAAAGTATAAATAGAAACGGGCAGGCAAAATCTGAACTGGAAACCACAACAAACCAGTGCAGTGCAACAATGGAAACACAGAAGCATCACCATTCCTTATAAAATATCAAAAAATAACATTATGAAACAAAAAACATCAATCATAATTGTAAAACCATACCAATAAAAAAGCTAATGAATAGAACAACCAATAATTAAAAACTCATATAGGAATTTTTACAAATTTCTCAAACCCTAATAAAATTTCAAAGCAGCAGAGTCATCAAATAACACCCAGTAATTAAAACTAATCAAGATAAAAATTCCATTGCTCTTCATATCTGAGAGCTTTTAATTTCCAGCCATCCTGAGATTGTTGTAGATTAGCCAGGACAAGGGTAGCGGGGGAGGGATTAATTGTCTTCTCTTCTCCAATAACCCCCACTGTCTAAAGCACACATGTTCATTCTTTCACATGTTCCCACTCCCTCTCACACACACATTCCCTCTCTTTTACTCCCACGCTGCCTCTCAAATATTCTAGTTCACATAACATTTTCACATACGCTCCCTCTTTCACTCACACACACATGTGCTCTCTCTCTTTCTTTCATTCACACAATCCCTCTCCCACACATACATAGTCTTCCTCTTTCACTCACAGGATGGGCCCCACTGACAGCCCACTGAGCTTCTCTTTCTCTGATCTTCAGTTGCTGGCAAGATGGGCTCTACTGACAGCCCCGCTAAGCCTCTCCTTCTGTTCTTTGGCTGCCCACAGCCATGGACTTGTGCAAGCAATTTTGCTGCTCCTCAAGGATTGGTGCTTTATCCAGTTGCCATGTTCACTTATTGGAAGCAAAATATTAAATAATAGGTACACCTTATCATCTATTATAAATTAATTAGAGATTAGCTACTATATATTTTTGTGGGACCTCTCCTCCCAGGGTCATGGTATTTTTACCAGACTCTTATTTGTGGTCTGTGGTCCATTTTACTTTATATTTTTTTGAGTATTTTTATCCATTTATATCACCACACTTTTACCCTTAAAAACTATTATTAAACATTTGTTAAATTTTTGTCAAAAAACTAATGAAACTTTCTAACCACAGTCCAATTTGAAAAAAGTCACTTTAGCTTAGTTTCGGGAAACGCTGTATTCTGCAAAAGTACTTATCTGCATCACTTATTGGAAGCACCAGCTCAGTCATGACTGTCAGTGCATATGTCTGGTCATTGTTGTATACCATCCAGCGTGCTGTGGAGCAGCTATTATCAACTGAACTGAGCCAGCATCTGCATCAGGAGCTGTGGGGGTATATAGTACAGAGGAACTAAAGGACTGAGTATTTTATGGAAGACTGAGACCATGAGTAGTGGGCTCTGCCTGCATTGTCATTTCCTGTTGTGAACTGTGCATGCTGGACCCTTCCTGCTTGAACCCATTTTGTTACAAACTGCCAACGAATCCATGGCCCCAGGGGCAGGAAGGGGAGAGGAACTCCAAAGTAGAACATAATCCTATGGGAACCTTTTATGTCTGCAACTGCATTTGGGCCTGCATGCGATGGCTAGGATTTTATTTGGTGTTAAAAGTACTGATCATATTGTGCCTACCCTTTGTAGTCTACACTGGCGCCTAGTAAAGTGGAGGATCCAGTTTAAAATTTTAGTAATTTTGTTTAAACTGTAACTAATCGAAAATCCATGTCCTTTGGCTTCTAATCTTATTCATTATGCTCCTGTTGTCTTTTTTTTTAACTCTGTATTTATCATTTTAACAAATATAAGATTACAATTATATATGCAGAAGATGGATACAAACACCAAATAATATTTATGTGGGAATCATATTTAAAGAAAAACTAACAAAGGGGTTGTAACCATTACAAGCCCACAATCTTTGAGGGGGAGAAGAAAAAACAGAAGCACAAATAACTCTTATAAGCATAGGTAAGAAAAGATGAAGTCAAGAGGCATCATCTAAAAAGTGATCTTATACGTGGGTCTAAATGGGTACAGAAGTAATATCAAGAAATGATCTTAACTGTGAAGGGTGAAAAAAAAATATAACTATCATCATTATATTTGACAAGACATTTATATGGAAACGGAGAAAAAATTCACCAGAAATATCCAGCACTTTTTGTCTCATCTGCAGGAACTGCTTGCATCTAATTTGAGTTTCCATTGAAACATCAAGAAAACACCACATTTTTTCTCCTGTGCTTTCTTTGAGGTTATCTGATGCCAACCTATTGTCAATTCCATCTCTACAAGCTTATAAACTCAAATCCATACGAACAAGAGCATTTTCCTGTATTGCCCTATTTTTATGGAACAGCTTGTGGCAGAGTTAAGTACAGGAAAGGATATTAACATTTTATGTAAGAGTTGTACTATGTGCACTTATTATGTTTGTAATTAATTTTATCCTGCCACTGTATTTTATTATTATGAATGTTTTATGTTCTCTGCATTGAACTAATTTTTGGAAATCTGCGGATTATAAGAATCACTAAATAAATAAATAAATAGATTTTCCCTATTTTACAGCGACTGTACCATGGAATTATTTCCCCTTTTTTCTTTTGTTGGGTATTTTTACAGACTGCACTAGTGGGCTCCAGTGGTTCAAGTGTACATTTTTTTTCTTTGTTGCAAATTCAACTGCGTCTCCTAGTGAGTGAACTATCTTTGTTAATGGTCCCTATGTGTAGTGATACCTAGTGACTGAATAGTATACCGTACTTATTAATAGTTTCCATGTGTGCTGATACTTAGTGGTGGAGAAGTATAGCAACAACTGTTGTCTAGGTACAGTGAACTAGAAAAAAAAATAGAGATTATACAAGTAAAGATTTTTTGGGCAAAAAGGAACTCAGAAAAATTGGAGTCCAAAAATATATAATCTTAGCAATTTATAAAACTAACCATTATACAACAAGTGCCAATATAATGTTTTGCTTTTTTTATTTCTCATCACAAATAATATAGAGAAGATCTTCAAACTAATTTCTGGGAGTGACTTTTTTTTTTTGGATTATAATGATTATTAAGATACCTGCCTTTGACCACAATCTTGCGGTTTCTGGCATATGAATATAATTTGCCTTAGTACAGCAACATCCTGTGGTTAATATGTAAAACATAATCTCTTGGACTCTATTAACAGTGCCATTGAGTAGTTAGAAAAAGTATTACATGGCTCTATATAATACTGTACAAATAATCAGAGATCCATTTCTTTAACTTAGTTTATACTGGAGATTCTGTAGATAAATGTTAAAGTTTGTTTTAATTGGAATTGGAAGGTCTTTAATCTAATAATCTGCCTAAATTTGCAGGGAATCAGTGAATATTTCTCCTTGAGCAGCAACCTCAATACTTTTGCTGGGTAGGACTGAGAGAGTTGGAGGCATTGTTGATCCTACATTTTGCAAGTAACTGCAGGGCAGATGTCGCCATCAACCATGACCAGAATCCAGGAGCTGGGGCACTTTCACATAGATTGGTAAGGTGTATTGGAGGAAGGAGTACAAGTATAACTGGGCTACAGATATACTGTATGTGTTTCCATACCTAACCAAGACCCAGGCCTCCACCTATTTCTTTCCCCACACTCACAGTAAGGAAGTGCCTGTTTCTGCCCTGAAGTTATGGCATCCAGCCTTTAGACAGCATAGGAAAAAGAAGTTGCTCTGAGGCAGAGATATCTGGGAAATGTAGTTCCAGATACACAAGTTCTGGCAAAGCAGATTTGGTCAATTAAGCAGCTGAGAGTGAAAGCACAAAAAGGGCTTGTTGTCAAAGAAACAGTCAGAGAGGTTGGAGCCAAGAATCTGACAGGCAGGCATGGGTGATCAAAAAAGCCGAGGCCTGCCAGGATAGGACCAATACCAGGACAACCGGAAAGTGTCATTAACTGGTAGGGGCTATCTGAGAAGGGGCTGGAGAAAGCCATTGTGTGGGGTTTTAGCAGGGTGGCATTGCAGCACAGAAAGGGAGGATTGTAGGGATGTGAATCATTTTTTGACGATTTAAAAAAATCGTCAGATATTTTTTAAATCGTCAAAAATTGTTAGAGTCGCGATACAATACAAATTCCCCCGATTTATCATCAAAAATCGTTAAATCAGGGCACGGGAATTATTTGGGGGGAGGGTGGGAAAACCGACACACCAAAACAACCCCTAAACCCACCCCGACCCTTTAAAACCAATCCCTTACCCTCCTCCACCCTCCCGAACCCCCCCAAAATGTTAAAATACCTGGTGTTTCAGTGAGGGGGGGGCCCTGCGCGATCTCCCGCTCTCGGGCCATCGGCGCCATTTTGGCTGCCACTAATATAAATGGCGCCGATGGCCCGATAAAAAGAAAAACCCACCCGACCCTTTAAACCGACCCCCTTAGCCTCTCCCACCCTCCCGACCCCCCCCCAAAACCTTTTAAAATTACCTGATGGTCCAGGGGGGGCGCGGAGAGTGATCTCCCGCTCTCGAGCCATCGGCTGCCACTCATAAAGATGGCGACGATGGGCCTTTGCCCTTACCATGTGACAGGGTATCCGTGCCATTGGCCGGCCCCTGTCACATGGTAGGAGCACTGGATGGCCGTATTGCCAATATTCAAAATGGCGCCGCCGCTACCTTTGCCCTCACTATGTCATAGGGGCCGACGGTCGGCCCCTGTGACATAGTGAGGGCAAAGGTAGCGCCGGCGCCATTTTGACTACTGGCAATACGGGCCGAGTGCAGGAGGTTGCTCCCGGACCCCCGCTGGACTTTTGACAAGTTTTGTGGGGGTCAGGAGGCCCCCCCAAGCTGGCCAAAATCCCTGGGGGTCCAGCGGGGGTCTGGCAGCGATCTCCTGCACTTAGGCCGTATTGCCAATATTCAAAATGGCACCGGCGCTACCTTTGCCCTGTCACATGGTAAGGGCAAAGTTCCTCGGCGCCATTTTTATTAACGCAGCTGATGGCCCAGGTACGGGAGATCATTCCCCGCGGCCCCCCTGCACCACCAGGTATGTGTAAAAGGTTTGGGGTGGGGGGGTCGGGAGAGTAGGGGAGGCTAAGGGGGTAATTTTAAATGGTCGGGGTGGTTTTTTTTTTATCAGCGCGGGCCTCACTAAAAAAAATTAGTGATATGAATTGGAATCGGAACCGATTCCAATTCACATCTCTAACGATCAGATTTCCCCCCCCCCCCTCCCCCAGCCGAACCCGATCATTAAAACGATCGGGCACACGATTCACATGCCTAGAGGACTGGCTTTTACAGAGAAGCTGCATTCACCAGGGAACAAAGGCCTCCAACATATGATTTACCCTCGATCTTCAGAGGGAAATGAACCTGTGATATTGATCTGTGAAGTAACAGATTGCAGTCCTAGGACAGACCTGCGGCTGCGGAACACCACCTGTTATGACCGCCCGGAGGGACCCCCCCCCCCCCCACACACACACACAAATGCCCAGGCAGCAAAGGGCAACTGGAAGCATTCCGCTGAGAACGCACACTGGGCGGCACTCATGCAGTAGAAACCCATCGACGGATGGTGGCACAACTATGATCCTAAGCGCCGTGCTTGCAGGAGAAATCCCATGCCACAGCAAGGACAGAGAACTACATGCCAGAGTTGGTGGCTACATGCCACCTCACGTCCAAGCACAGAGAGTGTGATGACACCTCCCCCACCAGTGCTTCTCAGCACTATGAGGTGCAGACTGACACAGAGGCTGAGACCATGACAAAAGATGACAGAACTCTATTATGGCCGAGGTCTGCACAGACAGGGAGAATGCCACCTGCCAGCATCCGAGGCACTTGGAGCAGATATCTTGTCTTGCCCAACTGCGCAAGCTACGCGTAAATATCACAGTAACTCCAGAGGAGTGGAGAGAACAGTGTGATGACGGCATCCCCAGCACCATGATGCTCTGGATAAGGCATGGTGGAGGGTGGAAATCTATGTCGTTGCCCCCTCCAGTACCTGGTAATGCTTCAAGAAGCAGGCCCTTGAAACTACGTTAGAACCGGCTCACCTGCGAGTCCCCCAGGGAACGACAGCAGCAAAATGTCTGGTGATCAAAGGTGCTTATGGAGTACTGCGGACATGTCTTGAAATCTCTGACTACAGCCACTGGTACCCAGAGTGGTGACAGTGCCTGTAGGGTCCATAGCGCTTTTGTATTCAGTAACAGAAAGCCACCACAGGGCACCCAAATCTGCACCCAGGACCCTGACTATGCTAAACAGAATTATAATCAGTTCAACGGTATATAGTACCATTCCCGGTGCCACATATGCCCATGGATGTCAACCGCCCTGGGGCCCCGAGGGAGACCCGGTGCCCGAAGGCATCAACCAAGGAAGCCATGGGCCCTGCATCCTACCCACAGGTCACCGATACCAAAAAAAACCAATGACCGCCAGTGCCAACGACACTTCCCCTCTGCTCACTTATTCTTCCGGGGGTGTTGATGCTGCGAGCTCAAAGGCCTCATAAGTATTACGGCTGATGAGAGCCTCACTGGTGCCCATTAACATTGAGGGTGTGTGAATCCCAGCGGGACCTCCAATGCTGGGATTGATGACTGAAGGGAAATCCCTGAACTTCTCAGTGCTCCATAGTGGACAACACCCAGGAGCCTTGAGGTCACAGGAGCACTGTGTATGGATACACCAGCGCACCAGAATGCCTTGAGTAGATGGCTTCCCCTGTGCTTGATCCGTAAGAGACCAAAAATCCTTTGCCACCTGAGGATTGTAGGGTCTTGTGAGGGCTTAAAAGAGTCCCGGCAGTCAATGGCCTCGGGTCAATAAGGGCACTCAATGGCAACCCCAGTGCCTGGTCGGTGGAGCTCAATGTAGTCGAGGAGATAATGGGAGGCATTGGAGCTCTGAAGGTCTCTATGGTGGCTTCATACCTCGAGGGCATCAATGGTATTGGTGCAGCACCGCATGGTGATAGCATTGAGGTCATTCTGGCATCGAGGCCACCACCTCGTTGACCTAGAGGGGGCCAATGCATCAAGGGTTCGCACTTCGATGATATCAAGAGCTGCTGCAGCATCAATGCTATGCACCTCAACAGCATCGATGGCCTGCTACTGCTTCAATCTTGACAGCCCCAAGGGTGGCCATTCACGCACCTTGATCGATTGAGGGCGTCTATGGCATTGAGAGCTCCACGGGCATCGAGGGCCAATTGGCATCAATGGTACCATGGTCACCACAGCATTAAGTGCAAGGGCATCGAGTGCATCGAAGGCACTGTGGCATCGAGTATGTCGTACCGCAGCACCAAGGACACTGCGGCACCATGACACCAAGAGCACCACGGCATCGATAGCATCGTGGTATTGAGGGCAGTGTGGCGTTGAGGCATCAGCGGCATCAACCTGTGCTGTACTCCGCCCCCCCGCAATGTCCAAGCCGGTTCAGCGAGACTCCAGTTCCACCGTTGCCGATGGACAGAAGGTCACTATCACATCGCGAACGGTCCACATACCTTGATGGCAACGAGGGCAACCCTGGACCTCAATGGCGTCAAGGGTGCCCATGGTGCCCGAAGGTGGGCCCGGTCCCAGATGCGATCCCGACATCGATGCGTCAGACGAACGGCGCGCTGGTCACAGCCGTGCACACAGGGCCGTTGCAACGCACTGTGCAAGTCATGCATTTGAACGGGGCAGCGGCGGCTCCTTGGAGACGGTGGCCTGGATCCACCAGTGGCCAAACTGAACGGAGGCTGCGGGGCCACCCGGAGAACTCCACCCCAAGGGCAGCCGAAGGAAAATGCAGAGGAAGGATGCCAATCCCCTGCCTGATGTGATGCAGGGGAAAAAAAAATCACATCCTCTTTGCAAACCGACAGCAGGAGCAGTGGCAGCATTTGAGTGACATCTTCCCCTGCTGCTGCTGTGGGGTCAGTCTCGTGAGAGGAGCAGTGAAACTTCGCAGCTCCTACCGTGAGACTGGATCTGCAACAGTAAGAGATGATGTTACTCAAATGCTGCTCCTGCTGCTGGCTCGTGCTGGCTTGTTCAGGGTGAGGGAGAAGCCCAATACTAATAAACTGTGGTAGGGATTCCATGCACTTGGAGTGGGAGGAGGAAGGCCTGGGAGTGACTGGGTGAGAAGTTGGGGGAAGAGCATAGGGAGGGGGGAGGAAGAAAGTGATGAAAGCATAGAAAGGGGAGGAGAGAGCAAGGGAGGGAGGGAGAGGGGGAAAATGGGGAAAAAGCTGAGGTAATGAGGGAATAAGGTGAGAAAGGGGAATCATCAAATAGGGGTGAGAAGAAGAAGAATCTCTAGAGGGTAGAAATGGGGGAAGAACTGAGGTAGTGTGAAAAGGGGAGGGAGGGAAGAGCCTCTAGAGGGAGAGAAGGGGGTGAAACAGGAAAGATAGTGGGGGAAATGGGAGGAAGAGCTGAGGTGGTGAGGTAAGGAAATGAGAAGTAAAGGAAAGCGCTGAGTTACTGAGGCCACAGTCCATCCGGTGGACCCCATCCGTCCGCCGATGGCCTAAGTAGAGAACAGGCTTTGGGCTACTGGTGGACCGCATCCCATCAGCGGCTCAAGTGGAGTGGATGCCACCTTGTGATCCTGACCCGATAAAGGCTAAAGTGAAGAGACGGGCCCAGAGCTCCTAGGACAGCAATTGGAAGAAAAGAAAAGGTGAAGTCCGTTTGTGTGAGACAGCATATGTATGTGTGTGTGTGTGCGCAAGTGTGGGAGAGAAGGAGTATGTGCATCTGAGTGAGGAAGCATAAGTGTGTGAGCATGAGTATGTATGAGAGAAAGAAAGTGTGTGTGCATATATGAGAGAGAGAAAGGAGAAAGTTTGGGTGCCCTCCCTCCACCACTAATTCCCAGGTATGGAGCGAGGGAATTTTTTTTTTTTAATCCTTATTAGTTTTAATTATTGGGTGTTTCATGTGTCTGCTGTTTTGAAATATTTTACAGGTGTTTTGGAAATTAAAAAAGACAATTTAAAATATTGGATGTTTATTCTTCAGCTGTCTTGAAATATTTTTCATTATTAATATGGTTTTACTATTATGACTGATATTTTATATTTCTTGATATTTGATATTTTATGAGGAATAGTGGTTTCTGTTTTTGCATTGTTGCACTGTAAACAGAGTCTGGCTTTATAGATGCATAATTTGTAATTGTGTGTTTGTAGAGGACTGGAGTGGGGGAGGGGGTGCTAGGGTAATTAAAACTCATGCATTGGCCATGAGTTCCAGAGGAGAGGGGGTGGACTTAAGTAGGGAGGGATGTTAGATTTTTAAAGTTTAGATTACTGGAGGGAGATGAATGAATCATGGGGGGGGGGGGGGGGGGTGGCAGCACACTACTTGTTCATATAGGGCAGCAAAAAAGTTAGCACCGGCCCTGCGTGCATGGGCAACCATTCATGGACATGGCACCAAGGTGCAGCAGGAAGCTGCTAGCCCAGGCTCCACACCCTCTCTCCCAGGGAGACTTTATTACCGAGGCAGGCAAGCAGGAGGGGAGGCAATGTCATCCAAGGCTCCTGCCCTTGGACACTAGATCCTTGAGATATGGGGAGGATAAGCTCTCTTCCCCCCCCCCCCCAGGAACGGCATGGTCCTCAGTCCTTCCACCGTCCAAATCCATCGGTGCCGCTTGATCGGGGAACCACCATGGAACTCCAGCCTGGGTAGAACTCAGGCGAGTCCCCAGGCTTAGTGGCCTACACGGATCACTAATGGATTGCATAAGTCAGTTCCATCAGCACCGGGGGAAAAAAGAGAAAAAAAACCTGCAGGAGGAATGTTTTTTCTTTTTGAAAAGTAACAGTCTCCACCAGGATGCACAGAAGAAAACACACCATGCAGCCTGCAGAAGTTGGAAAGAAGAACAAAACTACCTGAAGAGGAAAGGAAAGAAAATCAGCTCCAGCTCTAGAAAAAATCACTTACAAAAACTGAAAAAAGAGCAAAGCTGAATAAGAAAAAAGAGCACAAGCACAGAATCCGCGAGAAAGACAGCTCTGGGGGAAAAAAACAGACTGAGGGACTCTGCCTAGGGACAGGGTGATGACTACAGCTGCACATGCTCAGTAGGGCAAGCTGAAAGCTCTAGATTCTTTGAGATCAAAGTTCCTTGCTGGGCTCCATCCTATGATGTCACCCCCATATGTGAGTTCCACCATCCTGCTTGTCCTAGGAAAATATATATATTTGAACTCAACAGAAGTAGTCATGAAGAAAATTGTTCCTTCAGTGCCTGCATAATATATAGCCTATGTGTGTAGCTGAGTATACATTTCTGGGTGTGCTATTTTAAATTAATACAAATATATCATACACAGCAAAGTGAGACTATTCAGAAAAGTCCTGAGGAATTGAAATGCTACAAATGTCACTTTCTGATTTTGTTTTTTCTGGCTACTTGTAACAGTAAATTAGGTGTGCATCTGTCTGTTGGGATGGGAAATGGGAGCAGGGGAACAGCATTGTCATACTTTTGTTTCTTTGTTCCAACAGCAGCAAGAAGAGGGACATCCTTGATTGGCTTGTGCACAGCTCCCCACTACCTGGCCCCACCACATTTAACAACCCACTCATCTAGGAGGCAAGTTTTAAAATAGATCAAAAATGGGACCTGCAAGCTAATTTTCAAAGGGAAATTCTCTGAGAATTTCCCTTTGAAAATTCCAGACTGATGGGGGCAGCAGATACAAAAGTACCCCACAGACTTTGCACCTTCTGTACGGAATACATGCACGTTATGTGCAGGGATTTCAAAGTGAAATTTCCCCTCTCAAACTTGCTTTGCCATCCATGCCCTAACCGCCCCCCCCCCCCCTTACCTAAGCAAACTCCTTTGAAACTTGCCCTCCCCATGCTCTCTAGACAGAGGATAAGCAAAATGAATTTAAGACTCTGAGGTCAGGGTTATAAAATCATTGCCACTCTTTAATAGCATTGTATGCAATAGCCCGTCCTCTTCATTTACCTCTGCATGTGAGTTACTCTATGTCCCAGTCTTTTTTTTTGGGGCCTAAGTTTTCAAAACTGATGGGGATTGTACAAAACCAGGTATGTATTATTGATTCTTATGCATTTTCTGTTCATTATTCATTTTGTATGACAAAACACGGTCTTTTTATATACTCAGATTAGTCATATTTAGATAGTTATATATTTTGATGGTTTTATTTGCAATGCTGTCAACTTTATGCTAATAAACTTCCTCAGACAGTAAGCACATATGATAAGAGCGTTGATAAACACTGATATTGTGGACCTTCAGGCTTCTAGACATCAGATGCCTATCTCAGAGCTAATGGTCCCATAGAAAGCTAATATTATCTCTGTTAGGGATGTGCAGAAGAGGAACATTTGATTTGTTTCATTCATTCATTTCGTGGGGATCTAAATCAGATTTATTAGTTTCAAAATGAAAAACAACATATATATATATTTTTTTTTTCGTTTGCCATTAAAGTAAATGGGGGGATCATTGCAGCCTATTTTAGGTGAGACCAGTGCAGCAGTACTAGCAGCAGGCAGCCACAAAGATATTTCTAAAGTTGAAGTACAAGTGAAGTTTGAATTTTTTAACACTCTTGAGAGCAGAGCTCAATATACACTACAGCTTCCTTCCATACCCCTGACTGTTACTGCTCTGCCTACCTGCCAGCCTCCTTACATCACCACAGGATTCTTGATGCTACTGATCTGTCTACATGCCTTGTATTTACCAGCATGAGAGCTTTGGTGTTGGTTATGGTTATACTCTGAGCAATGCAAGAGATACAGGAGAACAGGGTAACGGTACAGTGAGCAAATGAATAGTAATGCCTACATAAGAGGAACAAACCAGATTCCAGAATAAATTAAACAGAGCAGTGACTGTAGCAGCAGGAAAAAAACTTAACCGGAACAGATCAGCATAGGTAGCAACAACATGGAAGGAACTCCGTGTTTCAGAACAACTTAATCAAATAGAGCAGAAGCTCAAGAAAATACTTATCATGGTCCATTCTCTTGTACTGAATCTGACAATTGGCAAGTGCTTCAACAGAATGACTGGGTTCTCTCATGTGACTCTGCCTTGCTGTTACACCTCGCATGCTACACTTTGGGGGTCGTTGTGCCACTGTGCCTTGCTGCCATGCACAAGATCTTACCCTTTAAGGTATTCCTGCCACTCTTGGGGCTGCTTTGCACCGCTCACGTTGCTTTGGTGTCTCGATGCCGCTCTTTGTGCTCCTTTAGGCTCTTTATCAGTGCCTTGGGATTTTTTCCTGCCACCTTGTCTGCTTCATTTCTCCTTCATGGTGCCTTAGGGTGCTGATGCCACTTTTCGTGCCACTTTGCCTCTCCTGCTGCCATCAAGGGTTTATGCCAATGTTGCTGGTGTCCTCTTGGGGTGTTTTCCCACACTAGCTTTCTTCTTTGCTTGTCTGATGATGCTTTAGAAAATTCCTGTCAATGCTGGTACCCATTTTCCCTTTTACAGAGCCTTAAGCTACTCATTCCACTTATGGTGGCTCTTTGCTACAGTCTAGGTAACTTGGAATTCATTCCCCCTTCTGATGATTTCTTCCTACAAGTTTCATGAGAATTGATGAAAAAATCCCAATTCTAGAGTTCAAAGGATAGTAGTGCCAGGCCACCAGTATTTATTTTTATGTATTTAAAATCAATTTATAGACTGCATACCTCCAATAGTTCATAGTGGTTTTCATAACATTTAAAGATCAAGCACTAAACAATTAAATCAGCACAAACATGTTACACATGCAGGAATCTGTATTTAGATGACTTCAAATGCTTGCTAAACACATCTTCAATGCCTTTTTAAAATCTGTATTGCATGAAATCAGCTGAATTTGCTCTGGAAGGGAGTTCCACATTTTGGGTGTGGCCACGAAGAATGCTCTTTCTTTAGTTATGCCCAATCTTGCTACTTTAATTGATGGAATCTCTAACAAATTCTTGTTTGCTGAGAGCAATACATGGTTTGGTTTGTAGA
This sequence comes from Rhinatrema bivittatum, assembly GCF_901001135.1. NCBI lineage: Eukaryota > Metazoa > Chordata > Amphibia > Gymnophiona > Rhinatrematidae > Rhinatrema > Rhinatrema bivittatum. Next base: position 176,013,826 of record NC_042620.1, on the reverse strand, counting down.
TTCTTAGTGTAGACTTAAACCATGGGATAGAATCATTTTGAGTTAACTTATGAACAATTGAAAATGTTTTATATTATATTCTAAATTCTGTTGGGAGCCAAAGTAATGATGCATCCTGGTATCTGTAAGTAAACGGGCTGCAGAATTTTGGACAATTTGCAATGCCATCATAGTATTGGCTGGGAGACCTAATAAGAGAGCATTACAGTAGTCAAATCCATTAATATGAATGCTGGTGTTCCAAGAGTAGAGACACTGCCTGCCCCAGATATACCACAATAGGAATCTGACTGTAACCATTCCCCAGATATACTTCTGAGAGCAGCAAAGGAAGTCCAAGTTTTTGGGACCCTTCAGAATCTGGACCCTAGGTGTTGCGCTTCCCAGCCGCAAACGCTCCATGGCCGGGCCTGCTCACCTTGCTACGCCTTCCACCAGCTCTGGGCACGTCCCTTCCACAGCCGTTTCCAGCTCTCGGCGTCTCCGGTCCCCCTGCGCTCCCGCTCCGGACCAGGTCTCACGGCAGGGCTCGGCTTCCTCCGTGATGTTGGCTCCACCCCTAGGAGCGTGCAGATCGCCCGGCCTCTTAAAGGGCCACGGGCAGAACCCAGCTCTGCGGCGCACCCTGCTTGATTGCTGCTTAAAAGGAAGTAGTCTGACCCCACTTCCTTGCCTTGGCATTTGGGTCGATCACGCTGTGATAGCTAGTTTGTCTTCCTGTTCCAGTGTCTTGTTCCAGTCTTCTGTTCTAGTATCTTGTTCCAGTTGTCTGTTCCAGTCTCCTGTTCCAGCGTCCTCTTGTTCCTTCGTCTCCCCAGGTAGTACCATTTGGACTGTCTTCTCGGTACTGACCTCTGCCTGTTACTTTGACTATGTTTTATCGCCGCCTGGATTTGACCTTTTGCCTTTTTCCTCGACCACATCTGAACACTGCCCAGAACTGACCTCTGCTTGTCCATTGACCATGTCTGCATGCTGCCTGATCACTGACCACATCTGACCACCACCTGGAACCTGACCTTTGCCTGATTGACCATCCTCGAACTGACCACTGGTATTGACCCCTACTTTGGCTGACCATGCTATCCTTGACTCTGGCTTGATCCTCGCTCTTCATTCAGAGACTCTGTTCTGGCCTTCTCTGGTCCCTGGACTCCCTGACCTGAACATCGACCGCGCACCCTTGTTCGTGGTGGGCACACCCCTGAACTTTATCTCTCGGAGATCCTGGGAGGCCCACCTAAAACCAAGTGGCCCAGATAACCAAGGGCTCAACCTGAGGGAACCCCAGGTTGCTATTGGTGAAGCTCCAGCTAGCCTCTGTCTCCTCCTGTGCTCCGTCTCCTGGTGGCAGGCACTCTCTGGGGCCGACCAGGGAGCCTACCAATCCTGCACCAGGCCAAGGGTCCACCTCCTGGTGCAACACTAGGCATGTGTTTATGTTGCCTATGTCTAAATCTGGCCCTAATTGTATGGTTATGCATCTTTCAGTATTGAAATAAAGATTCAAGAAATTCTGTAACACAGTTTTTTATATTTATGCCTCTGGTTGTGCATATTTCAGTATTTAAATAATGAGATTTCAGAAAATATCAATAATTGTATTATTTATTAAGGGTTCCAAGAGAATACCACCCCTCACACTGCTGGAGGAGCACCAAGGGATAAGCCCCCTGCCAGCCCAGTTGTTGACGAAAGTCAATAATGTGGCCCCAGTACAAAAAAGTTTGCCCACCTGACTTAGACCTTCCATCACTTCACCTTGGCCCCTTGCCTCTTAACCCAAAATCGTAAACAAAAGACAAGTGTGATTTCACTTCCACAACTCAATTTGTAGGTGTAAAGCATGTTACGAAGCGCTAGGAGAGTGGTTCCACTTTCCAGGGGATTATGTGTTCTTGGACCATGGCTTGACCCCAGAAGAACTCCAAAGAGGTGCTGAGGCAGGCGAGGCATGCCTGAGCAAGGGCTGGACAGGAGCAAGGCTGGACTGAAGACAAGGAAAACTGAAGGCACTGCCCTGCACCGGACCTGCACACTCCGGGAAGACCAACAACGCAATGGTGGTCTTTGAATGGTCCTCTGACTGTTCCAAGCCCTTTCGGACCTGCCGCTGGGTAATGGCAAGAAGCGGCAGGCTGGACGGAGGCCAGGGGCAAACGAAGGCCTTGGAATATGGAAGGCTCAAACAAAGACTCAGGTGAAGACACTTGGACGAGGACTCAGGACCAAGGTACTGAAGACGAGGATTCAAGAGCAAAGAGCTGGGTTGAGACTGCGACGCAGCATGCCCTACTCAGCCCACCCGCAGGGCTGGTTGCGGACCACGCTGGACTCGAAGCAGACTCCAGACGAGGTAATGGAGCGAGTGAGAGGAACATGTCCCAGGAACTGTAGAGGCCTGCATCGGGGCATGCCCTACACAGCCGCCTGGCTGGTTGTGGACCATGCTGGAGCGGCACAGGTTCAAGCAGAGACTGAAACATGGACAGAGCAGACACAAGGAACTACATAGACCAAGGACAAGGCTTCAAGCGGAAGTCTCCCGGAGGCTTGCGCTGCAGCTGTGAGAAAGGCCTTGTACCATGAGGCACCCTACTCAGCCCGCCCGTGGGGGCTGGTCGCGGACCACGACATGGCACACCAGGAAAGGTGGCGATGAGGAAACAGGGGTTCAGGACATCCGGACTGGGTCACGGACATCAGGAACGGAATATGGACATCTGGATTGGATCACGGACATCAGGAACAGAAGATGGACATCAGGAGCAGAAGATGGACATCTGGATTGGATCATGGACTACAGGAACTGGAAGACAGATATCAAGACTGACCGTGGACATCAGGAAGACAAGGAGCTCCAACGAAGAACACAGGACCTTGAAGAAGCGATGGAACAGCGAGGACTCCTGGAGCGAAGGACAGGAACATCCAGGAGCGTCTAACTCCTTGCGAAGGCAAAGCTGGACTGGAAGGGCCCCTTTTATAGGGCTGAAGCCAATCAGGTGGGAGTCATCAGAGATGAGGGCCACGGGACCTTTTCCCACCACTGGCCCTTTAAAAGTCAAGGAGAGGCATGCGCCCACGCCTAGGGGAATCCAGGAGAGAAGACAGAAGCACGTCTGGAGCGGCTCCCGACCGTGAAGATAGCAGAAAGAATGCAGGCAGGCTGCAGGCACTGGCAGGGACTGTTACCCTGCTGGGAAAGGACCCCGGCAGCAGCAAGGACATCTGTGGCATCTGCCACGTGGAGGGCCCAAGATGGAGCGGCTCCCGACCGCGAAGATAGCAGAAAGCAGGCAGGCTGCAGGCACTGGCAGGGATGGTTTCCCTGCCAGGAAAGGATCCCTGCAGCAGCAAGGATGGCTTCCATGCATCCGAGGACCCCGGGAGCAGCAGTGGCGATCCCAGCCACGAGGAACTCGGCTTCTGTGCCACGGAGGACAGCAGCAGACCGCCGCTTTCGAGGAGCAGCTGAGAGGCAGTGTCAATGGCCCAACTGGCCATGAAGAGAGAAGGTAGGGGACGGTTCACAACAAAGCATGCATATAAATTTGGTAATGTAAGCACACATACCATTACAACATATTAACTTGAGCACAAACTATTAAACCCTGCCCCAGAATACCACTAAATCAGTGTTTTCCAACCCTCTCTTAGAGGCACACTGTGTTGAGATGGAGGGACAGATAAGCAGAAGATGGACCATGCAAAAAGGGAAAGCATAGCCACAGGAGAAAGGAAAAATACAGGTATATTGATTCATAGTTATGGGATGCAGTCTTGTGCTTGAGTTCACTGTAAAACTTAGTGTTAGGTAGGCAACCTTCCCTCTTTCTTCTACTCTGATAAGAAATCAGTCTGGAAACCTTCAAGGACACAGACAGAGAAATACAAAATACAAGATGGAGGAGAGACGGCTGAGGGGGGATATAATAGAGGTCTTTAAGATCATGAGAGGTCTTGAACGAGTAGATGTGACTCGGTTATTTACACTTTCGAATAATAGAAGGACTAAGGGGCATTCCATGAAGTAGGTTAGTAAGTAGCACATTTAAGACTAATCGGAGAAAATTCTTTTTCACTCAACACACAATAAAGCTCTGGAATTTGTTGCCAGAGGATGTGGTTAGTGCAGTTAGTGTAGCTGGGTTCAAAAAAGGTTTGGATAAGTTCTTGGAAGAGAAGTCCATTAACTGCTATTAATCAAGTTTACTTAGGGAATAGCCACTGCTATTAATTGCATCAGTAGCATGGGAAGTTCTTGTTGTTTGGGTAATTGCCAGGTTCTTGTAGCCTGGTTTGGCCTCTGTTGGAAACAGGATGCTGGGCTTGATGGACCCTTGGTCTGACCCAGCATGGCAATTTCTCATGTTCTTAGAGAATAAGAATATCACTTAGATGTAAAAGTAAACAAGCTGGCAGTTAGGGAGTTAAAATCTTGTCCTTGGTGCTCACTGAAGCATAGTACTAGCTGCTCTTTTTGATAAGGGGGAGCTGAGTGCTGGAAAACACCTGGCATCTGCCCAGATTTAGTTTGAAGATACAGTATAAGACTAAATGAAACCAAGAAAACTATGCAGTACATGTGCCAATCAAAGAAATAAAACCCTAACATGCAGTAAAATGGATGGATTCCTGTCGAGCCCTGAGTCTGTCCAGGTCAGCGTGAACAGCTCTGTAAAGACCTAGAATTCCAGATACTGTCCAGTCCTCACTGAGATAATACTTGCTGTCACCATCTGAAGAGATAGAGGATACTCTTACAGGAAAACGACAGCTTATCGCTATACAAATATATACAAATATCGCTTTTAGCTGAGGGGGAAATCATTTACTCTGCCTATACTGCTTGTATAACTTGTTTTTCTAATTTGTGCTGGCTTGTTTCATATTATATTTTGCAAATATACATATATATTTCATAATACATATATCTCAGATTATTTAGCTCCCATGGTTCCTGTGCCTGGTCTTGTTACGTTTTTCTGTGGAGAATGAAGAGTGCAGCATATGAAACAGAGCTTATAGACAGGAGCTGAGCTACAGAGAGAGACATGCAGAAGACTGGCAGTGGAGGAAATGCCTAGCTTCTGGTGAAGCAGTGAGCTCCTGGAAGGAAGATGCATTCTTCACCCGTAAAAGATGTTCAGTCTTGTAAGGATGTGAAACAGTGAGTAACAAAGGAATCCTCCTAATACAAGAATTTAAATTTCATTATAAAATTGTTTATGAGAGGAAAGAACCCCAGAATGGAAATACCAGAAATTATTCAAGAAGGCCAGGAATAGGCATCGTGCCTTTAAAATCTTCTGCCATTTCTAAGAGAAAAAAATAGTGATAAATTCTGTATCTCTAGGGATCTCTCAGTATGAACTGTGAAATTCTCAGTCCCAGTGCTCAGCACAGTTTTGTGAAAACTGGTTACACTCAAATGAGCCTGTGGAACAGCTCATAAATAACTTTTCCTATAAATAGAAATTAGATCAGTTATGAATCCACAAATTTGGAGTTGTAATACATTATTTTAGGTTTTTACTAAAGAACACTGCTGCCATAGAGATAAGTGATCACCCTTAACTTGGAATGCTTTTATCTGTGGGCCTGGTCCACTACACCAACTAATCAACCACAATTTAAAAGAGCCCTAAAATCATTCAGGATTGTTCCCTGACCAGAGGCTTACATTATATTTAATGTTAGTTATATTTTTATTTTAACTTTTAACTGTAAGTTATTCTTTTCTGATCTTTAATCATTGGTGGCTTCTGGTTGCAACGTGATGCTTCTGGTACATAAAATACACACCAGTGTGTGACTAACTTCATCTACCCTGGGGTGAAAAGTAGCTGGTCTTTGTTCAGTGTATATTACATTATCCTGGAAGAAGACATCCTATTTTGACTGATACACATATTTCTGGAATATTTAAAAGGATATCTTGCTTATTCTATTGAGGATAGGGAATAGACGCAAACGCATTGTGCATATCTGTTACCTGAGTGAGTGAGTCACATTGCCATGTAGCTTACTGAATGCTTATTTTCTGTTTTCCCTCTCTGGTGCGGTTGTCCTAACATATAATTGTTTTAGAATCACTGGAATCCCCTGGCAGATGATTAATGCTTCACAAACTGAGAATGATGGTGTCTTCAGGAAATACCATTAGTGATGACGCAGAGAGTTCCTTTGTTTAGATACTTTTATCTTTGGAAACCAGTCATTTGCCGCAAATACAGAAAAGTTAATCTGATTCATTCTGAAAGTCAACTTTCTCCCCGAGTCTGACTAAGCAACCTAATATATTTAAAGCAATGAAATTCTCACAAAGTATATTTTCTGTGCACTAAAAAGTAAGATGCATCAACTATTTAAACAATTTCATGAAACTGTAAAATAAATTATGCATTCTTTGTGCAAAAATACAGAAATAGGCTGTAATATGTGTCATCTGAAGCTTACTGCTGGATACAGCAATTACTTAAAACACTAACAGTGATTTCAATTTATAATACAATGAACAAGTAGAAATAAATCTAAGCAACTGTTTAGAATAATTAGAACAAAGCTGTAATACAGTCGGGGATTGGTCATCATGGAAGTGGTTTCCTTATGAGTCAATGTTGTTTTTGTTGCAGACAACACCATTGTGATATTGATTTTATTTTACAGTGTTTAAGGCATAATTGCTTTATTCAATAACTATGTGCCTTCAATCTAATGGAAAATGGATATCAATAAAGCTGCTTCTACCAGACGCAATTATAATGCAAAACGAAATCATTTTCCAAGAAGAAGGCAACACTAAACATCCTTCCACATGTATACCAGAAGGATCTGATTGAAGAACTCACTCGCATGCTGAGTTGTTAGAGGTCTAGTTTGCCCTGCAACATAATGAAATTAACTAAAGTGGAATACTTTGCAATCTCAAGAAAAGTCTGCTAAATTAAGATTTAGACATAATCCTAGTCTCTTACCAGAAATATATATAATGAGCAGGTAACTCCTAAGAAATATACACACATATTCAGGGCCAGGACAAGAGTATTTGGCACCTTAGGCAAATCTTTGGTCATGCACTCCCTCTCCAACTTACCTATTGGTGGCAGCTCCAGCACAACACTCACTCCTTGCAGTGACAGTGGCTCCAGCACAGTGCTCCCTTCTTTAGCAGTATTAGACACCCCCCCCCCCCCAATGCCTTGCTTAGGAAGATTTTGCTGTCCCCCAAAGTTTGGCACTCTAGGCCAGCGATTCTCAACCAGTGTGTCGCCAAGCACCGGCAGGTGTGTCACGTGCTACCGGTCTCCCGCTGCTCTTCCCTCCTCTTCCTTCACCGAGTGAGAGAAGGACAATCTTCCACTGCTGCTGCTGCTGCCCGGGCTATCAGCACGTTCAAGCCCGGATGGGAACAGCAGCAGTGTTAGTGGAGGCTGGCAACTGTGGATGGGCCTTTTCTTCTTCCTGCACCTGCCCCCCCTGGCCCGGAACAGGAAGTGTTGTGCAGTGGGGTGCACGGGAAGAAGAAAGAGCCATGCTGCATGGAAAAGTAGCGGCGGCAGCAGTAGCATGGGCTCGGAGCAAAATCAGAAGCAGCCAGAAATCGGCACAGGAGACAGCAGAATTAGCCTCCCATGGCCGATGGATTCTTCTTTCCTGGCCTGCTGGGGCTAGAGGTGGAAGCTGCTGCAGCTACCATTTGTGCTCGGGGGGGGAGGGCCAGGAAGTGAGACAGAGACAGCCAGCCAGCCTGTCTGTAAGTGAGAGAATGTATGTGTGATAGAGAGTGTGTATGTGTAACTGTGATTGAGAGCATGTGTGTAAGTGAGAACATTTGATTGAGATCATCTATGTAAGTGTGTGAGAGAGAGCATGTGTGTGATTGAGAGAAACTGGTCAGAGAGGAGATGTGTGTGTATTTGTGAGAGACCATGAAAGTGACTGGTCAGGGAGATGACTGGAGTGTGTGTTTGTGAGTGAGATAGAAAGTGATTATGGGAATGAGAAGCCTGTGCATGTGGAGAGAGCTAGCATAGGAGTGAGAAATGTGTGTGTGTGTGTGTGTGTGTATGTAAGATATAACATGGGAGTGGGAAGCCTGTGTGTGGTTGTGGTTGTGTGTGTGCATGAGAGAGAGAGAGAGACTGTTCAGGAAGGTAACTGGTGTGTGTGTAAGAGAAAGATTGGTCAGGAGATGATTGGTGTGTGAGAGACAGGAACTGGTATGTGAGTGTGACTGGTATGTGTGTGTGAGAGAGAAAGTAAGTACTTATGGGAATGAGAAGCCTGTGCATGTGCCGAGAGCTAGCATAGGACTGAGATCCCTGGGTGTGTGTGAGACACAGCATGGGAGTGAGATGCCTGTATATGTAAGATAGAACATGGAAGTAGGAAGCTTGTGTGTGTGTGAGTGTGTGTGCATGAGAGAGACAGACTGCTTGAGAAGGTGACTGGTATGTGTGTAAGAGAAAGACTGATCGGGAAATGATTGGTGTGAGACAGAAATTGGTCATGGGGGTGTGACTGGTATGTGTGTATGTGAGAGACAGAGAGACTGGTCGTGGGCCCTAAGGAAGAGGACCATGAGTTCAGAGCTTCAGCCAGCCACTACTGCTTCTGGTATGTGCTACTGGCCTGCATGGAAGAGTAGTAGGAGAGCTGCTAGAGGGGGTTAGTAAAGGTGGCTTTTTAAGTTTATTTTTCTTGATTGATTGCCATTTTAAATACTGAATATTATGTGATGAGTCTGCTGTTTTGAAATATTTTATTGGTGTTTGGAGAATTTTAAACAATTTTTATGAGTTTTTAATTGTTGGATATTATTCTGTTCATAGCTGTTGTGAAACATGTATTCTGCTTATTAATATAGTTATACAATTATTTCTGTGTTGGGATCTATAGCTGGTTGGCTAGTTCTGTTTTCCTAATAGGAGGTGTATTGGTGTTTAGGGCCTGATTTAATATTTGTAGTGTTGCCTTTTCATAGGTAGGGTTGTTACTGTTTGAGTGTATTCCATAATACAGGTGTAACTGTGTGCAGATTAGTTTACGTGCATTACTGCAAATCCTGGGAGTATGTTAGGTTGGTTCTGTGTATGTGACCGAGGTGAGGTATTTTACTAGCATGTAAGTGTTTGTATCAGTCTTATTTGTTGTATTTTCTCAATAGGACATGCATTGGTGATAAACTGCTGTCTTTTCATAAGTAGGGCTTTTGAGCCTGGTAGTAGGACTTTGTGTTGCTGTTACTAAGATGACACTAGAACCAGAATATCTTTTTTGTAAGGTGAGTTGTACAGGGAATGTCATAATTCTGCTTTATATCCATAATTGTGGGTCAGGGGGGTTCCTGTGGATGCAAACTACATTTACATCTAGCCCTGTGACGATCATGGGTTCAGTGTGTCACGCATGTGAGAACCATCTGTCAGGTGTGTCCCGACAGAAAAAAGGTTGAGAACCACTGCTCTAGGCGACCACCTAGTTTGCCTAATGAAAGTACCGGCCCTGCACATATTTGTATCACAAGCCAACAAATGTGCCAGTCTGAGTGGCAGAGCCACAAGTTCAGGATCTATCAGTTCACAACTGTTACAAAATGAGTCTCTAACTTTTTAAGTCTGGTAGGTATATGATATTTATTTATTTATTTGTTTGTTTGTTTATTTATTTATTTATTTATTTATTTATTTTCTATACCGACCTTCATGACAGGAGTCATATCAAATCGGTTATATTCTTATATATTCTTATATATATATATTCTATATTCTTATAGGGCTTGATTCACTCCGGTTCAGGACTTTGTAAATAATGTTTTTCAGGAAATATTATGTCAGTCAAATAAAATTATTCATATCGGTATTTGGAAAAAGCAGCAGATAGACTCTGTGTATCTGGGATGAGTTACATAAATCTTCTTTATACAATTTTTTTTTTGGTCTAACACCTGTTCTTTATCAGCTTCATCAAAATATACATAAGCTTCTACATCCTTTTATAAATATACAAACCATCCTCATGGTTTATTTATTTATTAAGTTTTCTATATCGTCACTAGGAAATACCATCGTAATGGTTTACAATACATAAAGTTTGAGTAACAACAGATATAATCCAGACACATGGCCGGATTTTAGCATAAACAATTTTTATTGCATAGTAAAGGTAACAAGACAGTAACAGCCCGTCGGACAAGGTATGGCCGGATTTTAAATGCCCTGCGCACGCCGGTGTGCCTATTTTGCATAGGCTGCCGGCGTGCGCAGAGCCCCGGGACTTACGTGCGTCGTAAAAGGGGCGTGTCGGGGGCGTTCCGAAAATGACGCGGCGTTTCGGGGGCGTGACACGGTGTTTTGGGGGCGGGTGATGGCGCGCCAGCAGCCCGCTGGCACACACAGATTTACGTCTGCTTTCAGCAGGTGTAAATCTGCCAACAAAGGTAAGGGGGGTTTTAGATAGGGCCGGGGGGGTGGGTTAGGTAGGGGAAGGGAGGGGAAGGTGGGGGGAGGGCGAAGGAAAGTTCCCTCCAAGGCCGCTCCAAAATCGGAGCGGCCTCGGAGGGAACAGGCAGCGCGCGCTGGGCTCGGCGCACGCAGGTTGCACAAATGTGCACCCCCTTGCGTGCGCCGAACCCGGATTTTATAAGATACGCGCGGCTACGCGCGTATCTTATAAAATCCAGCGTACTTTTGTTCGCGCTCGCGCAAAATTATAAAATCTACCCCACAATTTTTAAATAAATAACAACATTTTAAAATAGCTAAAATTATCTCAGTATATTCAGGTAAAATTGGAAAAACCAGTAACTTAAATACTAAAATAACGCTGCATGTTAAAAAACCTTAAAAGGCATAAAATAGGTAATAAAAGGCTTCTTTTTTCACTCCGTAATTGCTATGCCAAATAGCCAGGTTTTGAGATCATGTTTAAACCTTTTAAAATTCATTTCAAGCCTCTATTTCTGTGGTAATGTCACTATTTAGAATAGGGTGAAATAAGTATATGAAATATGTTTATGGTTTAATGTCAGCTTGAACTAAGGCCAAGAAGTTAAAAATGCTTGCCTACATTACAATTCCTGCTCTGCCTCATTTAAATATGTTCAAAAACACCATTGTGCCCCTTCTCCAAAGGAGGCAATGAGGAAAACAGGAGATGAAAAAGGGGATGAGAGATTATGGAAAATATACTCTTAATGGTCTTAATACATTTCCAAACCATGGATCCACATTGTTTTTTAACTCATATCTTACTTCAAATCATATACCACATGAATGGTCTCTGCCAATTGCCCATCATGTTAACTGAGGGCAAAAATCCTAACTTTATAAACCATACAAGATTCTTCTTACATACTCTCTGCCAACAAGCTATAGGGAGTGTGCAGTCACTGCATAATATAAAATAAACTATACCAAAGTGTGAGGTTTGGTTGCCATGTGGTATGAACTGCGGATAGGTTGAGTTGGTGGTGCCCTGATCAATGGACTAAACCTAAGAATAGAGGAAAAGTCCAAAACTCCAGAGGGAATGCCCTCAAGATTATCCTTTGAAACCCTGCCCCTGAGGAACTAGACTATATTTTGAGGACCAGGAAAAAGACATTGCTAGGAAGAGGGAAGTGTTCCTAGCAACTTAGAAGCTGTTTAACGTTTTGCCACAGAATTTTAATATTGCATTCTGACTCTGGATTTGGGCTGTTTGCCTGTGAGGGTACTTGTCCCACACCCAAACTGAGCCTACCTATCTAGGGACTTCATTGAGCCTTGGGTCAGCACTGGAACTATTAGTTCCCTATTGTCAATATCCAAGCAAACTTATCTGTTACATCTGACTAGTATAATACGACGTAAACACCTGACCTACTTGTTTGTCAGTTCTTTGGGAACTCATGCGTATACCTTACTGGGGATAGACACAAAGGATGAAGGGGAAGGGTTAGGGGCATCAGAATGGAGTTATTCTTACCATCTTTATGGGACATTAGAAAGATAACTGAGCTTTTAGCCTTTCACAGCAGCCGTGTTTGAAGAAGTTTGAAACTGCATATTATCGTCATTGGCCCCTGAGGCAGATATAGGGCATGTCAAAACACTGACAGTGTCGGGCTGAGGATCCCTGAACTTAATGAAAAGACTGACCAAAGAGTCCTCAAGTTAAGTACAAAATACATTTTGTTTATAATAAAATAGAAAGTTTCAGGGGGCTTATTTTGAACCGGTGATGATATAATAAAAGATCCTGGTAATGCTGCTGTTGATTTTAGTTACAGAAAAAAATATATTTTAAAAAGGACTTGATAAGAACCTATTAAGGTAGTTCTGGTATATGACTGAAGCTATTGTTCATTTTGCTGAATTTCATTGGCTGCTGTACACTATTCATGATACCTGTACGGCTCAAAGATTGATGTTTTGACCCATTCCTTTTTATTATATTAGTTAACTGAGTTTGTCAATTAATAACCTCTTGGACTTTATCATGTATTCTCTCATGTGAACAACACAAATGTAATCCATTTAATAGATGAATATACTATAGACCAGTGGTTCTCAACCCTGTCCTGGGGACCCCCCAGCCAGTCGGGTTTTCATGATATCCACAATGAATATGCATGAGTGAAAATTTGCATACACTACCTCCATAACATGCAAATTTTCTCTCATGCATATTCATTGTGGATATCATGAAAACCCGACTGGCTGGGGGGGGTCCCCAGGACAGGGTTGAGAACCACTGCTATAGACATACAGGTACCCCACATGAAAGTGGTGCACAACAGATACACTACTTTCAATCACGGCCTTGTAAAGGAACGACTAGGAAGGTGATAAAATCTAAAGAAGCATGTAAAGAGCATGAGCCTGGGTACTTTTACCCATGAGACTGTAAGCTCCTTGAAGTTTCCCTTTGCAAATAATATCAGCATATAAAATGGGGTAGATTTTCAAAGGGTTACGCGCGTAAGATAGGCATGTAACCCCCGAAAACCTACCCCTGCGCATGCCGAGTCTATTTTGCATAGGCTCGGTGGCGCGCGCAAGCCCCGGGACGCGCGTATAACCCGAGGCTTCGAAAAGGGGTGGTCCGGGGGCATGGCCGGGGCGGCAGTCTGGGGTGTGGCCTGGGGCGTGGCGCACCAGCAGCTGGCCGATGCGTGGCGTAACTCGACGAAATAAGATAAAGGGGGATTTAGGTAGGGCTGGGGGGTGGCTTAGATAGGGGAAGGGAGGGAAAGGTGGGGGGGGGGGACCAAAAAAAAAAGTTCCCTCCAAGGCCGCTCCGATTTCAGAGCAGCCTTGGAGGGAATGGGGAAAGTCATCGGGCCTACCCTAGGGCTTGGCGCGCACAAATTGCACAAGTGTGCAACCCCTTGTGCGCACCGACCCCAGATTTTATAACATGCGCGCTGGGTGGCGCGCAGAAATGTACCCCGCACGCGTAACTTTTAAAATCGGCCCCAATGTTTGTATAAAATACCCACGTACAAAGTATCCACTGGAAAGTAGTTGAAGTGATTTTCAAAATGAAATCTCCATGCACACTTTTCCTCCCCTGTCCTGTCCCCACTAATTATTGCAGCTAAAAGTATGCATTCTGGGGTGAATTTTCATACATACGCGCGGGCGTACATGTGCGCGAGCATGTTATAAAAATCGGGGGTCGGCACATGCAAGGGGGTGCACAATTATGCACCCTACTCACGCCAACACCTGCGGGCTTCCCCATTCCCTACCCCCTAGCCTGGCCTTCCCACCCCTTCCACTAGCCTTTTCACCCCCTAAGCCTAACCTAACCCCCCCCCCCCCAATTGTTTTTTCACCTTTTGCACCTGCCTGGAGGCATACGATCCTCTGACACAGCGGCAAATGGCCACTGTGCTGGAGGCCTCTGGCCCCGCCCTTGCCCGGCCCCCAGACTGCCCCTCCTCCGGACCATCCTGCCCCCAGACCGCCCCTTTTATAAAGCCCTGGGACTTAGACGCATCCCGGGGCTTTACGCGCATCACCGGGCCTTTTTAAAATAGGCCCGGTGTGCGTAACCCCCCCCCCCCCCCACGCACATAAGGCTTTTAAAATCAGCCCCTCTGTGAACAGCCTTGAACTTTTATCTGCATCTGGTCGAGGACGTGGTGAGGCAATAATCAGACCATATTTTTATATGGATATACAGGGTGGCCCATGGAAAAGTAGCACTCCTCCAATACCAGTGCATTGGAGGCTGGCTACTTTTCCATGGGCCACCCTGTACTTATGCTTATCTGTATAAAAACATCTGATTATTACCCCCATAATTTCAAACACACATGCAATCAACCCAATTTTCAATCATAAGATACAAACACAAATTGACCTTGAAGATTGGGTCACTATATGGCTCAATAGACAATCACATGGCTAAATAGACATGCATAATTGTATCTGTTGCAAAATGTTGCACAAATTTATATATGATTATTATATATTCATTTTTTTCCACCTTAGATATCATAGTTCTAAGATGGATCACAGTATAAACATAAACAGTTAAAAGATGTAATGTATATACAAAAATGACATGCCTGTGAAAATTCAGGCTATACACATCAATCTAACATACTTCTGGAGCACCCTTTTTTAGGAATTCTGGTATGAAGGATAGTAAGAAGGCATTATCAGGAGACTATGAACATCAACATCTCAGAGAGGCTAAGTTTCAAACAAATGCATGGGGTAGCATATACATGCGTATATGGCTGAGCGCAGATTATTATTATTTATTTCATTTAGCACAATATCATATGAAGTAATAAAAGCAATGTACATATATAAATACAAATAAAATTTATGAGAGAGCAAAAAAAAGCTTCACACTAAAATGCATCATAAATGAATCAAAAAAATACAAATAATTTAAAAGATAAAACTGATTATCCATTATCATAATAACATCTACATAATGAAATATTATAATAGAGTATTATACTAAACTAGACTGTATTAAATAACATTTAAATTAAAATACAAAATTGACAGAAAAATCAGAGGTTGTATTATGCTAAAACTAGACTCTATAAAATTAATATTTAAACTAAACAGAAATTCCACAGAAGAATCAGATTGTTCAAAGATCTTAATTAAATCTCAGCAAGGAAACATAACATGCTAAACAAAAGTACTAATTACACTGGTAGGCTTTCTGAAACAGAAATGCCTTTAAGGCTGTCCTAAATTTAAAATTATCTTTTTCCACTCGAATGGCCAATGGAAAAGAGTGCTGAGAAGGAAAAGCTAATTTCCCTTGTACTTTCAAGCCTGATTTCCCTAGATGAAGGCAAAACTAATAATTCTTGTTGAATTGATCGAAGTACACGAGCAGGATGATGGGAAAAAATGTGACAAGCAAGATTTAAAGATATGAAGGGGTACCTGATTGTTGAGCCTTAAAGGCTAGAGAGCCTATTTTAAATTGTACGTAATGAAATTGGGAGACAAAGTAAGTCTTGCTCAGTGAATAAACATGGTTGTATTTGTGCTTACTAATATGCAAGTATTTTATAACGTGCGTGCATAATATACATGCATTTTATAAAATACACGTATCTCTACCTCGCAACATAAATTGTATGTAGGCTTACACAAGAATACATGCAATGCATTGAAACCACATATATTGAACACACGTACTATTCCTATCCATTTTACAATATGTGAGTATATGTTATGCGTGGAAGTAAAGTAGGACTGACTTGCATTAGTTTATTTATTTTATTTTTAGTTAATAACACTTTTTAAATTGTTTTCCAGATTTAAAAATTGCCAAAAGTAATGTACAAAAACACCATAAAATTACATCCACACCCGAATATACATCACAGTATCATAAATAAAACTAAACACATTTACAATCTTTTAAATTTATTAAAAATGCCACCATACGCCTTTAAACTTTCCCTATTCTTACATTCAACCTTGGGACATCAGCCATGTTTTTAATCCCTTTTGGAATTTCATCAAATCACCTTCTTTCCTTAGAGACACTGGTAACTTATTCCAGAGTTTTGGGATCACTGCTGAAAAAACCCGATTTTGTACACATATCTGAAAGCCTTTGCGATGGAAGCTGAAGCTGAAACCTATAATTGATTCATAAATTCCGAGTACTAATGGACCATCTTAAATGGTCTTTTAAATGGGGAGGACACAATCCTTTCAGAACCTAAAATGCCAATGTCAAATATTTAAATTTACATCGCTAAACAATAGGCAGCCAATGCAGCTGCTGGCATTGTGGACTATTTGTAATCAAACGCGCTGCCGAATTTTGTATTACCTGCAACTTTCTAATCACTTTGACTGGTAGTCCCAAATAAATGCATAGCAGTAGTCTATCAGAGATATAACATTCTTGCTTTACAAATGTTAAACTTTTGTGCCTCATTTTAGGAATGCCCAATTTTATTTAAATAATTAATCAGTTGCTGTGATGCAAAATGAACTGTTAGGGCTTAGTAAAATTACATACAAAATTTGCTACACAAAACATTTTTTTACAAAAAAAATAACTACACCTCAATGAAGTGTAATTAAATTTTTTGTGAAAAACATTATAGAAAAACTATCAGCCCAATTTTAAAAGGGCCCTGTGTGTAAAAAGTGGGTATTACGCAGGTGACCGGGCCTTGTACACGCTGCGTACATTTTAGAACGGGTCCGGCCACGTGTGTAACCCCATTAGGGGCCGAAGTGCTGGGCCCCACAAAAGGGGCAGGCTAGGAGGCGTGCTCTGGGCGGAGAGGGGAGGGGTGGGGTGAGACGGGACAATGCCAATAGCCACTGTCCTGGGGAAGCATGCACTGGCAGCCGGCTGACACCATGGAGATTACTTCTGCTCCCAAGGAGCAGTAACTATTAAAGCAAAAACATTAGGAATAGGTAGGGTTGTTAGTGGTCAAGGAGGAGAAGGGAAGAGGTAGGAAGGGTAGGGTTAGGGATAGGAAAGTTCCCTCTCAGTCTACTCCTGCAAAGGACTTAAGGTCGATGCAGGTAATCCCAACAGCAAGGTGTTAGAATAGTCAAAACAGGAAAATATCAAGGTCTGTAGCATTGTGCAAAAATCACCTAAGTTCAGTAATGTCTTTAATTGTTTCAGTATGCAAATTTTATTGTAGCCAGATTTGATTACCATATTGATTTGTTTTTTCATAGCCAGTTATCTATTATAACACCTAGATCTTGGGCATGTTCAACAGACTTTATCAAATATGTTCCTATTGTAAACTGTAAAGGTGTGTTAATGGTCTTTTTCCTGTTAAGCCAAATTATTTCTGTTTTTTACAAGTTTAATACTAATTTAAGGTGTGATAGTAATTTTTGAATAGCTGATAAATAGATGTTCAAGTTTTTAAGAGTGTGATCAATATTGTTGTTTACTGGAATAATGAATTGCACATCATCGGCATACATATAAAAACTGAGTCCTAACCCAGAGAGTAGTTTGCATAGAGGTGAAAGGTATTTATTAAACAGGACAGCTGATAGTGATGAGCCCTGAGGATCTCCTGTTGGCATCATTATTACATCGGATAAGGTGTCTTCTATTTTATCTCGGAAAGAATGATTTGTATGACTTAAACCACTGTAAGACCTTGCCAGTTATGCCAATTTCTATTAATCTTTATGTCAAAATAAAATGGTCTACCATGTCAAATGCTGCAGTGAAGTCGAGTAGAATTAACAAATATGACCATCCCAAGTCAAATCCTCTAAGGATTGTATCAGATAGGGAAAGTAGTAGAGACTCTGTGTTATGGTTTTTCCTGAAACCAAATTGATTTGGGTAAAGGATGTTGTTATCTTCAATATATTCTGACAATTGTTTGTGTACTATTTTCTCGATAGGTTTAACCAGTAAAGATACAGAATGGAGACTGGTCTGTAATTGTTCAAATTCTGAACATGTCGTTAGGCCATATGACAGAGTAGAATTATGATTTAGATTACTTGGAGTAAAAGAACTAACTAATGATGCTATTTTATTACTGTAGAAAGTAGCAAACTCATTGCATTTGTTGGAGGGAAGTCTTATATTTACTTCCACAGCAGAAGAATTGTTTTTCATGACATTATTAACTGTGGTAAACAGGAATTTTGAGTTAAATTTAATATCATGTATTTTTTTGGAGTAATATTCTTTTTTGGTCTTATTAAGAAGAGCTCTGTTTTTCCCAAGTACTTCTGTAACAACATAAGTTCTGAATGGTGGGATGTTTTCTCCAATGTCGTTCCTTTTTTCTCATTGGTCACTGAGAATGATTTAACAATGCTTCCTATAGAAGCTAAACAGTATTTGAGGGATTCTTCAAAAATGAAGTTATCAGCAACAAGAACACTTATCTTATAAATGTATCAAATCGCCTTCTAGTCCAAATTTCACTAGTACTGGCATAATAATTCCCTAGTACTGGCATAATAATTCCCTCAGCTTCCACCAAGCCAACAAACCCACTAGACAACAATACCTTGCTACCATTCAGACCCCCTCACCCAAAATCATCAACTTAGCCTTTACTAGAGCACGTGCACTCTCGATAGCTGGGCCTGCACTCTGGAACACAATGCCAGTAGAGCTACGCCAGGAGGACTGCCAAAAAACATTCAAACGAAAACTAAAGACGTGGCTGTTCATGAAAGCCTACACTTAGCACCAATCAGCCTAAATTCCATCTCAGACCACCCCCTCCCCTTCCTAACCCTGCATTACCTCCCCACGACTGCCAGTATGGCGATCGACTGCCATACTGGCAGTCGATCGCCTTTGCCCTCTCTGTCACAGGGAGCGACGGTCGCTCCCTGTGACATAGTGAGGGCAAAGGCGATCGGCGCCATTTTGAAACCAGTCCGGCACCGGCACCGAGGGTATGATTGAAGGGATGGCTCCCAGACCCCCCGCTAGACCACCAGGTACATGTAAAAGGTTTTTTGGGGGGGTCGGGAGGGTGGGAGAAGCAAAGGGGTAATTTGTAAAGGGTCAGGGTGGTTTTTTTTTATCGGGCCATCGGTGCCATTTTTATCAGTGGTAGCCAAAATGGCGCTGATGGCCCGAGAGCGGGAGATCGCGCCAGGACCCCCCCCCCCCCAATGGACCACCAGGTAATTTAACATTTTGGGGGGGTTCAGGAGGGTGGGGGAGGGTTTTAAAGGGTCGGGGTGGGTTTAGGGGTTGTTTTGGTGTGCCGGTTTTCCTGCCCTCCCCCCAAATAATTCCTGTACTCGATTTAACGATTTTTTACGATAAATCGAGGGAATTCCTATTGTATCGAGTCCCTTACCGATTAATGACGATTTTAAAATTATTGGACGATAATGTAAATTGTTAAAAAACGATTCACATCCCTAGTATACATCACATTTGTGTGCCATAACAGAGATGATCATTGCAAATATGTTAGATGTATGGAAACGTATATCTTACCTACAAGCCAACCATCGCCATACAGGCCAGCTTCGAATTTGCGAAACAGAGATGATTGCCTGAGTATGAAGGAATCGTGTGCTGATCCCGGAAAGCTGGACATCACTGAGAGGATCCGCATTCCAGCATCACACTCCACTTGCACGTTGAGGGAGTGGGACTGTTTTCTGTTGCGGTAGGCTGCCTCCGTCTGATGGGATGGAATGATGGCCACATGAGTGCAGTCAATAGCTCCAATGACATTCGGAAAGCGGGTAATGGCATAAAAACCATGCTTGAGGTCCATCAGGTCCTGTCTGTCGCGCGGAAAAGCTATGTATCAAGGTATGTGGGCCATAACTGCTTCAGTGACCTGGTGCAGACACCGTGAAAAGGTGCTCTGTGACATCCCACCCACAACAGCTACTGTGGATTGGAAGGAGCCACTTGCTGTGAAGTGCAGAGCGGCCAAGAGTTTGGTCAGGCTGGGGACAGCATGGCTCTTTCGGGTTCGAGGCTCAAGGGCACCTCGTATGTCTTCATATATTTCCAGGATGGCACGAGAGCTCAGGCGATACCTGCTGATCACAACATCTTCTGGCATACCCAGCAATGAGGTTCGTGGAAGATAGATCCGCTGCCTGTACCTGCGGCGACGTTGACCAACGTCCTGGCGTCTGCATCGGGCCTGCTCAGCCATGGAGTGAGCCTGCCCCATACACTGTGAATGTGTAGATGGTGTTGGGAAGCTAGACCTACTAAGAACAGGCCTTTTTATTGGGTAGCACTACCTTTGTCGGTGTGTGGGGATTGGTTTTCTACATTTTTGTTCAACACGATATTATCGCAGTACGTGCTATACACAGCGATACAGTCTATCACAATTGAAAGAGGTGTAGTTATTGGTCGCTTTAGAAACCGCGCTAACAGCGTAGCCGTTTTGCGGATCGTGGTAAGTCCTCCCTACTTTACATTTGCCCCACCCCAACTCCGCCCTCTGAATACTTAATTAAAATTTGCATTCGCAAATCACGATAACTGCTGTTAGCGCAGTTTGCGAATTTAGCGCGTGCGATAAGTCCTTAGAAAATAAGGCCCTATAATAGGAATTATGGTCATTGGACGAGCTGTTCTTCTTTTGTTTATGTGGGATAATTGACCATATATCCCTTGAGATATGATAGTTTGTATAGTGTTGTTATATGTATCTTCTATGTCCATTTTCTACTGAGTGAGTTTTAGCAATATTATGATACTCACAAGGTTCTAGTAATGACCAATTTTTGCAAGTTGGCTTTCTTATCTTCTTTCGGGCGACACAAAGGGGCATGCTCCTTGTGTGCACTCCTTCGGTGTGTGACGCTCAGCACATGGCACTTTTGCCATCATGCTCCCACCTTTATCCGACGCCCGCTGATAACCTCAAAGTGAGCGGGGCAGAGTAGTCCCATCGGATCAGTTTGGCGGATGTTCCTGGAGATAGCAGCAAGGTGGATCTTAGCTGAAGCATGATAGAATAACCTTGTGGTGGCAATTGAGGCAATTGCAGTGATTGTCGCTTTCGGCTGTTGCAACCATCCCTTCCTGACGGCTTCACTCCACCTACCTCTCTTTCTTTGCACCTCCTCTTGCTGTGGATGGATGCCTGGCTGCTGTGGCGTCTGCCTGCCATCCTCTCCAGCGTCCCCGGACCGGCTTGGGTGCTGCCTCCCGCCATGCTCAGTCAGTACCTTAGGGTGCGTGCGCCGCGCGGCCCTCACTCTTATTTTCTACTTGGCGCGAACCTCAGGGGCATCCCCTGTGATGATGTCACGCTGCCCGGATATTTAAAGCTTACTTTGTTTGCTAGCCTTTGAGTTAGCAAGGGACTTCCTTACGGATGCGATTCACTCTCCATACCCAGCTACTCTGCCTCCAATCTTCTACTGAACTCTTAACGCTAATGGGGTACCCGCTCCTCGGGGGCCTCACTTGTTTTTCAGGTCGCTATCAGGAAACCAGTACTCGCTCCTCGAGGGCCCATGTTCCCTGACTCGCTGCCTGCTCCTATCTTCTCTTCTGCCTGGAAGGATTCGCTATCTTCAACACCAGTGAGTACTACCATCTTCACCTCAGAGATGTTCCCTGGAACCAGGTACTCGCTCCTCGAGGGCCTGCCTCCGTTCCAGCCCTAGTGCCATCTCCTACGTGGAACCGCTGTGTGAGTAGATTACCTTCAAGCCTCTCAGCTACTCGCTCCTCGAGGGCCTGCTCTCTCTATCCTGGGGTTCTCCATACTGGGGCTTTGTGCATATTCCACTGTACTCATTATTCTCAGTTCTTTCCACTACAGCACTGCTACCGGAGGAGTCGCTGTTCCAGCGCCTGAGGGACACCAGCCCTGCCGGGCTACTTCTACTGCTCATCACTGCCACCTCTGGTGGCTTCACCACATTGTCTAATAAAAGATCAATCTCTGTGTTTGTGTGTCCTAAGCTGAGCCTGACCTGTGGCCCCTCACGGGACTTCCCCTGTGGGCATGGTCAGCTGCCACAGTGTCCAAGGGTCCACCCAAACCTCACTAATTATAACATCGGCATCATGCTCGCACCTTTATCTGGCATCTACTGATGACCTCAGTAGTCCCACTGGCTCGGTGCGGCAAATGTTCCTGAAGATAGCAGCAAGGTGGATCTTGGCTGAATGTGGGCCTCATGGTGGCAATTGAGGCAAGTGCAGTGATTGTAAACATACACACAAATATTTTAGGCATGAAAAAATATATATGCATGCATAATAACCCCGATTTATTTGGGGAGGCAGGTATTTTATGAAATATGCTGGTGTACTGCTTTGAAAATATTTGCGCCCATACTTAAAACCAGCAGCTGCACCAGTTCACGTAGACCCTCGAGCACTTCACCCTGAGCTCCCACCAATTCACCCAGACCTCCCACCTAATACTGCCAACAACAGACAAGTCCGATTTCATTTGCACTGATTAGAAGGTGTAAAAGTAAACCAATAAATTAGTGTGCACGTATATGTCTTACTAAATAGCAACTTCTGAAACCTGCCCTGGAATACCCATAGCCTGCCCCTACCTCTCCACCAAACAGAAAATACGTGCATACGTTTGACATATTTTAAATAGCATATCAGCGAGTACATGCTACTTATTCATGTATATGCTATTTTTATGTGTGACAGCCTTTGAAAATGTACTCCACCGTGTTTGAACGTCCTTCATGAGTACCTATGTTTCTTGCATCTGTACTGATAGGAGAGTACAATGAGCACAAACTGTTCAGCTCATGCCAGAATCTGTTCATAACACTTCACCTCTTGCCCTTTTCTTCAATATTTCATTCAAATCTCTATCTTTCTGATAGCTCTTTGAAGTGGTTTTCCAGATGGGAATACTATTGTGATGCCGGGGAGACAGGGCAGTTTCAGAGTGCTGTCAGGATGATGTCTGAAGTACAAAGACAGAGGAATATTTACTATGTGGCAGAGTTTTTTTCTATGATCATGGAAAACAATCCCATACCTTGTCACATCATTGTTAATCTGATTGCTGACATGACAGACTGCAAGTTTCATGGGTGCATGGGTAATCAATTTTATATGACAGTATTATCACACATGGGAAACAGTACTGGAACACATTCTATTTGTTTCCAGAAAGCAAAAGAATAGGTGGTTTAAGCAGCAGAATCAAGTGTCGTGTCTGATATCTTTTAATGAAACAGAAAAAAATGCACAAAGTAAAATTACCAGATGTCACTTGCTAGTACAGAATCTGGACAAACACCCCAAACAGAGCAACTAACCTAGGGGTGTGCAGCCTCAAACATTTTGTTTAATTTCCCTTCTTCCCCCATATATTGATTCATTTCATTTTTTTTTTGTTTGCTTCTTTGCAGAAATTAAATAAACATAAAAAACAAAAACAAAAAACCCCCCTCCCAAAACAAGGCTTCCCCATTTCATCCCAGGCCCCCTCAACACTCTCAAAAAAAGTCCCAGAGCAGGAAACCTCCCTGACCCCGACTTACTCTGTCTGCTGGGGTCAAGAGGAGCAGGAGGGGTGCCCCACTTGCCTCCTGCCTCAAGGTTGTTCACATGAAAAAGCCTCTGGCCCAGTCATCTCTAAGACTGTCACCTTGTCACGTCATAATGGCACCAGCTGGCCCAACACAATAATATGTTGTCAAAATGATACCTTCCCATGGTCTGCTGGCATCATTTTCACGTTTGATCATACAAATATATGGCTGTACAAGAAAATGGCACCGGCCAGCCTGAGATGGTGCCATTTTGATGTCACACTATGGCACTGGGCTGGCCTGCGCGATTTTGATGTAACACAATCGCACCGGTCTTAGGGTTGACATGTGGCCAACCTTGGGACAGGAGGTGAGTAGGCATCCTTGCTGTTTCTCTGGACCCCGTGGATGGGATAAGTGGGGGCTGGCGTGGTTCCCTGGCCCCTAGTACCTTTTGGTTGGGGGAGGAGGAAATAGAAGGGTCTGGTTGGTGGGCCCCGGATCAGCCCCGAGGAGGCTAACTTGGCCCAGAAAGCCTCAGGGATGTTTCTGCTTTTTCCTGGAGGGATATATATTTTTATTTTTTTCAAAACAAACTGAAGTAAACCAAGGACATTTTGTTGCTTTTTTTCTTTTGTTTTGTTGACATTTCCTATTTTGTTCCAAATGAATGGCCATCCCTAGAAAAGACTAGCATGACTTTTACATTCTACCTTTGCCTTACAGTTAGAAGAATCCATGACCCCAGCTCAGGAAAACAGTATGGTCTCATCACCCCTATGATAGGATGAGAAGTGATCTTGTCCAGCAGAGGGGTACTAGGTCCATGGGAGAATTCCAAAATATTCTCCAGGACAGCTGTTGATGGTGCTGGTGTGTTTTCTAACAGCAAGATATAGGAAGAATTGAGAGGCAGTGTGAGGAATCAGAATGACCCAATACCACAGTCTTCCATGCAGGATCCTCTCACCAGACACAACCCTGAGCAACAGAACTGGCATTTGAGAAGTTCATGGAAATATTTTGCTTTGTTTCCTTTTCCCTGTTTTTGTTGTGTTATTTCATTTCATTTTGTTTTGTTACTTAACACACATAAAGTCATATTTATATACATAAAATCAATTTAATGTGTGTAAATGTAATTTTCTGCATGGAAAAAATTTTACAGGTGCACAGAAACAAAACAAAACAAATGGACGTCTCTGGCTGTGAAGAGGTGTATAGGCCAGACTACCAGAACACCTTAAAGCAGTGTTTCCCAGCCCTCTCCTAGAGGCAATCCTAATAGGTCTGGATTTCAGGAAATAGATTTCCATACACTGGATCTCTAATGTATGCAAACCTATCTCATGCATATTCATTGTGTAAACCCTGAAAAACCGACTGGCTAGTTGTGCCTTCAAGAGAGGGTTGGGAAGCATTGCCTTAAAGGACCAAGGCCTGGATTGCGGTGCAATCGCTGCCAGCTTTCACAAACCAATAGCGCCACTGTGAAAGGTGGTGCTATTGGCTGCGTTACTGATGGCGATAAGGCTCCTTACCTTTTCGCTATCAGCGATGTCTTCGCGGCATCCGCCCCGGTGCCTCCCCGATTCCTCCCTTTCCAGTGCGGAAGCCACCCAGAACCCGCCCCGATCTAAGTATCGCACGTAAAAAGGGACTTTTCGCGTGCGATACCTTTGGGAAAATGTCCCCCCAAGTCTAGCTATCTAGCACAGTCCACCTTAAGGAATACCCAAGAGGAGGAAATAGGCCAGAGGGCAGTTCTCTGGGATGGTAGGATGGGGGATCAGAGGAGCCTAGGGAGGTTCCAGAAAACCCACAGAAGTGGTGGCAGGGGACTAGGAGGGCAACTTTAAAAAAAAACAAAAAACTGAAATACCTGAAATAGTTTTTTGTATGTTTGGGCATGATTATTTTTGTTTGTTCCGTTTTCTTTTTTAAATGACGTCACATCTCTAAAATGCAAGATATTTGGGAACATCAGCTCGGTGTATGGAGTTCCAGTTTGCAGTGATTCTGGGTTTCCTGCCATCTTAGGTCCAATTTACCATCCTTATGGACTCTTAAACAGGATTCATGCCACAGATTTGATACTGAGTATCTTTGGAAGAGAGGTTGGAATCTGTTCTAAATAGCATCAAACCTTGATAACTAGAGTAGAGCACTTTAAAGTCTGTCTGCTCTGTTTTCTGCCCAGCATTATAATATGAATCAACAATGTTATATGAGAAGTGATAAGCACTTGAGAAAAAAATGTTCTTAATGAGCCAACAACAAAATCATAATCATGCTGCTACCAGAGGTAAGCCCTGCTAGGAATCTAGAACCTTACCAGGGAAAAACTTCTAGGAACAAATTATTCACAGTGTTGCAGCTGATGGTCTTACCAGAAAAAATGATTATCAAAGAATGGTTGCATCTTTATAGACTCAAATGGATTGCTTTCCAGAACCAATTACAAATTGTTTCGCAAATGTGATTATGTGTGGAAAAACAGCAAACAGCATAATTTGCATTTGTAAAACTGTTCGCAAAATCTCTAATAAACTGAAGAATCAAGAAAATCAGCTCATTAGTGACTTCACAATAGCAAAATTCACACACAAAATTTCCTGTAACCCAGTTTTTGTGAAATTTGACTACATCATGGGGAGATTCAGTTAACTTTCCTTGTGATAAAGTCTGTGATTCTGTGTGCAAAAATCCCCACAAAGTCATTTTCATAATACTGAAATTATTTCTTGGTACAGCAAGAAACAAAATGGGATGATGACTTTCAAAAGCACACACGAGTGCACATTTACATGTGTGTGTCAGCATGCACCCAGAGCTGCAGCGATTTTATAACAAATGGGGTACATTTTAAAACACAGCGCGCGCGCGCGTACACAAGTACGCCAGATTTTATAAGATACGCGCGTAGCCGCGCATATCTTATAAAATCCGGGGTCGGCACGCGCAAGGGGGTGCACATTTGTGCAACTTGTGCGCGCCGAGCCCTTCGTGCACTACCCATTCCCTCCGCCTCCCCCCACCTTCCCCTCCCTTCCCCTACCTAACCCACCCCCCGGCCCTATCTAAACCCCCCCAACTCTGACACGAAAGTTACGCCTGCTCGAGGCAGGCGTAACTTTGTGCGCGCCAGGCCAGCTGCCGCGCACCATGTTCCGGTCCGGGGGATGGTCCGGAGGCCGTGGCCACGCCCCCGGAATGCCCCCGGATGACGCGCGGATCGTGACATGCCCCCGGCACGCCCCCCCCCCAGGAAAGTCCCGGGACTTACGTGCGTCCCGGGGCTTTGTGCTCGCCGGAAGCCTATGCAAAATAGGCTCGGC
The DNA here is from genome assembly GCF_901001135.1 of Rhinatrema bivittatum. Taxonomy (NCBI): domain Eukaryota; kingdom Metazoa; phylum Chordata; class Amphibia; order Gymnophiona; family Rhinatrematidae; genus Rhinatrema; species Rhinatrema bivittatum. The sequence continues at coordinate 175,987,023 of NC_042620.1, read as the reverse complement.
GCGCGCAGGGGCGTTTTAAAAGGGTTGCGGGTGTACCTTATGCGTGTAACCCTTTTAAAATTCAGCCCAATGTGCACATATGCCCACACATTATAAAATAGCTTTGGCACATGCATGTATGTGCCTAATTTTTCAAGTAGGCGCACCCAGTCAGGCAAATTGGGTTTCGGCTACTTAAGTCAGGAAATTTTATAACCAGTGCGCATCCATGCCAAGACCAGTCTCACCAGTTCATCCACCAGAGCTAGGTCCTCCAAGTCTGCGCCCCCCCCAGTTTAATAGCCTGAACTCCCTCCTGTTACCCCAGATCATTTAAGCCCCTCAGGAATGGCTTTTTTAGTTTTTTAACTTATACCTCCATCACAGAAGTAAAGTTATGCAGCACTAGACCTGGGCGTGCACCCAGATACATAAGTATTTGCAGGCACATCTCTTGGCTCCACCCTGGAATGCCCATGACCAGCCCACACTAACCCACACCACACCCCTTTTTTTTTTTATGAGTGAGATGTGCACGCAGAGGGTGATACGCATGAATGTAGGCAACTTCTAAAATACGGCAGGAGCATGTAAAGCCCTTGATGCGAGCCCATCTCCCAATTTTGGTGTGCACCGGGCTTTTAAAATTCACCTTTAAGTGCAGTCCCAGGTCATTCCCGTGAACGCGCTCGCAGGTTGGTATATTGGCTTCCAAAGGTCCATTGGTGGCATTTTGAAAGAAATCTCTCTTTTCCAGATATGTTTAAATTAAATTGGTTTCCTCCAGAGTAGCTTTAGATATTACTAATGTGTTCTCAGCAAGGACAATAATGAAAGCAGAGTTCCTGTGCACTAAGCTAAAGCTGCAGTTCTGAAGGCTCTGTGGAGTGTGATTAGCTTTCTGTTAAGTGAAGATTTAGGATATACAGCACATTAATGCAGAATGCTAAGTCCTTTGAGGCTGGTTGATCTACTTTATTCATTTGGCATGTGTGCCTGTTCCATTAACAGTTGAATGAAATTCCTATGTGTTTTTAATTCTCTGTTGCTTGTCTTTGCTCCTCAGTACTTAGGATGCAAATATGTTCCTCAAAAAAAATTTTTTTTTTTCAGATCTGTTTCACAACTCAGAATCTGTAAGGAAAAAAGAAGTAAGACAGACAGGCCAGTCAGAGAAGGAGTAGTTGCCTAACAATGTACAGTATGCAGTCAAACATTTTTCTGTTTCTCGAAATTTCTCATATAAAGGTAGATTTTCAAAGACGGGCGCGCGCACATGGACGCACTGATTTTATAACGTGCACATGCGGAAGAACATGTTATAAAAATCCAATACCCGCGCACACATGCGCGCCTGATTTTATTTCGGTGCACGCATCTGTGTGTGGGTGGTATGTAAGCAGGGGATTTTCTTTAAAAAGCACACAGCAATGCAATCGGGACGTCTGGGAGGGAACATTCCTAACCCCCTACCTAACCTTTCTCCCTTTTGCCCTCTCCTCTCCTCTCCTCCCCAACCCCTAAACCCTACCTATCTTCCCTCCTTTTTTTTGTTAAAGAAATTACCTGCTCTTTCGGAGCAGTAGTAAATTCCAGAAGCCAGCTGGCACAGCTATCCCGGCCGGCCCCTTTTCTAAACCCTTGCTCTTCCATGCGAACTGGCCGAATCGCGCATGGTCGGCTTGTTTAGAAAATGCGCTCGGCCCGGCCACGCGTGTGTCTGCCCAGATTTGCGTGCGACAGGGATTTAAAATCCCCCCCCCCCCCCGATAATATTCAGGTAATCTTGATTTAGAAATGGTTTAAGTACAAAGAAAAGCCTCAATCAATCAAGGAAAACTAAGATACATAACATTATCCCAATGCTTAGACCACATTAGGGGGAAAGTTGAAGGAAGAAACAATTTATAATAATCATCCTATCAAAGGATTTACACTCCTAAAGGGGTCAATTTCTTCCGGGGTCGGCACCAAAAGAGGAGGAATTGGGGCATCGTCGGGGCGGATGCTGCGAAGACTTCGCTGGTGGCGATAAGGTAAGCCATGTTATCACCGCCAATGGTGCGCCCAATAGCACCACCTTTCACGGTGGCGATATTGGGTGTGAAAGCTGGCAGCAATAACAATGCGGTGGTGCGATCACTGCTGGCTTTTGCAGGCCCTCCCCCCACTTCGCTCCCCCGACCCCGTTACCGCCAAATTCAGGGAGCTCCGCGAAGTTAGAAAATCCAGCCCTAAATCTATAAACAATTTTTGGGATTAAAAACAAACATATGTGACTTTATTCAATTTCACTTGACATTTACAAGGGAATTTTAATAAGAAAGTAGCACCCAAACTAACTACAAGTTCCCATGTTTAAAGATATGTGCCTTGCAATAACCTTGCAATGGGCATTTTCTAGAGTGGGCCCTGCTATCATGAGTTGCTTAGCCAGCTCTGCCTTATTTCGGACATTAACTTGTTTCAGAAACAATTGAAGACATTATTCTGGGAGGCCTTTTGCAATGTGCCTGTTTCTGCTGATTTATAATTTTTTTTTTTTTTTCAATTCTTTATTTATGAATTTTTTACAGACATGCAAACAAAATTCAAATCATTACATATATTCAATATCCCAGTTGAACATTTTTAAGGATTTAGGGTTACCTCACATAATATTATTTCAATAATACAACAAAATATAAAAGAAAGGAACTCAATGTCCCCCTATATTCCAATTACAAAACAACATTGGGGAGCCTGATTGAGCAAAAAGAAATAATATAATATAATTAATAGAACATAAATTGCAGATTACGGAGCATATCACTCATTATCTAAACCAATTACCTAGGATAACATTATGAAGTACTACTATGATCCAGAGCATTTGGAAAAATTTCTGGAAGAATGCAAGAAACAAAAAGAGGGTAGTGATTTATAATTCTGATTTATAATTTCAACTTTATAATTTTTATTTTTATTCTTCTGTTGTTAGTTTCTTATCCATTATATGTGATAATTTTGCTGTTTGCATAGGCTATGCACTACTTAGAACAGAGCCTGTAATTTGTGGTTAATAAATGTTTTAAAGAAATTAAAGAAATAAATACCCTTCGTTTTTTTGACAGAAAAGACTTACATCTTAACTGTGCACTTTTTGCCACATCAGGAAAAACAGCAAGTTTAAGACCCAGAAAAGTGGTGTCTTTAAATTGAAAAAACAATTTTAACAGTCGAAGTCTTATCAGGCTGTAATGCATAGGTAACCAGACATTTTTCTATGTAACATTATCTGGTTGCTATTCTGTGTATTACAATAAAATAATTTCATGATATGTGCCAGTGGGCAGGTCCTGGGAAAACTGTATAATTTTGCCATTTATTTCACGATAATCTAAGGAAAATCCACAGGATAAAAAATAGAAGCAAATAAAATAATTTCCATGCATTCAGAACATGAAAGATAATGTGGTGGTGTAGGATAATAATAAATAGCTTAATAGATAATCAGTGAGTATAATGACGAAGTTCAAGTGCTCGGCAGCATTGTTCCATATGTAGTAAAATTTGGAGTGCATTAAATTGTCCTTTGTAGCAAGGTCATACCCAGAACTGAATTTTTTGGCCTGCCCAAGGTTAACATGGGTGGGCACTGTGGCCATCTCACTATCCCATCCCCATCCCCACCCCTTATCTCATCCTATGTGGGTTGTCATTGTAGTGGCAATAAACCCCTCTTAATTTCTAGCAACACTCTGTATCTCCTACCTCTGCTGTCTCCCTGACCTGTCTCTGCTGTTTCTCATTCTACCTCATGTATAAAGGCAACTATTTTATTCTAGTGTTAATCTGACTGCTGAAGAGCAATTGCATAAATAGGCTTCTACCTAGCCCAGACATTCCTGAATTCTGAAAGGACTAAGAGGAGGGGGATGGCCTCAAACTTTTACATATCCAGTCCAAGCGCATTGGTGTTTCCCATGCAAGTTAGCCTCCTTAAAGGTGCAGAGGATCGGGGATGATTAGCAATTTCACTGCCTCCAGACTTTTGACTCCTGCATCTTTAAGGGACTGACTCAGATGGGATGTGACTCTGCTGCTAGGGGTAGGGACCCAAGTTAAGTGTGAGAGGGCACAGGCCCCTTCCTGAGGCCCACATGTCTTTACCCTTCTGCTTTGTAGGAGACTAATACACAGTATTTCATTGACAATTTCATTATGCAAAAATATATCAGAACCTTTAAGGGACTATTTGCAAAGGTTAGAATGAATCTTACTAGATGGCTCTTTAATAGACTTTAATGGAATAAAAAAAATAAGTTCATTAAATAGTTGTTGATAGCTAATTTTATGGAAATACAGTTATGTTACTTCCTTAAACGGTCACATCTGAAAAATTCAAAATGGAGGAAAACAGCATTTCCAAGGACAACGGTCACTTATAAGGTACTTGGTAAAAAAGAATAATAACAAAGCATTGTTTTTTTGGTTTTTTTTGTTTGTTTCGTTTACTTCTTCACGATAACAGTTAAATAAAAAAAATAAGTCTTCCCCATGTCCCAGTGGAAGCATTGCCATGTGAGAGATCTGGCTTTGATTTCTGGTTCTGGCTTCATTCATCAGGCCGGAAGGGGTTGGGGGTCACTGTAAAGGCAGGGCTCACATTTTGTGCAGAAAAAGAAATCCCATCTATTGCACAACATGGATAAGATCGCCACATGGGTTCATTCTGTGCATACCTTCTTGGGAGTGAATCTTACGTGTAAGCCAGGGTAGGGTGGGTATGCTAGCAATCTCTCAAATTCATTGCTAATGTCCTTCTTAATACTGTGGGTGAGATCCAGTGATCTGAAGAAAGAGAAGTCAATGGGACCCTACCAAAGACTATCACTGTGACAGCTGGGTTATAAAGGGGAGGGTGGTAAAAATCCCTGAGTGCCACACATGAAGGGATGTGTGCATGGCAAATCCACTTCTGACTGTAAGAGGGGCTGGTCTGGAAGCTTAGGGGTGGAGGAAGATGAATCTTACCAATAATAAACTAATGAGCTCCTTCAGCGATGAATTATTATTTCAGATACTTTTAGGAATAAAGTTACATAAAAGTGTAGCTTTTCTTAAAGATACACTGGGATAGAAAGAATGGTTGATAGCTTCACTGTACTCTCGCCTAGCTAGTCTGATTCCCTCACGAGTGATGTCTCTCACAGCATCTATTTTACATATTACATTTTCATATATTATTTATTCAAAACTCTCACCAGAGGGCCTCCAGCACAGAACACAGTGCAACCTGCATAAAAAAAATGAATACATACTCAATAATACCTGCTTGCAATAAATAACCAAACAACAATGATATCCACTCACATATCACCTCTAGAAAGGAAGGTTTTGAAAACGAGCAATAAGGGAGTTGGATGGATTCCCATACAGGGGTCATTCCATATCCTAGGCAATAAACTACATGTTTGGTTACCGGCCAAACAGAAACCGAACCAAAAGCTTGCTGACTGCGGCAGCAGTAAGCAGTCAAAGGTTTTCGCCATGTAAGACTGTTGTTTGAGGTCTACCTAAAGGTAGATTTTCTTTTGTTGCTTCTAATGTTTTTTGGGTTGTTTTTTTTTGACAGTCTCCTTCAAATCTTGGTAGTAACATCTGATCCTAATCAGGAGTTGCCCAATTGACAAATGCCGTCTGTTCATGATACCTCATGCGCTGTCAAGGTTTTCAAAGCCATGCTAGGACATTTTTGTGGTTCTTCTGAAGATTTGCTGAAGGCTGAAACACACTAAGGGGTTGATTCACTAGAATGTGTCAGTTATGGAAAGCTTTCAAGTTAGTCTGGAACCAGGGGCCTGCTGGCTCAGGGAACAGACCCTGCACCTGGTGGCACTGGCAAATCCAGGTGTACACAAGTGAAGAGCCTTGGTGTTGAACTTGATGCAGGGACCAATGGCCATAACCCCTCAGAAAAATGGTTGGACCCTGGTCTTTGAAAAGGGATTTCTGGGAGCACGTCTTTGCTCCCAGGAACTTGTGGGCTGCTGAGCCTGGCCTTAGAATACAGGTGCTAAAATCAAGGAAAGTTGAGGTTGAAGTGAGTTGAATATGTGCAAACTGATATGCAGTACTGGAACTGTTTGTGAGTAAGTAGATATTTTGATCTTAGACTGAGCCTGTTTGGGAGTACTGTGAACTATATCTGCTTATAAGAACATAAGATATGCCATACTGGATCAGACCAAGTGTCCATTAACCCCAGTATCCTGTTTCCATCAGTGGCCAATCCAAGTCACAAGTACCTGGCAAGTACCCAAACATTAGATAGATCACAAGCACAACACTATTGCTTATTAATTACTGTCATAGCAGTTTATGGATTTATCCAAACCTTTTTTTAAACCCATTTACACTAACTTCTGTAACCACATCCTCTGGCAATGAATTCCAGAGCTTAACTATGTGCTGAGTGAAAAATAATTTTCTTCGATTTGTTTTAAATGAGCTACTTGCTAACTTCATGGAGTGCCCCCTGGTTCTTCTATTATCTGAGAGAGTAAATAACACATTCAATTAACTTATTCAAGTCCTTTTATGATTTAGTAGCCTTCTATCATATCATATAGCTGGGTTTAAAAAAAGTTTGGATAAGTTCCTAGAAGAAAAATCCATAAACTGCTATTAATTATTAAGCAATAGTAGCTTGAGATTTATTTAATGATTGGGTACTTGCCAGGTTCTTGTGACTTGGTTTGCCCCCCCCCCAGCCTGCCTCTTTCTTTGGATCCGGCACTTTGGCACGTAACGGGTTATGCATGTGTCTGGGCCCTTTGTAAAATATGCGCTGCGCGCGCAAGGCCTGGCCATGCGCATAACCCCTCAATCTTACACACGCTGGGCTTTTACAATGTGGGCGTTATGTTCTTATATATACTTGGAACTGAAATCCCTGATCTGTACTGAGTTCTCTTTAAGAGACTAAGTCCTGAGTAAGCTTCTATTTATGATGGGAAACACTGAGTGAAGGAAACCTTATGCTTGGTGCCTATTAATTCAATGCTTTAAAATAGACTTTGTTAAGATCCCTCCAAAAATAGTTGTTAATTAAACCTCCATAGAGACTGACAGAAGGTTACCACAGGTAACCTTATAAAACCAGCACAAATGCTAAAACAGAAGTTAGTGCTTTAGATACTAAACTAACTGGATGCAGAATGCAGTCCCATTCATAGGGCTATGGTCTGCATTACTTAGCTTTCATCCCAACCCCCAAACTGACTGACCCAAATAGAAAGGGGGGTAATAATCTGCAGGGCTGGATGAGGGATGTTTCTGCTCCCCCCAATATCTCCTTAGACCACCAGAAATCCACCCCTCCTGACCTTGTAGTCCCTCCTACTCCTCGCCTGTCTGCATCCTGTCAGCTTGAGTTATCTTCAAAATAGTGTCTTACTTCAGAATTTGACATGCATTGCTTTATAGAGTTTGGGTCTGGGAGCAGTGGGGCAATCTCAGCAGGTCTGACTGATAGCATAAATGTGACAAAAGGTACAGAAACGATTTATGATAAATTTGAGGCCCAGAAAGAGAAAGCAAAAATAAACCCACATCATAGCTGTTATGACCGTCGGTCACAGATGGCTGCGACCAATTCAGCTCACGTCTTGTGCTGCCCTGCTCTCCTCTCCAGGTCTACTCACGGCTGGGGATAGCCGCTACTGCCGCATACCTCTGGGCTCCTTGTGGCGGCCAGATCGCCGCCGCCACCCACGCCAACTCCAGGCCTTCCTAGGTGCGCACGTGCGCCTCCGGGCCTCCCTTTGAAGGCCCAATGGCAGGAACCTCAGGGGCATCCCCAGCTGATGACATCACTAGGTTAAGATTCTTAAGCACCACCTTCGCCCCTTGCAAACTGACTTGGCAATGAGTTCCTTCGCTACTGGTGCTGTTCCTGTCTCCTCGGACAGTGGTTCCTGTTTCGGACCTTCCTGCGACTCTGGACTCTGGCTCGGGTACCCGCTTGCGCTCCAGTTGGAGACCCTGTCTCCAGGCTTCCCTCACTCCTCGGGCTAGCCCTGCGCCTTCCAGAGGTCCTGCCTGCCAGCCTCCCTGCTCCTCGGGGTTGTCCCTCGAACTGCGTTACTGCTTTGGAGACTCGACTCGGCGCTTCCTCGACCCTCAGGGCAGTGCCTACACCAGTGACGGTACCTGTGCTTCCCCGCTCCTTGGGGCGGTGCCTATGTTCTACACCAGTGATTGTACTCAGCACCTCCCTGCTCCTCGGGTCAGTGCCTCCGTTTCTCTATCAGAGATTCCTTCATGTGCAGCCCTGCTCCTCGGGGTTGCTGACATCACTACTTCAGAGATTCGACTTGGGCTTCCCCACTCCGTGGGACAGCCTACGTCATCACACCAGAGCCTCTCTCACTATGCAGCGCCGCCCCTCGGGACAGTCTCTGCTGCATTCCTCCAGAAGTTCCTATCTCGCGCTCCCCGCTCCTCAGGACCTGCCTAGCTCTTCCCTGTTGGAGGTTCCTGCTCTGATACCTGTATCTCCAGTTCTGCCTGAATACTGTGGGTTCCCCTCTGAATTGTGTCTCTTACCCCGCTCCACGGGATCCCTCACAGTACTCTCTCTACAGGCTCCTGCGATCATGTGGCTGTGATGCAGATCACTTTTTTCCTCTACCACTACCACTATCTCCTGCTGCAGCTGACCTCACTTCCCGACGGTGAGGACCTGTGGGGCTCTTCCCCACAGGTGGTATCAACCCTTACCTCGGGCCAAGGGTCCACAAAACCCACAAATCCTAACAATAGCTATAAGTCCACAAGGAACAGCTAGGGCTGTAATCAGAAAAGCAAAGCAAAAAAAAAACAAACCCTGCCTCACAATTAGTCACCTACTAGTAGGGATGTGCAGAGGGTACGGATTCGTCCGATTCGTTATTTGTATTCGTTGGTGGGAAAATACGTTGCATTCATTCAATGGCACCCCGATACGTTGATACGTGCATTCGTTTTCCAGTTCCCATTAAAGTCAATGGAGGAAGTATTTGCAGTCTATTTTTGGCTGCAGAATTGGGGTTTTGTTATCAATTTTGATGAAACTTCTGGGGAACAATTATCAGAACAACAAAAGAGCTCCAAGGTACTTAGACCATGGCAAAGTGGCACCATAGTGGCATGAATAGCCTAAGGTACTTTAAAGGGGCAAAGGGGTACCAGGAGAGGCAAGAAGAATGCTTTAATAGAGGTGGAAAGCAGCAGCGAGAGTTTCAAAAACACACCACAGCTTCAAAAGAGAGCACCAATAACAGATGCATGAACCCTCGAAGGCAGCACGACAGGCAAAGCGGCAAGACTAGTGGCATCAACATCCTACAGCACAATGGAGGGGGAACATAGCAAGCAGAAAAACTAGCACCAACACACTGAGCAACTATGATAGTGGCCAGAACACCACAAGGAGTTGAATGAGTCATCTGGTGTATGGCAACAAGGCACAGAGGCAGAGGGTAGATACAGGCTGGCCTGGCTACACCTGGGGAGAGTTCCCTTTCCTTTGTGCAGGAATGGGCTCCCTAGAATGGGTTTGGCCCTAGAGTGGGGTGTTTCCATTGGCGTCTAGTGAGCTCTTGCTGGTCTTTTAAAATCTGGTGGACGTAGCTGATATACAAACGAGAATTTTCAAGGCCGAGGCGGAAGAGGTTTCCATGTAAACAGTGGTTCAACATGGGTCAGAGTGTAGATACAGGCTGGATACACCTGGGGAGAGTTCCCTTTCCTTTGCGCAGGAAAGGGCTACCTAGAATGGGTTTGCCCCTAGAGTGGGATGTTTCCATTGGCATCTAGTGAGCTTTCTCTGGTCTTTTAAAATCTGGTGGACGTAGCTGATATACAAACGAGAGTTTTCAAGGTCGAGACGGAGGAGGGTGCAAGTGAACAGCGGTTCAACATGGGTCAGAGGGTAGATACAGGCTGGCTACACCCGGGGAGAGTTCCCTTTCCTTTGAGCCGGGAAGGGCTCCCCGGAATGGGTTGACCCCTAGAGTGGAGCACGAGCCTTCAAAGTGTGGCGACGTGAAGCAGGGTGCCATGTGAACAGCGGTTCAACATGGGTCAACCGGTGCTAAGAGATAGGCTGCAACACCGGGGAGAGTTCCCTTTCTTTGAGTAGGAAAGGGCTTCCTTGGAATGGGTTGGCCTCTAGAGTGGAGCATGAACCTTCAAAGCATGGCGACCTGGAGCAGGGTGCCATGTGAACAGCGGTTCAACATGGGTCAACAGGTACTAAGAGATAGGCTGCAACACCGGGGAGAGTTCCCTTTCTTTGAGCAGGAAAGGGCTCTGCAGAATGGGTTGGCCCCTAGAGTGGAGCACATGCCTTCAAAGCGTGGCGACCTGGAGCAGGGTCTCACTGTGTTTGCCACAGTCTAAGTACCTTGGAGATCTTTTCTCGTTCTGAACAAGGGTCAACAGGTGCCAAGAGATAGGCTGCAACACTGGGGAGAGTTAGAATGGGTTGGCCCCTAGAGAGTATAATGGTACAAATTGTTAGGATTTAAGCATTTGCAAACAGGTCATGACTTCATAAGCAAGACAGAGGAAGTTCTCTTCTCTGCCCTGAAACTAAAGAAAACTGTTTCTTTTATTTAAGGATCCATGCTGTGAAGGATTACTAGTTTGAATTGCCAGAGACTGAGGTTTCCCTTTGCAACGAGGGTTCAGCCATTAGGACTGGACATATGGCTGGATGGACAGGCACAGCAATTGAGGACAGAGGTCAAGCCCACGTAGGGACATAAGGCCTGGACGAACAGGCAAAAGGAATCGAGGACAGAGGTCAAACCCACCTAGGGACATAAAGCCTAGACAAACAGGCACAGCAATCAAGGTCAAACCCTAGTACAGAAATAAGGCCTGGATGGACAGGCATAGCAATCGAGGTCAAATCCTTGCAGGGATATAAGGCCTGGACAGACAGGTACAGCAACCCAGACAGAGGTCAATCCCACCTAGGGACATAAGGCCTGGACGAACAGGCACAGCAATCAAGGTCAAACCCTATTAGAGACATAAGGCCTGGACGGACAGGCACAGCAATCGAGGTCAAACCCTAGTAGAGACATAAGGTCTGGACGGACAGGCACAGCAATCAAGGACAAATCCTTCTAGGGACATAAGGCCTGGATGAAAAGGCAAAGCAATCAAGGACAGAGGTCAATCCCACCTAGGGACATAAGGCCTGGATGAACAGGCACAGCAATCAAGGTCAAACCCTAGTAGAGACACAAGGCCGGGACGGACAGGCACAGCAATCGAGGTCAAACCCTTGTAGGGACATAAGGCCTGGACGGACAGGCACAGCAATCGAGGTCAAACCCTTGTAGGGACAAAATGCCTGGATGGACAGGCACAGCATTTGAGGACAGAGATCAAGCCCACGTAGGGACATAAGGCCTGGATGGACAGGCACAGCATTCGAGGACAGAGTGCAAACCCTTGTAGGGACATAAGGCCTAGACAGACAGGCACAGCATTAGAGGTCAGGCCCTTATAGGAAAGTACGGCCTGGACAGTAGATGGACAGGCACAGCGTTTGAGGTCAGGCCCTTGTAGGGATGGACGGCCTGGACAGTGGATGGACAGGTACAGCATTTCAGGTGAGGCCCTTGTAGGGACGTACGGCCTGGACAGTGGACGGTCAGGCTCAGCGTTTCAGTTCAGGTACATGTGCTGCAGTGCTTATATTATCTGGAGCATAGGAAGCAGTTGGAGTTGCTGCAAGGCTTTCAATAGCTTTTATTCATCTTGCCATTCACAGGGAAAATTTGGAAACCCAAGCAAAGGCAGGTTTACTTTGAAAAACCCTAGCATTTCCATCAACTCTGGTGCCAGCCTTGAGCAGTGAGGGCTCATGATATCCCCTGACATTGAAATGACACGTGCACTGGGCACACTGGTTGGTGGACATGACAGATATCGCTGAGCCACTTAGGCTAGGTGTGGCCAGACAGTGGAATTTGTCTGCCCAATATGCCAGCGGATCTGTCTGCATGTTCTCTGTTGGGTCTGAGAGATACCGTGTCACTGACAGCTCTGCTGGTGTGTCCTTTGTTGGGTGGACTGAGAGTCACTCATACCAGCTGCTTTCTCTCTAGCCCGTAGCACAACAGATGAATCTTTATAGGCAACATGCCTTTGGCATTCTGAAGTGAAGGAGGAGGAGGAGGAGGTACTAGCTGTCATTGACAGCTCCTGCCTGGGCTACCCCAACTCTGAAGTGCCCGCTGTTTCCACCTCTGCTTCACACCTAATCTGTCTCTGCCTATGGCGCTCCTGTTGACGGACTTTTGCTAACAGCAGGTCCTTCACCAATAAGAGACAATCGTACTGTAGGGCGAGTTTCCCTTTCACACGGGGATCACAGACTGTGGCAAGCATGTATGTGTTATGTTCTGTTAAAGGTCTTAATCTCTTTTCTACCTGCTGCTGCAAAATGTCCAGACAATGCAGCACCTCAACTGTCATTCCCTCTTCCTCTTTAAAGGCCTCCAAATTTTCATCCAGGAAGTTTTCTATAGGGATGATGTCAGCCAAGGTGGCACTTCTGGAACTCAGCTGCTCCGTGACATCCTTGAAGGGCTGCAGGATTTTTACCAGCTGACTCATGACTAACCAATCATGATGCCCTAGGGGATTCTGCACACCTATGTGCATTGTACCAGAAAGTTCATGAAGGGGTGTCTGCAGCTCCACCAACCTCTCGAACATCATAAAGGTGGAATTCCACCAGGTGGCAATGTCTTGAATGAGGCGCTTGTGAGGCATCTCCAAGTCAGTCTGCTTTTGTCGGAGAACTTGCCCCGCCTTCACACTTTTATGGAAGTGCACTGCTATGTTCCTGCACTTCTGTATTAACCTATGCAGGTATTCATTCTTTTGGTCATTGAAATCTAACCCCAGAGCTGACTTCACTACCAGGTGCAGAGTGTGTGCAAAACATCGGATGTTCTTATAGTGCCCATCGGTTATTGCCTTAACCATGTTTGCACCATTGTCTGTGACAAAGAACCCTGCATGAGGATTCCTATCTTGCTGGTGTAGTTGCCAGCCCTCCAGCATCTGTCTGATGCATGTTAGAATATTGTCTGCGGTAAGGGCCTGGTCCATCAGGTGGGTGTGCAGTAAAGCCCACCTCCACACTGATACTTGTTCAGTAATAGAGCTGCTGCCTGTCCCTGCCTCAGCCAGGTCCCACCAGTGTGCTGTCAGGGAGAGGTAAGAGTGTGCAGCATTCATGGCAGTCCAGATATTGCAGGTGAAATGCACACTCCCCTCTGCCTTAGCTAGCAGCGCTTGGATGCGATTGCGACACTGCTTGTACAGGCTGGGGAGGACCTTTCTGCTAAATGTGGTTCTGGAGGGAACTTTGTAATTTAGAACTACGACCTTCAGAAAATGCTTGAAATCCACATTCTCCACTAACTGCAAGGGCTGGTCATCAAGGGCAATCATTTCCCCAATGCTCCTGGTTACAACTTTTGAGGCTACCTGCCTCCTACCCCAGGATAACGTTACCACACTCCACCCCATTTCCTCCATGGTGGGTTGTCGCTTCTGCCACATGTCTACTAGAAGGGGCTGAGGGTGTGGGCTGACTCTGCTGCTTTTGAACCACTTTACGCTGCTTGGAAGGGGTCCCCTGACTGGTACTGCCACCATCCCCAGATGGCAGTACTGTTGTTGGGTGTTGCCTCTTCATATGATGAAAATTACGGGTTTATGAGTGTGGGTAAGAACATATTTGGGCACTATTTAGATTCAAGGGTGGTTTTGTTATATTTAAATTAGTTGTTATTTTTATTTAATATATTTCAATTAAAGGCTGTGTGAGGACTACATTCATAGTGAGGAGAGTTACTGGATATCGCTTTGAGAATATTGTTTAAGAAGATTGGAAATTTGAAAAAACATCATGATACATGATATATGTCCAGCAGAAGGATCTTTTGTAACTATATTATAGCAAGAAAACTGTTTTTGCAAATAATAAATAACTGACCCGCAGTTGTAAAATCTAGAGGTTCCCTGAAGAAGCCTGGTTATGCAGGCGAAACGAGAAATCTCATAGGAATATTTGGATATATGTTAATGGGTCTCAGAATATTTGCACATATGTTAAATGTGTTCTCCTAAATGTATAATGTAATAGTATAGATGATATACATGTATTGTGGTTTTTTATGGATGAATGGTGTGTATGGAGTATGAGTGTGGGATCAATAAATTTGATTAATCATATTTTAGAATTTATTCTAAATGTATAAATGTCTCACACATGTCTGTATTGTATAAATTTATAAATGTTTTGTATACACAATAAATTAAACAAGTGTTGGGCTTTAGATTTTGCCTATTGTCCTCTGGTATAGTAACATTGTTCGCATCATATGAAGAGGCATCATATTTTTTTTTTTTAATTCATTAATACAACAACTAAAGAATGCTTGTTCAAGCTACAGGTCCTAAAACAACTAAGACCACTACTACATTTCCATGATTTCCGTTCAGTTCTTCAAGCCATCCTATTTTCTAAAATCGACTACTGCAATGCACTACTACTCGGTCTCCCTGCCTCTTCCACTAAACCTCTACAGATGCTACAAAATGCAGCGGCTAGGATCCTTACAAACACACGTCGTAAGAACCACATCACTCCAGTCCTAAAAATCCGACACTGGCTTCCTATCCAATATAGAATACTCTTCAAGACACTTACTATTATCCACAAATCGGTCTATCAACAATTCTCACTCCAACTCTCCATCCCACTGGAACTTCATGCCTCCACAAGGCCGATCAGATCAGCATACAAAGGCTCTCTCCAGGCTCCCCCAAGCAAATCCTTGATCCACAGCTCCATTCATAAACGAGCACTTTCGACTGCAGGTCCACTCCATTGGAATTCTCTTCCCCCTGATATTCGCCAGGAACAATGCCATCTATCCTTCAGAAAGAAACTGAAATCCTGGCTGTTCGCCCAAGCATACAGCTGATGAAGAACTTTCAACTTATATTAACTTTCACCCACCCCCTACTACCAACCCCCCCCCCCCCCCCTCCACATTACCTCCCCGGCTCTTCCTTCCTCTGGAAATGTTATGCTAACATCTACCTGAGACAACTCTCCAGCCGAATTCAGCAACCTTATGTTAATTTTCATCTATTTCGTTACCATTTTGGTAATCTCCAGTTGTATTAGTTTGAAACCTTTCCTTTCTTCAAAAGTCCATGTTTTTCCCCCCTGTTCGATGTAACTTTTACCTTCAGCTTATTGTTAATTGGTTTTCCCCCTAGTTTCATTGTAAACCGGAACGATAAGACCGCGTCTTGAGCATCGGTATATTAAAAGAACTTAAATAAATAAATAAATAAATAATCATGCCAAAATTAGATAGATGTCCCATTTGCTTGCCTCTGCTAATAGCCCTGCCACAGAAATTACACCGAGCAAAATGCGGGTCATCCATCACTTTAAAGGGGCTCCAGATCGCAGATGTCTTTCGTGATCCTCCCTTCTCTATAGCCTTGGGGGTGAATGCTGGCACTGGAGCTGAAGTAATGGATGCATCCTGAGAAGCAATGCCAGGGGCCTCAGTCACCCTCTGTGCCTGTGCTGACTGCTCTTCTTCCTCCTCATCAGTTTCATCTCTCCCCTGCTGCACTGAAGTGGAGGCTAAGACAGGACGAACTGATCCTCCTAAAACTTTGTCAGCTATTACTTCTTCCATTTCTGATGAGAATCCCACACAAGATGATTGTTCATCTGAATCAGAAGGAAACAGTGCCTGCACTACATTGTTAATGCTAAGTCGAGACTGCTGTTCCACTGCTGCTTTTGGGTGTCGACATTTTGTCTGGCATGACTCAGCCTCCCCTTCCCTCACCTCCAAAACTACAGAGTCAGAAACAGGTGGTGGTGATGGCGATGCATCATGTTTAGATTTCATTTTTTTCCACATGGAACTGCCTGCCCCTCCAAAGAGTTTAAATTGCAAAGGTCCCTTTTTACCTTTAATGGGGGACTGGCACTAGTGCCTTTTGAAGTGCCTCCTCTGCAGGTCCCAATCACTCGACCACATCTAGCTTTCCCTGACATTATGGATTTAATGTCACTGCCTAGTGCCTACTGGCTGCCCATTGTCACAGTGCCTTGATATGCACTAATGTAATGTGTGTGGTGTGCACACACAGAGCTTGCTTGTAAGCACAAAAGAGGCAGACTGGGGATTTCACTGCACAGACTGTCCCAATAATAAACTTGAGTTGGCTAAACTACCCAGTGCTCACTGTCACAGTGCCTTGCCTAGCCCAGAGGGTGAATTAAACAAAATGGCACTGCTAGCAGCTTCTCTCCCTGGCACAGAGAGACCGTCTCAGGTCACCTAAATAAACTGCTTAAAAATCAAACAGGGCTAGCTGGCACTGCAGCCAAATAAAGAATAAATATCTGTTCCTCTTAAGTAACTAGCCTAGCTAGCAATTCAATACAGATTTCTGAACTCAGACTAGCTCTGAGTGCAGCCACCTTCCGCAGAGACCACCTCCCCACCCCACCCTGCAAAGAAAGTGTGTGGCACGCCACGTGCTTAAGTATATATTGTGCTGGGTCATCAGGAAAATCATCACCAAGCACTGAATGACAGTGCGATTGGCTGCATTCAGTGCATTTCACAAAATGTTATTGCTGAAACATTGCATTCCGGTATCCGTGCCAACCTGTCTGACCTACTCTGACAGGGCTGTGAGGTCACTGATGACTCTCAGGAAAGGGCTGGTTTTTGGCTCTGGATACACCCAAATGGCGTCCTCCGATTGCAAATGGCAGTGATGAAAAGCACGTGCTGCCAAACGTATGGAACGGATGATACATTATATTCGTGGGGAGTTGCGATACGTTTCACTTCCCCATGAATACAACGAATAGGGACATATACATTGCAGATTGCCAATATGTCGAAAACAAATGCACACCCCTACCTACTAGCATCAATTCCCAATATACCCCATACTGGACTTCAGGTGCATCCCCTATTACTTAATCTAAACAGCCAGTCTGGGCTGGTACTTCTCTCACATTCTGGAGATAAATGAATGGCTGTGTAGATGGGATCTGTGAGAATGTTTTGGCTTCCTGGAACATGGAATGATGTTTCAAGAACTGCTGAGAACCAATGGGGTGCAGTGTCTTCAAACATAGACTGGCAAATCTACTGAGAAGGACTTTAAACTAGAACCATCAGGGATGGATGAACAAAACCCTGAGGCAAGTGAAACATTAAATACTTGCATAGAAATGGGAAAAAAAGGCATTATCTGGAAAACTATGTACACAAATGTGCATAGTATGAGAAATGAAATCCCAGATCTAGAAGCAGTCATTGAACAAGCTGATTTAGATGTAGTGGTTGTTATGGAGATTTGGAACACTGAAAAACATTATTGGAATATAATTGTACTGAGCTACAATCTATTCAGGAAGGACCAGATAGGAAGGAAGAGAGGAGGTGTGGCATTAAGCATAAAAAATAATTTTAAAGCAACAGAACTGCAGAGCTTATGAGATAAGAAGGAAGGACTGTGGGTTAATTTGGAAAGAGGGAAAGGAACATCTCTATTTATACTGGTGTACTCTACAGATCTCCATCACAGGCAGAGGAGATGGATAGAGATTTAATGGAAGATATTTTCAAAATTGCTATGAAGGGTAAGTGCTATTGCTAGGGGATTTCAATCTGCTGGATGTTGATTGGGACATCCCAACTGCAGTGACTTCTAGAAGCAGGGAGATCCTGGATTCTTTGCAAGGAAAGTTGTTCTATTAATTGATAACAGAACCTACACGGGAGGTAGCAGTACTGGGCCTGGTGCTTAGCAATGGGGAAACTAATAGGGATGTGAATCGGTACCGGACTCGTTTCCGGTATCGAGTTCAGATAAAAACCGCAGGAAATCTTCATTCCCGCGGTTCTTACCCATTTTAATTGGCTGTGTCGTGCCGAAAAAAAAAACACCCCGACCCTTTCAATTTAATACTTTCGTATCCCCCACCCTACCGACCCCTCCCCCCAACATTTTTAAAGTACCTGGTGGTCCAGCAGAGGTCCCAGGAGCGATCTCCCACTCTCAGGCCATCGGCTACCACTAATCAAAATGGCGCTGATGGCCCTTTGCTCTTAGCATGTGACAGGGAATCCGTGCCATTGGCTGGCCCCTGTCACATGGTAGGAGCACTGGATGGCGCAGGCCATTTTGATTAATGGCAGCCGATGGCCCAAGAGCGGGAGATCACTCCCGGGACCCCAGGTACTTAAAATGTTGGGGGGGGGGGCAGGAGGGGGGGATATGAAAGAATTAAATTTAAAGTGTCGGGGTGGGTTTGGGGTTTATTTTTAAGTGCCCTTTCTTCCTGCCCTCCCAAAACGATAAGAGAACCGCACAAAACATTTTGTGGGGTTTTCCTATCAGGTTCGGGGGGCCCCCCGAATTCTGATGAGTTTGAAAATATCTTCCGATATTTTCAATCATCAGAAAAACGATTCACATCCCTAGAAACTAAGTATCTCTGATGTTGTATCTAATGATCATCTGGTATCCAGTGAATACCAGATGATAGCATTAGAGCACAATAGATGAAGGTTCATTCAGAGGCAAGGGTCCTAGAATTCAAGAAAACTTACTTTGTTAAAATGGGGGTGTATCGCAAGGAGTTGGGAAAATCTAGGTGAAGTAGAATAGCAGTGGGCAAAACTGAAAGGCGATATTATAAGGGCAATTAACCTTTTCGTTAGGAAAGTAAGTAAAGAGGAAAAAGTGGCCACTATGGTTTTCTAAAGAAGTAGCTGAGAAGGTAAGGAAAAGAAAATAGTGTTCATAAACTATAAGAGATCACAGAAAATGGAAGACAGGCAACAATATCTGGGAAAGCTGTGAGAAGATAGGAAAGTAGTCAGGAATGTAAAAATTGAAATGGAAGAAAAATAGTAAATGCAGCAGAATGGGGGGAACAAGACTTTTTTTTTTCGTTATGTTAGTGATTTTTATCACGCATTCCCATTCATCTTTCAGCGTTTCCTAACTAGTGTTTTTAAACAGTAAATAAGCCTCATTTGGCAGGCAGCAATAGTGGAGGCTCCTCTCCTTAGTATCTCTCAGCTCTGTCTCCTGTCTGTGTTCCAAACTGTAAGACTGCTGAGGCTAATTATGTCACTTATGAAAAATAGTACTAACCATGTTCAGTCTTGCCTTAGGAATTTCACAATTCTACACTGAACTCACCTAATTTATGTAACTGTATAAAAATGAAACTTTTGCTACTAATATGTTTAGTTGTTAGACAGAGGGTTAATTAAAATCAATTGTGCTTTGTCCTAAATATGCAGAGTTACACAGGACACATAAGAATATAACTTTAGCCATGGTGTCCTCATGGTGGATACGGCTTCCTTGGTTGCAGGCTGTCATGCTGCAATCAGCTATTTCAACTGTAATCAGGGCAGAAGTTTAAAATAAAATATAATTAAAACCTATACAATAAAATAGAACTTCATTCAAAATAATCACAGTCACTTAAAAAATAATTACACTGCATTCATACATACTTCTAGGGTCAACCTTAATTATAAAAATGTCTCTGAAATCCTTTCTGCATCAGGATTCTAAATTTTAATTTTTCCCTCTGAAATCATCCTTCACAACACCCTCATTCCCCCCATGGGTCTTCGTAAGGACTTTCTCCAATTTATTAAGATATTTCTTTTAAATCTTAATGAGATAGAAGGGCTCTAGGTACTTTCAATTAAATAACTATTTTAATAACATTTTCTTCACAAAAAAAATGTTCCAAGTCAAATATCCTTCTTCACATGACCACTACTGGCAAATCTGTATTTTATTTTATTTTTTCAATTCATGTATTAGAGCCCTGTGGCATCTGGAATTTTGAGGCATCTACCGGGTTTCAGAATTAATATGGCAGCCTCCTCTCATGCCTGCCATCAAAAATGCTGGGTTAGCAAATCATACATTTACTTTTTTTCCTCTTTTCTTCACTTAAAATTGGGACTTCAGGCAGTGTGCCGGCCACCTGCCCACTGAAGTCATCAATGACATCATCTGTGGGTTCTCTGTCCCTGGCATTGCACTGGAGCTTGCCTAAGTGCCCGGTGCTGCAATTCCCCCATTATTAGTGCAATAGCAGAGTGCCTGTCTGCTATCGTTGCTTATTGTGTCCTTTGTGCGGCTACATAGTTGGTTTTTTTTTTTAATGTATTGTATTTCCTGGCAGCCCAGCAGCTCCTTTGGGTGCTCAGCGTAGCAGCGCTTTCACTGCTCTGGGTCCCGAGGCTCAGTAGTTTTCAGCCACTGTCGTCAATGCCGCTGGGAGTTCCGCAGGCCCCACAGCACTCACACAGCAATGGCATCGGGGGAAGCCAGAACTTCAGTGATCAGCTAGTTTAGCCGACCGCTCCACCTTTCCCAAAGCCTAGATGCCTTGGCTCACTCTCATTTAAAATGCAGCTGATGCCGCTGAAGCAGCCCCGGCAAACCGTCTCTCCCAGGCTAAAAAAAAAAAAGTTAAATAAATGTGACAGCAATGCTCTTGGGAGCCTCCCCAACACTCCTAACCCCCTCAGGCCTCCTGAAATGTTTTGGTTTTTAGATTGGTCCATTTTTGTTGGGCTTCCAGGCCCAAACTACCTTAGTGAGGACAGCCACAGTTTCCCCCAGTAACATCCCAGCGGACAGGAAAATATTTATTTTATTTTTAATACATCATTCACTTTGTCTTTTTGCCAATGATACTAAAATCTAGAACAGGTTAGACAGCCAAGAAGATACGGAAAACATGAGGAGAGATCTAATAAAGCATGAGAAATGGTCTGGAGAGTGGCAGTTACAATTTAATGTTAGCAAATGCAGAGTCTTGCATTTAAAGATTAATTTCAAAAGTCCAGCACACACCAGAATCGGGAGATATGCACACAAGTCAGGCTCGCGCGCGTCCACTGAATTTTAAAAGGCGCCCAGATGCATGAGTATCTCCCACTGTGCATACATCTCAAACCTTTTCAGAAAGGGGCAGGGTTTGGCATACGCATTTCAGGGCGTGGCCAAGAGGTGTGCGCACCCAGATCCCCTGCCAGGTAAGTTTTCTTCTGTTATGGAAGATGTGTAAGTTTAAAAACAAAAAGAAAGAGCCATTTCTCAGGGGTTTAAAGGGACTGGGGTAACTGGGGGGAGGGCAGATTATCAAAACTGAGGGGTTTGGAGGACCTACATGTTAACTGGGTGAACTGATGGCCAAACTGGTGAAACTGGCAATAACGTGGATCACGCCCCTTTTAAAATTCCCTGCAGTAAAAGAGGGATTTACACGCATAGGTGTGCACACAGTCAAACTGTTTTATAGAGATGTGAATTGGAACTGGAATCGGTTCTGATTCCGGTTCCGATTCACATCGTGGTTTTTTTTTCATTCGGCCCAATCACGGTTTTGTTTATCGGCTGCGCCTGAGCCGATAAACAAAAAACCCACCCCGACCCTTTAAAACTAATCCCTTAGCTTCCCCCACCCTCCTGGCCCCCCCAAAAACATTTTACAGGTACCTGGTGGTCCAGTGGGGGTCCCGGGAGCGATCTCCTGCTCTCGGGCCGTCGGCTGCCACTAATAAAAATGGCGCCAATGGCCTTTGCCCTTACCATGTGACAGGGTATCCGTGCCATTGGCCGGCCCCTGTCTCATGGAGGGAGCACTGGATGGCCCGCGCCATTTTTAAAGACGGTGCCGGCAATTTCGTGGGGTTTTCCTATCGTTTCCTATTGTTTTGGGGGAGCCCCCGATTTCTGATGATTTTGAAAATATCGTACGATATTTTCAATCGTCCGAAGCCCGATTCACATCCCTACTGTTTTATAACATGTGAACATATAAGTGCACCGGTTTGATAGTTACCATCCCTGGCTGCAAAAACCCAAGGGAGAGGTACAGGAATAGAAGTGAAATTCTTCTAAGCACAAAAGAAGAGTGGGATCTGGGGGTGATTGTATCTGATGATCTAAAAGTAGCCAAACCAGTGGACAAAGCGATGGCAAAATCCAGAAAGATGCTTGGCTGCAGAGGGAGAGGAATGGCCAGCAAAAAAATGGGAGGTGATATTGCCCCATATAGATCCCTAGTAAAACCTCATTTAGAATACTAGGTACAATTCTAGTGATCGCACCTTCAGACTTATATATACTGATTGGAGTCAGTCCAAACAGTGGCAACTAAAATGATTAGTGGTCTTCATTCAAAAGTTTATGGGAATAGACTTAAATATCTAAATATGTATACCCTAGAAGAAACAGGAGATATGATACATATATTCAAATATCTCAAATAGTTTCCATGCACAGGAGGTAAACCTCTTTCAACGGAGAAGAGACACTAGAATGAGGTGTCATGTGATGAGGTTGAAAGGGAGTGGATTCAGGAGTAATCTTAGGAAATATTTCTTTACAGAGAGGGTAGTGAAGGTGGTGGAGACCAAAATGGTTTCTGAATTCAAGAAAGCATGGGATAAATACAGGGAGTGATGGAAATTGTAAGGGCTACATACATTAAATTGATGGGCTTACAAGATGGGCCATATGATCTTTTTCTGCCATCATGTTTCTGTATTTGAAGAAATTCTCCAAATATTACATAAAAATATGAAGCGTACGCTTTGCTATTTAAGAGGGTAATATTCCGTCACTGGCTGGATTGCAAAGTTAGCTGGATAAACTTATTCAGTGGTTCAGCTGTACTATTGAATAGAGACAGCCATCTTAAAAATAACCAGATATGTGCATGCAGCTAACTTTAGGACAGCTCTACATCATGACCAGAGTCAGCTGAATATATTGTCTGGCTAATTCTGAATATCAGAGCTCGAAAGGATGATTCAGGGTAGGATAGAATTTTACACGCTATCTTCAGAGTTGTAAAAGGTGTGGTTCAGATATAATTTAAATGCCTAGTGGCAGAGATTCTACAGGATGCCAGTAGCAGATGCAACCATCTTGGATCTCCCTAATTTACTGTAATTTATTTTTATTTTGCAAAATAACTTTACATCATTTAATATGCAAAAATGTTCTAATTTACGCAAATGTTCTATAGAATTGTTGCAGAATTCCAGAAACTTTGCCACATAATTTTTCTAGTTCTTTCTGCAGATTCTACCCCTGAGTTGCTGCAGTAAACTGGAGACTGTGATACATACACACATACATACCCATTTGCAGTTCATTTTTTGTCCTGAAAAACTGGATTGTTCAGCTAACTAAACTGTTTTATGCAGTCTCAGACTGTTTATTTAAGGTTGATCCTATTTTTATTTTATTTTGTAAGTTGAGGCATTTCTGTTTTATTAACTGCCATCCTTTTAAAATAACACAAATAGGGGGAAAATAGTACAACCTTTCTTTGGGGTCATCTAGAGCTTTCGTTCAGGGATGATAACGTTTACACAGGCACGCGGGCGCACAGGGAAATGGCCACTTTAGAACATACACGCGTATATGCATCTATGCGCGCATGTTATAAAATAGCCTGACCTTGTGAACATGTGCACGCAATTTTAAATGGACGCGCGCTTATGCACACCAAAGCCGCCTCTACCACATAAGTGGGATTTTAATAGATATGCGCATTGACACCAATTTTCCCAGTTTATTCCCAGTTTGCCAAGGTAAGGGATTGGATTTCCAAACCCCCCCTAGTTTAAAAACCTCTCTTCTCCCCATTAGCCCCGACCCTTAAAATCCTGCTGATCTATTTATCTTATTACTTACCCATCCTCCCTAGCAGAAGTAAAGTTATGTGGCAGGAGACCCTGGCGCGTGCCTGCTCTCGTAAGTATTTAGCCACTAATTTGAAAGTGAAATCCAGGAATGCCCATGCCCCACCCCTTTTTTGGAAGGTTTCATTTGTGCATGCAGCAGGCGATATATGCACTTTCTCGGGCGGCTTTTAAAATCCTCTCAGCGTATGCCAGACTGACATATTTGTGTATCTTCCAGCTCTGGTGCATGTCAGGCTTTAACATTCACCTTTAATTTGAGTAGTGACTCTGTGACCTGTTATTTTATTGAGCCAGCAACATTCTTTGACTTCAGACTTTAAGGTTAATAAAAATTAATATTTCCTTTAAGCATGTGCAATGTAATATGGAACAAGCAGGCTGCTTGAGTGGCCCATTTTTGTGATAATGCCTTCCAAATTATGATAAAATAAAGGTCAACAAACAGGTTGTAGGCAATAGTGTTTTATTGGACTAACAATGCATTTGTGGATATTTATTTATTTAATTTTATAGCTCATGCCATCCAAGGTTCGGGGTGGGTTCCAATTGACATATACATAAACATAAAATTAAAAAAATAAACATCTTAAGTTAAAACAATAATAATTACATAACAAAACAAAAGCTGTTCATGCTATACTCTATTATCTGCACTGTCGATTCTGGGGATTTCCTAAAGAGCTGCAAAAGCCACTTTAAAAGAAATGAGATTTTAGGGCCCTCTTAAATGCCTACAGACAGAGGAAGTGAGTTCTAGGGATGTGCAGAGGGACGCCATACGTTGCATTCGTGATTCGGATTCGTCGGGGAGTAGATACGTTGCATTCGGCCGTATGGCGCCCCGATGCGTTAATACGGTGATTTCTATTCGTATCCCAGCTAAAATTAAAATTAACTACAACCCCCCACCCTCCTGACCCCCCAAAGACTTACCAAAACTCCCTGGTGGTCCAGCGGGGAGTCCGGGAGCCATCTCCTGCACTCTCACACCCTCGGTGCCGGTTTCATCATGGCGCCGATAGCCTTTGTCACAGGGGCTACCGGTGCCATTGGTCAGCCCCTGTCACATGGTAGGAGCACAAGATGGCCCCAATGGCCATGTGACAGGGGCTGACCAATGGCACCGGTAGCCCCTGTGACAAAGGCTATCGGCGCCATGATGAAACCGGCACAGAGGGTGTGAGCACAGGGGATGGATCCCGGACCCCCCCGCTAGACCACCAGGGAGTTTTGGTAAGTCTTGGGAGGGTCCAGGAGGGTGGGGGGGTTTGTTTAAATTTTTATTTAGGTGGCCGTATAATTCGGCGAAGATTCGTGTATTCGTGGGGAATCGCGATACGTTTCGCTTCCCCCACGAATACTATGAATAGTGCAATATACATTGCGGATCGCCAATACGGCGAAAACGAATGCACACTCCTAGTGAGTTCCATATTGTGGAGCCTCTTGTGGAGAATGACCCTTCTCTCATCTCATCAAGACATGCTAACCTGAAGGAAGGGACCTCAAGCGAGTGCTGGCTAGATGACCTAAGACTGTGTGATGGAGTGTACATTTTTAATATGGCAGCAATCCAGGGAGAGGAGAAACTGTATATCAGATTGTGAATAATAACAGCCAATTTGTATTTGATGCGGCAACATACTGGGAGCCAATATAAAGAATGTAAAACAGGAATTACATGGTCATGAATTCTAAAACAAGTAATTATCTTGCGGCGGAATTCTGAACAATTTGCAGAGATCTGAGAGTGTACGTCAGTAAACCTATGAGCAGAGAACTGCAGGAAAAAAAAATATCAAGGATTGCAAAATGGTGCGAAAGTCAAAGTGATTGAGAGGTGGTGGCTTTGGGGGTTACTTAACAGTCATAGTTTTGCAAATGAGGTACAGGCTATTGTTTTAATATGAGGTTTCATGGAGAGGGATGGGTCCAAGGTTGTTACGCTGACGTTTCATCTTCAGAAATGATTGGAATATGTTGATTCTTAAATTCCAAACTTGATGGTAAATTTTCCATGGGAAATCATGACAAGATGATGGGGGCCCGAGCTGGGCGCCGCTCCACAGATCAGTGCAGAATGAGTGCAAATGGTTTATATTCGAGCAACATTATTGGTAGCTTATTCTGCATTGATCTGATGAAGGGAGCGTAACTTGCAAAAGCTAGTCACAAATATATTTAGTCCATAAAAGAGGTATCACCTACATCTTGTTTGCTGACCTTTTATTTTTACATAGCCACGCAGACTATCATGATAACCACACTACTTTATTGCAGTTTGGAAACTCGCGCAGCAAGACTATTTCCAACACTAGGGAGCATTACAAAAAAATTGACTACATTTCTTGTCACAAGAAAGTCGATTTAGTGGCACAGTGGTAGAAGTTGCTAGGCTTATAGCATAGTGGAAAATGAAGTCTTTTGTCTACCTGCCTAACAGGCATAGAATGAAAAACAACAATCTTTCCTCATAAGATCCTGCCAAGATGCCTCTTGAAGCTTGCTCTGGAGGGATTTGCCTCTACAGTATAAAAGGGTAATTATTAGCAACAGACATGTAGTTAGCCAAAGAAAGAAAAGCACCCGCAATTTGTTTTTAATCAGATGAGTAAAGGAATGAAGGAAATACTGACATTTAGGGGGCACTGAGAGGTTGTGGAGACTATCTTTACTACCAGGCATTTCTTGCAATTTTCTTTCGCTTTATTCTCTGGAAATCAAGCATAAGCCACCGAAACAGAATGTAACAGAAAGCTGCCATTCAACATTGCATTAATTTGATTTTTTTTATTTTGTCTTTAAGACGAGCTGTGCTACTTCACATAGAATAGTGCTTTCAGCTGGAAGGAGGTGGAAAAAGCAAATGTAAAATGGTTTTGCAAATATTCAGCAAAATGTTCATATTTACAAAATTATCTGATATAAGCTAATAATGGGAGGCTTTCAGAGTAAAAGGTAGAAAATGGTGAAATTTGCCAGTTTCACTGGTTAAAAATAAAGGGGAAGGAGACTGGCAAAGCAGTTTAGAGGGCATTCCAGCACTTTTTCTAACACTATCAAAAAAGTTTCAATTTAGTTATATGGTGAAAGGTTTTATGTAGACATATTTTGCAAATTTTTCTGCAAAGATGAAAAGTCTAGCTTTCACCATTTTGCTTTATGCTGCTAATATGTTCACACACCTTTAGTTGCAAGTTCATTTTGACACTGAGGGTTCTGCAGAGGACAGTCACACAGGGCCACATTATCAAAAGGTTTGCTCCAATGCCAAAAATTGTTTCAGGTTTATTCAATGAAAATATCCCAATATTGGCAATAACCCCCCCCCCCCCCCCCAAGAATGACCAATAAACCTAGGAGCTTATTAAGGCATATTTCACTGCTGTTCAGTATCATGGTGTGGACACCTCCTGTGACCTAGCTGGATGGACAGAGAGCTAGAAACCACATCAAATTTAATAGTGTTTTTCAAATTTTTGATATGCACTAAAACAAACAAATACAAAATGTCGTAAATTTTTGCACTGGAGCAAACCTTTGATTCATCTGCTCAACCTTTCCATTTAACTTACTGGTCCAATTACAAGATAAGGATGTTATTTAAATGTCTTTAAAAAAAATTGGCCTCATCTTATATTTGCAGATCAGGGTCAGTAGAGGAGGCAGCATCAATTGGCATAGGGGTGGTGGTGGTGGGAATAGCCAGCAGAGCAAGGCAGGGAGAGGAAGCCGCCATGACCAGTGCTGGCTCTGGGAGAAGGGGGCAGTGATCCTTGCGGGGCTGGCAGAGAAACAGCAGCAGCTGGCAATGGGCTTGTAGAGCAAGGAGCCACCTTGTGAAGAAAGCAATAAGAGGTGAGGGGAAAGGTGAAAAAAAAGAAAGGAACAGATGGGAGGTTAGAGAGGGAGAAAGGAAAAGAAGAGAGTGAAAGTGTGGAAGGGAGTCAAAGAGAGAGGAATATGATGGAGAGGAAAAGAATAAGGAAGGGAATAAAAAGTATTCACATATATATATTTCTAGTTTGCTGTCCAGAAAATTGGATCATCTATTATCAAAGGTTGTCTTATATACGGTACATACAATATTAGATAACAATTAAGATATTTAAGAGTTATCATGACAACAAATAATTTACATTGCTTGGGATAAAAAAAAATCGCATCAGGACTAGAAGGTATAATTGTAACCAGAAACCGTAAAAAGTTAACAAGCCTCATGCTATGGCTTTAACATATAAGTTACCATTGCAGGTGTTCTGTTCATGACCGACTTTTGTGTTGGTTTTGTGGCTCAGTAGCAGTGTTACACAGTGGGCTAGATTTACGATGCTGGGTTTTGCTCCATGGATGGAGCAGAAGCAGTGCTCACTGCTCATAGCCACCAAGGGGATAGAGTTTCTGCCATCACACAATGATGGTACCATATGGCTAGACTCTGTGTGCATGAAAGCTGGATTCAAGAGGAATTTTCTCTTTCATAGCTGAAAGCTTAGGATGGTTTCAAACATTCTCCATTTATCTAGGATAAAATGCTGCAATCTGTACCCACAATCCAGGTAACTCATGGGGCAAAGGGTCCTAGCTGACTCTGAAAGAGGCCAGCTCCCAAGCTATAAGGAATCTATACTCTAGTAGACTATTTCCATACATATGATTGCATCAGCAGGACCTTTTGTTATGCTGGCCCGCTCTTCGTTTCCAGAATATTGAAGAGGCTTTACAGCAGTGATTCCCCAACCTGTTCTATTGACCCCACAGCCAGTTGAGTTTTCATGATATCCACAATGAATATGCAAATCTATGGAGACCTAGTGTATGGAAATTTATCTCAGGCATATTCATTGTAGATATCTTGAAAATCTGACTGGCTAGGGGGTCAATAGGAGAGATTTGGGAATGCTTTATGAAGCTGCATTCTGCCTCTTAAGAGGTTTAATAGTGAACATCTTCATACTAAAACTCCCATTATTTTTGGCACCCCAAATCAAATAACCAGTGATAAAAAAAATCCCACACTTAAAATACAATTTTCTAGGTGCTATCATCCAAGGTGTGGTTATATTAAGCATCATATTTTCAGCATATACTTTCTCAGGGGCCAATGCAATACAGTGCGCTCAGCCGAGCTCAGTGTATATCCCGCAGTCTGACGCGGGTTAAATAGGCACTAATCCACCCCCTAATGCAATAAGGGGATTAGCACCTATTTAACGTGCGTCTGACACAGAGTGAATGGGATAGCGCTCATCACATGCAAATGCATGTGAATGAGGCTATTACTCATTCACTCCAAATGTAAAAATATAAATGTGCGTCTGAGACGCACATTTATCGCTCAGCTATTAATGCCTGCCTGGATCAAGTGTTAATAGCTGAGCGCATTGAAAAGAAGTACTGAAAAGCAGCAAAAAACAGAGATGTGTTTAGTTTTTACATGTTGGCTCGGGCGACCCTTTTTTTTTTTCGGCGATTTTTCAATTAAAAAAAAAACAAAAAAAACCAACCCACCTCAACCCTTAAAATTTAGTTTATTACAACCTCCCCACCCTCCGGACCTCCCCAAAACTTGCCTAAAATCCGTGATGGTCCAACGGGGGTCCCGGGACCGATCTCCCGCTCTCAGGCCATTGGCTGCCAGTAAACAAAATGGCACTAGTGGCTCTTTGCCCTTACCATGTGACAGGGGCTACTGGCGCCATTAGTCGGTCCCTGTCACATGGAAGGAGCAATGGATGGCCCGTGCCATTTTCTAAGATGGCGCCATGGTAAGGGCAAAGGGCCACCAGTGCCATTTTGTTTACTGGCAGCCGACGGCCCGAGAGCGGGAGAAAATGCTTCCGGGACCCCCACTGGACAACCACGGATTTTAAGCAAGTTTTGGGGGGTCCAGAGGGTGGGGGGGGGGTTGTAATAAACAAAATTTTAAGGGTTGAAGTGGGGTTTTTTTTGTTTTTTTTAAATAAAGGTGCCCTTCCCTCCCGGGCTAACCCAAACAACAAATTTTCCCTGAAGTTTGGGGAAAATCCGATTCTGGATTCGGGTCCTCCTATCCATGCTGAATTGGACAATTGCTTTGAAATGTTCCAATTCAGCAAAATCAAAGGCACATCTCTAGAAAAAAACTGCTTTTTTGTACTTATTTTAAAAGTTAAAAAAAAACCAAACCTCAGCCGGCCGCATTAAGAAGACTGATATGCTCGGTGTCGGTTTTCATAACCGGCCGGCTGCATTATGAAAACCGAAACCAATAAACTCGGCGTCGGTGTTCATAACCGGCAGACTGCCGGTAACCGCGAGGTCGCGCCCCCCTAATTATAATTTAGCATGGCGTCACCCCTTGCGGGCACCATGCACGGGTTAAGAAAGCGGGCGCTGACTTTTCAGCGCCCGCTTTCCGTGCTTTTTTTTTTTTGCATCGGCCCCTCAGTGTGGTTTGATAATCACTGAACCAGCCTCTGTATTTGCGAAGTACCATCAGAGTACATAATGGTGTATAAACAGGAAGAGTTGTATACTCTTCCCTGAAGAGTATATAGGTTAAGAAATTATTGTTGGGTATACTGTCACAGAGGGAGGAAGAGCTAAAACATACTAGCCAAATTCTATTCAGAGCTACACATTCTTAAGCAGAATTCTTATCTCTATTAACCTATGCACCTCGGTAATGAAGAGGAAGCCCTGTGGTTTCAAATCATTTCAAATGAGCAGCCTCAGACATAGAAAAAGGACCAGTTCCTGAATTAGCAGGATGCTGCTGCCACGTCATCTCTCTTTTGAATTTCAAACCTGCATGACAAACAACAAATAGCTGCTTCAAAGTGCCTAAGGAATAGAAAACCCCAGGCAATTCTGGAACCTACATATTCCTCATACTAAAAAATGCAAATACAAACCATTGCACCAATATTTATTTGTGATGAAGCATCTTGAGTCATCAGACTGACGCAGGTGAACACGATCACATTAATAAGTCACAATTTCTGGTTCTAATATTTACATTTAACTTTTGCTGTGTTACAGTATCTCTCTCTCTCTCTCTCACTCTCTCAGCTTTTCCAAGCTAGAAACACAAACATCCTCTTATGCACTGCATTTTATTGGAAAGATATGTTTAAGAAGATCCAAGA
Source organism: Rhinatrema bivittatum (assembly GCF_901001135.1). Taxonomy (NCBI): domain Eukaryota; kingdom Metazoa; phylum Chordata; class Amphibia; order Gymnophiona; family Rhinatrematidae; genus Rhinatrema; species Rhinatrema bivittatum. The sequence goes on along the minus strand of NC_042620.1, from coordinate 175,956,029 downwards.
CGTCAAAACAGATGGCTTGTCTGCACTGTATCTATTTTCACTTCATACAGTAATAGGAAACACCTCAGGTTGTAATAAGAAAACATAGAGAAGCTTAAACACATTTCTTAATCCTAGTTATTTCTGTGGATGTCCTGCCTCAGCAAAACTCTTATTTATTATGGATGGTTTTGAGCAAATGTTTCTGTTTTACTTCAGGATTACACATTTGTGCTCTCCTTCCTGCCATAAGCAGCGATATCATTACCAAATTGCCCCAGCAGAAACATAGTGAATGAATGCACTGACTGAATGCAATTTTGGTTTTAATTTGTTGATATAAATTTCATAGTCATGCACTTTGTAGACTTGCATGTATTTGTTCTGGTTCACAGAGTGCTCCAATTCAGTACTATACTGTATTCATGCATACATATGATATTTTTCAAATTATGTTTAAAAGAGATAACTTGCAAAACAGCAGAAAAAGCTATTCCAAAGTAAAAAAAAAAAAAAAGCTGAAAAATTACTGACAAAAACTACGACTACCCTGGGAAATTATAACCATGCAGCATCAGACGCGCCTTAGACCAAGCCATGACCTACGAAAGATTAAAGGAAGAAGGTGGGATCTTAAAGATGAAAGACTCATAATAGCATCACAGAAGCATGGACTCACACAAGATGGTTCACTGCAAGCATAAGGAAAACAAGCTCAGGTTAATGTTCAAGGTGTCTTGCTTATGTCATAAGGAGTGTATGTACTGTAGATATTAAGCCAAAGCACTAGCATCCCCTCTACCACATAAAGAATGAAGCCTTGACCCTGTAAGTCCCTGTGAGTTCCCCCACAAAAAAAAAACAAAACAAAAGGAAGTCAGAGGGAATCCCCCTCAAACAAGTGTGGCTTTGCTCAAATCAGTTCTAAGTGACTGATCTGCCCTAGCTATGGTGAGGGGGACTATCAGTGATTCTTAGGAAATGTAATCTAATGAGAAAATGAGAGGATGCTACCTTTTCCTGAATTGCTAGTGCATTAATCTGTAAAACAGATAACCTCAAATTCACATATGCCAAGCATTTGGAAAGTGGGAGTAAAACTTTCTCATGATAGACAGGGGAGTGTTTCTTTCTGTAAGGAATATCACCACACCCGCCCAAACACAGATGACAAGAATCCTTGCATCCATTTAAACAAAGTAAAAGTCTAAGCACAATTGAACTCAAGCACAACTCCTTTGTTGCAGTCCTTCGTGCACATTACAAGGACATGTGCCGCTCCAGCATGCAGTGCCTCCAGTATCAGTCCTGGGGATTTAGATCTGGCACTTTAATGATGTCATCAAATGGTGGTACCAGAGACAACCCTTGAAGGACCAGGATGTTCACTGCATCAGGCAGGGCTCACATATTGATCAGGCTACATTATGGCCTGGTTGCAAAGCAGTAAGGCAGGTGGCAATGACGATGGTCACAGTGCTATGAATAAATGCTGAAGCTCAACACAGGTACAGCGAGTGTCAGTCCCAGGGTTTTAAATCTGGCACTTTAATGATGACAGCAAATGGGTGGCACCAGACTATCCACCTTCTGCTTAAAATACTGCAATTTGCTCTTTGCATGCCTCTCACTGAACCACCATTCTTCACTGCATTGATTCAAAATTCAGCTACACAACTTATCTAACTTCAGTGTTGCTAAGACCATGTAACTCTCCTTCTGAAGTTACTAAACAGTCTCCTTGTCTACTTACAGTCCAAGCTTCTCTTGTTTATAAATATTTTCACTCTGCAGCTCCTCATTACATATCTTCTCTCTACCTATATAATTCTTCGTGAACTCTGTTCATCCGCAAGTCACTCTTATCATTGCCCTTTTATTCCACTGCCAACTCCTGGTTCCACACTTTCCCTCTTGCCATGCCGTCTGCCTGGAATAAACTGCCTGAGTCAGTGCATCACGCTCGATTTCTAGCCATATTCAAATCCAATTTGAAAACCCACCTTTTTGAAGCAGTTTTTAAATCCTAAGCACTTCTCTACAATAAATACACTTCCCACAGGTTCTTGTTTGTCATGTATGTTTGCCTTGACTAGACTGTAAGCTCCATGGAGAAGGAACTAGGGATGTGCATTTGTTTTTCCCGACTTAGGAAATTTCAACAAAATTCCCTAATTCAGTATGGTTCGGAAGAACCGAAAAACAAATTAATTTTTTCAGAAATTTTGGAAAAATTCATTTTTAATGTTAGCGTGCACTAACTCCCGTTAGTGCGCACTATCAGGAGTTAGCATGTGCTAACAGGAGTTAGTGCGCACTAACTCGAAAATCGGGGCCCTCGAAAAAAAAGAAACTGAACTGCGGGAAAAACGAAATTCCCACGGGGGGCCCCGAAATAAAGCCCGACACGATAATAAAATCTGAAGCACATCTCTAGAAGGAACTGTCTTTTATATGTATCTGTACAGCAATGTGTATGTCTAGTAGTACTTTAGACATAAATAGAGATATTATTGTACTTCCCAAGGGCAGAACAGGAAAGGGAGAGCTGTTGAACTGTCACAGCCAAAATGAATAACCTCTCTCTGTCACTTTTTTTCTTCCAATGACAGTCACACATAAACAAACACTTTTCTGAATTGTGATTATTCATAATACCAGTGGTTTCCTTGGAAGTAGGGGTGAGAAGTAATTTGCATAAGATTTGGCTGTAGAAAAATAATCAGTGATAACATTCTGAAATATAATAGGTGTTAATTCCAGTAATAAGTACCTTGAGTCAAATTCAATAGAATTTATTTTTAAAAGAACAAGAACTTGAAGAAAGTAATGCCTAGATTTATCATTTTGGTATAATTTTCATGAAAATAAGGGGCTGTATGGACAGGTTTTATGAGAGAGAGAGAGAGAGAGAGACTCTTTATAAGCTTCTCATATAAGTAAACTATTTATACCACTGTAAAAGGGGCAACTAGTAACTCAGGGTGAGGTTTTCGTAGTGGGCTAGATTTGGGGGGGGGGGCAGTTTTACATGTATAGTCAGAGGTACAAACAGCAAGTAGACATCAGTGAAGATTTTATGTGATTTGGAGTGATGAAAGGTACACAAAAATGAGAATTTTTACATTGTACTCTCGACCTAGCTTGTTAGCAGCTAGGTAGAGAGTGCATCAAGCTAGGACATCTTTTTATACCTGTCCTCACTCCAAATCACATAAAATCTTTACTGATAGTAACTGTGCTGTTTGTACTTCTGACTGTGCATGAAAAACTGCCCCCCAAAACCTAGCACACCAACAAAACCTCATCCTGAATTCAGAATGCTCCCTCTTACAGTGGTATAAAATGTTGACTAATATGTGTACCTCTCCAGAGACTCTCTCCCTCTGTCTCCCTCTTTTTTTTTCTCTTTCTCCTCTCTCTCTGCCTGAAATGGGATTTGTGGTAAATCCTGTTTTGGCCGTAACAGGCATAATGCTGGGGAAAAAGGTGTAGTTATTTCTGGCGTTAATGTAATGCACGCTATTGCAGGATTTATCGCATGCAAAGTTAAGCACCCCTCATTTTCATAAACTCCTCCCAAACTCCTCCCACTTGACTACATTTATCAAATTTGCACACGCATCTCGTGATGCATTATTTATCGCATGCGTTATGGCGTTATTGCGGGCGTTAGGGCCCTAATGCCCACGATAAGGCCCTAATGAGATTTGATAAACAATCCCCTTATTTTGGTAACGATAAAAAATGTGTAAATACTTTAAGGGGCGGATTTTCAGAGCCCTGCTCGCCTAAATCCGCCCCAAACCGGGCGGATTTAGGCGAGCAGGGCCCTGCGCGCCGCTAAGCCTATTTTACATAGGCCTACCGGCGCGCGCAGAGCCCCGGGACTCGCGTAAGTCCCGGGGTTCTCTGAGGGGGGCGTGTCGGGGGGCGGTCCCGGTCATCGCGGCGTTTTCGGGGCGTGTCGGCAGCGTTTTGGGGGCGGGTACAAGGGCGTGGCTATGGCCCGGGGCGGTCCGGGGGCGTGGCCGCGCCCTCCGTAACCGCCCCCAGGTTGCGGCCCGGCACGCAGGAGGCCCGCTGGCGCGCGGGGATTTACGCCTCCCAGAGGGAGACGTAAATCCCCCAACAAAGGTAAGGGGGGGTATAGACAGGGCCGGGCGGGTGGGTTAGGTAGAGGAAGGGAGGGGAAGGTGAGGGGAGGGTGTTAGAGGATTCCCTCCGAGGCCGCTCCGATTTCGGAGCGGCCTCGGAGGGAACGGGGGTAGGCTGCGCGGCTCGGCGTGCGCCGGCTATACAAAATCGATAGCCTTGCGCGCGCCGATCCAGGTTTTTTAGTAGATACGCGCGGCTCCGCGCGTATCTACTAAAATCCAGCGTACTTTTGTTTGCGCCTGGAGCGCAAACAAAAGTAGGCCTATTCGCGCTCCTTTTAAAATCCGCCCCTATAGGAATACCTTTAATAACCAAGTGAAATATTCAGCTTTAACTGTTTGCCTTTCACTATTAACTACTTTCTTTTCCCTTTTCAGGTTTTTCAAAGACCTTCAAATATTAACTGTCCTTTTTCTTTTAGCTTGCAGGTGCAATGATTCACCAACAGACAAATAAATCAGATGTTTCAGTTCAAATAATATAATTAACACTAATTTGTAGTACAAATTACTTAAAACAAGAATATGATTCTTTTCTCAAAATATGTTCACTTTTTGTCTCTTGCAGATTTAAATTATCCTCAGTACTCAAGAGATGAGAACACTAAATTTCTGTCAGTCTTTCCTTGTGCCTTACTCTATACATCAAATTTTTTGTGTCCTTGAACATTTCTGTATGTACTTCTGTTTGTACTTCTCTGTGTTTTTGGCCAGAAAAGTGCTGCCTTTGTAACGGGAATGCAAGGTATAGTTTATAGCTCAGCAGTCTTTGCAGGTGATGCTGGAGTGTATAGGCATGCTTTCTTCTTGAACTCATTGGTCCTTGGTTCCTCTGATCCATGTCCAGCCACAATACAGCACATGCTATCCTGCACTTTAAAAAAATCAAAAAGAGAAACTATCTATACTTTATGCACGTTATCTTCCAATGGAATCTATGTATGCATATGCCTCATTCGCTGGAACTGCTGGGCTGAATTATTAGTTATCTAATTAAAAAATAAACAATAAAAATCTTATGTCCTTAACTAATTTTTGTCATTGTATTTATTTATTTAAAAATAATTATAGCCTGCTGCACTCAAACTTTTAACCATCAGATTACTATTTTCTGCATCTCTCTGCTGATAATTAACTTTTGATTAAATTTCCTTCTACACAAATTTCTCCTTTTGCTTAACCTTCTCTTTTTCTAATAGAGCTGTACCACTGGGTTAGAATACAACCCACATCTGCTAAAGAATAAAGGTCTTTCTCTGGTCAAAAAATACTACTTTTTTGTCATTAGATGCAACTGTATTGATATGCTTCTGGTCCTCTCAAAGTCTCGCTCCAATCTGCCTCCAAACTAGTTCCTTTCCCAGGTACAAAAACAATGGGGTAGATTTTAAAAGGTGCATGCGGGAGTACATGTGCGTGCGCTACCCGGCGTGCTACCTCTCTCTCTCTCCTAGATCCATTCTTCAGGGGCTCAGGCAATGTAGTATTTATTATTTTTTAAACTCTGTTACAATAGTAGTTTTGTTTTACTTCATAAAGTGCCTGTTGGAGGAGGGACTTTGCATTCCTTTTACCAAGGTGATATCAGAATTTATATATATATATATTTTTTTGTTTTGTAGGATGAGTTGTAAAAAGAAACCTCCCAGTTCTGCTCTGCATTTTCTAACCCACCATACACTGTCTAGATCTTTCCATTCATCAGATCAAAATTTGCATGCTGGTCCAGCCATTCATTAATACAGATTGCAAGATACAAGGACTTAAACTACTATATTTTTATTGCAATCCTAGTCTGTGGAATAAATTACCAAGAGAAGTGCATTAGGAACGAGACAATTTGCACTTTAGGGAAAACATTTAAAGCTGTTTTATTTGCACAAGCTTTTTCTTTGTAATAAATATTTTATATGAGTGGATCTAGGTAGACAATGTTTTTAGTAGATAAAGTGAAAAAATGAAGAATATTTATTTTATTGTATCTTATTTGTTTTATTTTTATTACTTAGTATGTTTTTTTTATAATCCACATTGAATATTAGATGGAATTTGAAGAATATAAGAATGAGTAAATAAACAAAAATGTTCCTAGGACATGAATGATTTATATTGGTGTCTGTTCCAGTCTTCATTAGTGTTTTTTGAACTTCCAGGATTAGAGATGGGATGTGATGTGCCAACAATGCCTTGATGCATTAAAATCTAAGGGAGTCATTTACTGACCTGCAGTATTTTTCCCTGGAAGAGGAAAATAGTGCAGGGTTTACAAAACTGTAGTACTCAGTACCACAGCTTAGTAAACTATGGAATATTGTTCCTGGTGCTAAAATACCAAGGGGAAAATATCATGGATTAGTAGTCCCTAAATACCAAGCAGTAGTGGCCTATTTGCCAAGGGCCACCATCTTGTTAATGGGCTAGAGCAGCCCGAACAACCCTCCCTGCTCCCATTGCCAATGTTTGGAAATCCCTGGGAAGCTTGTAATAGGGCATACGTTGAAATGTGGCTGGCTGGCACCATTTAACTCAGATGGTGCAGAGCTCAGAGGGTGCTGCGGGCCCCAGTAAGCCACCAGGGATGGTAGGGTATGACAGGAAGGAGTCAGGACAGGGTGCAGATCTGGGTGCTTCTGGGGGGGGTTCTACAGATGCCAATTGGGGAGTTTAGAGGCTGGGTATCATTTTTGCAAAGGGATGGGATTGGGAAGGAAAGGGAGGGGCCTTCTCCATATGTATTAAACTGGGGTGGCCTCTGGGAGTGGTGGGGGATGGGATCAGGGTCTCACAAAACCCCTGAGTTTCCATACATTGGGGAGGGGGGTGGTTTGGATGGCTTCAATTGATAGCCCTGGGAGCATTGGGACCCATGTTAGCATCGCAATGCACTTAGGAAAAGTTAGCTACAACTCCTGAACTCTAACTAATTTTTATTAACATAACATGGCTTGTGATCTTTCAGGCAAGCAGTGTTATTTTATTCATCTGAAATTGCCTATTAATGAGCTGCTTTGTATGCAAAGTACATTTTTCACCTTACTCAGGACTTCTCACACCTCCTTCAGCTCCTCTTTATGGACAGATGTCTCTTTCATGGTGTATTACAGCCTAATACAAATTAAAATGTAAAGAAATTCTGAACTGGATCATCCTTTCAAAGCTGATCTGGGTTAGATATCAATCCTATTTAAGAAGTGAGAAAAGAGGATGGGGAAAGGGAAAGGGAGGTCCACAATCAAAACATTTGAGAAATCTCTGTCCTGAGAATAAAACACTCCAGAAATGTACTCCCATTTTATTTCAGGGCACATACACGCACACACTCACCCTCCCAACAAAAAAAGCAATTAGAGTCAGGCTGCATAAGTCTAGGCAAGACAAGGTTAGAGAAACGAGTACAAAAAACATGGAAAAAACAGTGGTGAGATGACAATGAACAAAAAGCTATCAGGGAGAGAGAAATAGGATGATATAATGACTTGACAATTAAAAGGATGAAAGACACAGTCATGGAAAGGCTAATAACTGAACTGGACACTCAAAGGAATACAATCTATTTTTATGATGCTTTAGCAATTACTCTGTCAGTATTCAGTACTGTATGTGGTTTAGGAAACTCATATTGCTATGCTGCATACAGGAGGTTACATATGTTTGTTTCTTATACCTTGTGATAGTTTTTGCAGTTTCACAGGACAATGCGAGCCTTGAACATTTTATGGAACAGTTGGTCAGCCCCTGGATTGGTGAAACTTGGCCATCTCTGATGTAGGGTCAAAGACAATGTTCCCTGTAAGCGATGTGTGTGTGTGTCTGTGCACACAGGAAAACAGAACAGGGTCAATATTCAAAACTGGTTGGTTAGGTAACTTACCCCTAGATCATTTTGCTATAAAATTGTGAAAAATAGCGCCCTTGATAAAATAAAAAAATGGGACATTTTAGGGTAGTTTTTCTAGTTATTTTACGGCAACATGTGTTAAATTTATCATATTGGGGGAGAGAGAGAGAGAGAAAGAGAGACTCTTTATAAGGCTCTCATATAAGTAAACTATTTATACCACTGTAAGAGGGGCAACTAGTAACTCAGAATGAGGTTTTGGTGGTGGGCTAGGATTTGGGGGGGGGGGGGGTTTGTTTTACATGCACAGTCAAAAGTACAAACAGCACAGTAGACATCAGGGAAGATTTGCGTACCTTTCATCACTCCAAATCACATAAAATCTTCCCTGATGTCTACTGTGCTGTTCATAACTCTGACTGCACATGAAAAACAACCCCCCCCCCCGAATCCTAGCCTCTCCCCAAGTTCAGGCTATGCCCAACCTTCTGACACCAAACATCAGACTAGCTCCAGGTCTCCTAGTTTTCAAGAAATTGCTAAAAACATGGCTCTCTGAAGCAGATTTAGGTTTGCAGCCCTGCCCTGAGCAACCTGGTTCAGAGAACACTGCTGTAGAGAACTGACTACACATTTTGGGGCCGATGCAATATTATTCGCAGAAAGCAGGCTCTAGTTTTCTCCAGCACGGACTACTGTAATGCACTTTTACTAGGACTCCCAAGTACAACTCTAAGACCCCTACAAATACTTCAAAACACAGCAGTGAGAATACTAACCGGAAAAAGAAGGAGAGGTCATATAACTGAAACCCTAGCGGAATTACATTGGTTAACCATTGAACAAAGAATAATATACAAAGCCTTATGTACCATAGATAAACTAATACATGATGAAAAAGGTGACTGGTTCAACACAGCACTAAGAGTACATGTCCCACACAGAAACCTTTGTTCAGCGAATAAAGCACTCTTGTCTTAACCATTCCTTCAGTAAAGACAGCAAAACTAACACAGGTGAGAGAGAGGGCTCTATGCTTAGCAGGCCCCATCCTCTGGAACACAATGCCGGTAGAGATCAGATTACAAAACGATCTCAAAACCTATAAGAAAAGTTTAAAAACATGGCTTTTTAAAGAAGCATACTATAAAGAGACCGGAGAATAGAAAACAAATACGGGAATAGGCAGAAGAGCATCAACACACAGCACTACTCTCAGATTGTGCAACGCTATATCACCACAAACATAGTTGTAAAATACAGAGAATAAGAATTTTACCAGTGATTAGTACCGTAAAGGCACACCTGGGCATGACCTACTTCACTTTTCAATTGACTACTAGTTCTTTTTTTTTTTTTATTTAATCTTTATTGAATTTTCATTTAAATCTTTTAAACAAAAATATCAAGAAGTAATTTTGATGTTATCAATACTACATATATTTTCCATAATCATATACATCTCAATTACATAACCAATATTATGAGGGATTTTAATTATATAATAATTCATAAAATAAACAGCAAAACAGCAGGGAGAGAGAGAGAGAGAGGATTTCTATTGACCTTCTATATTATTTCCTCCAGTTGTTTCTTTATCTATAATAAAAGTTTCCAATTGTAACGGGTCAACAAAGCTATATTTCTTCCCCCTAAAATTAATATGACATACAGATGGATATTTAAGAAAAAAGGTAGCCCCTAGGGCTACTACTTTAGTTTTTAGAGAGAGGAAGTGCCTCCTCTTAGCCTGTGTGGCTCGAGACACATCTGGAAACATTAAGATCCGTTGCCCACAAAAATTTAATTCTCTGTGTTTAAGGAAATCCCTAAACACTCTATCCTTGTCACTTTCTAATAACATAGAAACAAATAAAGTAGCTCTATTCTGTATGATATCAATTGATTCTTCCAGGAAAGTAGACACTCCAATAGTTGAAGTATCTGGATTCTGCTCCTCCACCCCTCCAATTTTTTTGGAGAAGTAGAAGACTTTCGAGAACACAGGTATTTCTTTCTCTGAATATTGTAATATTTCCTTGCAGTATTTTTTTAGCATTTCACTGGGCGAAAGAAGCCTAGTTTGAGGAAAATTTACCAAATGTAAATTTTTGTACCTCAACATATTTTCAAAGTTTTCTAAATCTCTGTGACTAGAAAGGCTATATTTAATCTGAGCCACCCCAGTATTTTCCAATAATTTAATCTTAGTTGTTACTTTCCACACTTCATCTTTCAAACCTTTTAAATCCTTTCTATGTTCTTCTATCTGTAAACTATTAGTATTAACAATACAAGACAAAGAATCATTCATTTTTGAAACATTATTACTAAACATAGCCATCAGTTTCCATATATCTTTAAGAGTTAAATTGTCAGGGGGATCCAGGGACCATTGCTCTGGTCTCTGATTCCCCTTTAAGCAATCCTGTTTCAATAATTTGTAAATGTTTACTTATCTGAGTTTCTCCAAAATTGGTTGGGTCTCTTCCATTTAATGGACTACCCACTTCCAATTGTAAAAAAACTTCAGGAACTGACGCTTTAGGTTGTGGAGGAAATGAAGGTCCTTCACCCGGACTTAGTGAAGCAGAAAACTGCTCCTCCTGAATGTCCTCTCTTGGTGATGTTTCGATCCATCGTACGACGTGTTCGTCCATAGGGCCCCTGGGTGTTATAGGTGATATCGGAAAGCTTTTGACTTTCCTTTTCCTCCCCATAGGTCTTAGGGGAGTACTCAGGAAGTTCCAACTTTATCTCAAGCCAACAAGGAGGGTGGGCAGCTTCTCCAGCCTTCTCCGGACTAAGCCAGATGGAGGCGCGTGGCTTAGGCGGCACGCCGGTGATGGCAGTGCGCCATCTGCTGAGAGATTTTATAGCCAGCAGGCGCCGGATGATGACGTCGGACACGCCCTCATGGGTCTCACGGCTTCCCAGGTGTTACAACAGTTCTCGGCGGTCCCGTACCGGTAGTCCTTCCCAGAGTGGTGGCTCAATCGGGGGCGCCTCTCTCTCACCGTCATTTACGCTCCCCCGACTACTAGTTCTTTTGATATATTGTAACCGAACCTTTTGCGGCACCTGTTAGAATGTACTATAGTACGCACTCAATCACCTTAATTTATGTGCCAACATGTAAACCGTTGCGATGGTATTTAACTTAGCGACGGTATAGAAAAGATTTTAAATAAATAAAATAAATACACAAATTAGGGGGTCGTGCTAGCAAGGAGGCGCTAGGGTCGCAAGCATGACCTTAGCACCTCCTTGCTAATGCAACCACGTGGTTACCGGTGGTCTGCCGGTTATGAACACCAATACCAATAAACTTTTATGAAAACTAACGCTGACGTTTAGCGGTGTCGGTTCTCGGTGTCGGTCTTCAAAGTGGCCAGCAGAGATATTTTTTTCTTTTTTTTTACTTTTAAAAAAGTGCAGAGAAGCAGTTTTTTCTGCTTTTCTGTACTTTTTTCAGTGTGCTTAGCTATTAACGCCTGCTCCAGACAGGCGTTAATAGCTGAGCGATAAATGTGCATTTGAGATGCACGTTTATTTTTTTGCATTTGGAGTGAATGAGTAATAGCCTCATTCACATGCATTTGCAGTGATGAGCACTAACTCATTCACTCTGCGTGGGATGCGTGTTAAATAGGCGCTAATCCCCCTCTTGCATTAGGGGGTGGATTAGTGCCTGTTTAACCCGAATCCGACAGCGGGTTAAACAGTGTGCTCGGCTGAGCGCACTGTATTGCATCGGCCCCATTGAGTTACATTACAATTGCCCTATGTATACCAAATATTGTCCTACCTTGACTGTCCCATGTTCTATCTCATTGTGACTTCTCTCCTAATGTATTTACTGACTGTATTTGTACATCTTGTTGTGGTCATTTTCCGTTTTAAGTATTTGTTTACTTCACTGTGATTATTGTTCTTCTGATGCATTTATTTGCTGCACTATGTTTCAGTTGTTCTTCTTATGTATTTATTTTGCTGAACTTTGCCTCAGTTGTAGTTCCTAACCTGATGTGACACGCTTTCAGTTTTCTGGTTGGAAAAGCATAAAATAAATAAATGATGGTGTACTTGTGGTTTCACCACAGAATCAATAAAAACAGTGACCCTTTCATGGAGGTCTTGCAGAGTTTAATTACTGTAATAAACTAAACTTATTAACTGAAGTGTGTCTGAAAGCCATAGATTTAACTGGGTAACTTAGGAGCATATTTATTTACTAAGTGGTGTTAATGCATGTTAAATGTGAAATTTGGTGCTTAACCCACATTACCAATATCACTGAAAGAATCTGGGCAATGCAAAGAAAATATAATTGAGATGCATTGCATGCAAAGCAGATCATTAATATTAAAGAGACTGAAAGTGGTGTAGTTACCTTTCCCAGAGAGCATAGGGATTCTAATACTCCTGCCAATGCATGCTCTCAGATCGCTCCCCCTCCCCCAGCTGGACAGATTGAATTCTGCTTTCCAACATGTAATCTCCCCCCCTGCAAATGTCTCCCTTCAATGCAATATTACATCTCCAGCACTTTCACCTTGGAGACCCCCTACTCCCCCCCTCAAGCAGAAACATCTGGTACTCTGCCCTCTATCAATAAACCCCACCATCCATCCGACTTCCAAAACTCCACCCTCCATGGGACCCTTTCAGAGGTCCTGTGGGAATCTTCCTGGGTCATTTGAGAGGGAGTGATGCCCAATCTTTCTTTACCTTCTAGCACCAAAATCCAAAATGGCAATGGTTGGCCCGAAGCTATTCTCATGTGTGAGGCAAAGGGGAGGTGCAAGTCAGTTGGTACAATTTTGGATTTCAGCACCAGCAGGGCAAAAGCAATTGGGTATCACTCCTGTCCAAATAACCCAGAGGCTACCCTTGGATAAGGGGAACTGCGAGGATGGGGTCCATGGGGCCTCTGGGGGACATGATTGAAAATTAGCAGATCGATACTGTAACGTGCGGTTGAAGATTTCCCGTCTGTAACGTGCTGTGAGCGCACCAGGCGCAAACAAAAGTACGCTGGATATTATAAGATACGCTCGTAGCTGCGCATATCTTCTAAAATCCTGGATCGGCGCGCGCAAGGCTGCCGATTTTAGGCAGCCAGGGCGGCGGCGGCGGGAGCTGGCGGGCGGGTGGGCGCGCGTTCGATCCAGGCCGCGGCCGGAGCAGACGGGTGGGCAGAGGGAGCCTCGCCGCTTTTGCCGCCGGCTCCCTCTGCCTGGATGAATGCACGGCCACCCGCCCGCTCCGGCCACAGCCTGGATCGAACACGCGCCCACCCGCCCGCCGGCTCCCACCGCCGCCTGGATCCAACGCGCGCCCACCCGCCCGCCAGCTCCCGCCGCCGCAGGCGCCGCCTGGATCGAACACGCGCCCACCCGCCCACCGGCTCCCGCCGCCGCCTGGATCCAACGCGCACCCACCCGCCCGCCGGCTCCCACCGCCGCCGCCTGGATGAACGGGCGCCCATCCGCCCACCGGCTCCCGCCGCCTGGATCCAACGCGCGCCCACCCGCCCACCGGCTCCCGCCGCCGCCTGGATCCAACGCGCACCCACCCGCCCGCCGGCTCCCACCGCCGCCGCCTGGATGAACGGGCGCCCATCCGCCCGCCGGCTCCCGCCGCCACCTCGATGACTGCACTCCTGGGGGATTTGGAAAGTGACAGGTATTTATAACATATATATAAACAACTTATGCTGCAATGTTAATATGGAGGTCGTCCATGGTTTTTTACACTTTACTCCCTTTGGTTTTACCCCCATTTTTTACACTTTATTCCCGTTTTAATTTTCGCCCTGCGCCTTGCTTCGGGAGGGGGGGAACCATCCACTTCCTGGTGCCTGTCATTTCAAATGTCATTTGAAATGACAGGTACCAGCGCACCCAGGATACTGTATAGGCGCTGTATTAGCGCCTATACAGTAAAATGGGTTGCACGGGCCTAACGCTTGCCTAACGCTTCGCAGACGCAGCTTGCATTTGCATGCAATTTGAAGAGAGTATCGAGCGGTAGGTGAAGAGAACTGTGCGTGCGGGGAACGAGGGTGCGCCTGGCACTGCCGCACTCTTTCTAACGCGGCATAACTGTATCGACCTGTAGGTGGGGTGGGAGTTGTTGATATGAGCAGGAAAATCAGGGAGAGTTCTCATTGAGGGAGTGTAGGGGATCTCCTGGGGAAGAAGGTGTTGGGTGGAGGGGGTATTGCACTGAACAGGATCATCTATGGGAGATTTTAATCCTGCAGGGGAGTGGCTGTCTGTCAGGGAGGGAGAGGGAGTTCCACTTGGGGGTGTGTGTTTGTGGTCTGTGTGTGTATGGTGTGTGTGGTGTTTGTATGTGTGTGTCTGCTACCATGTTTCTCATAGCCAGGAATACATGGACTTGCGCACAAGTTATAAAATCGGGCGTACATGTGCAAGCGCCGGGTAGCGCACGCACATTTACGCCACGCGCGCTCCTTTTAAAATCTACCCCATTGCTGACTGTGAGAATGTTGTATTTACTAAACTGCGGTACTCATTTGTCTCAGTTTACTAAATCTTGTGGGACCTAACATTCACACGATGTTTTAGTACAGTAGGTAGGCATCATATGGAATTGGTTAAACCTCTGCTTTAAAAAATGTCCCCCTAAATTCTAAAGGTGGTCACATTTAACTGTTCAAACAAGGAGCAGCTCCAGGGATGTTTCCAGGGCAGCTTTATGAATTAGCCAGTTAGTGCTTATTTCCAGCAGGCTTAGTTTGGGAAGAAAACCCCAGCTGTCCTAAGTCTAACTAGTCAAATTTTGACTTGCTAGCTTTAACACAGTTTTCAGCTGACAATCTGGCTGAAAATGTGTTTAAAGCTATCTGCCAATAATTAACCAGTTATTTTATCTGTTCAGCGGCTCTTTGAAAAATGACCTCATGAAATATAATCTTGTTAACCTTATTTTGTTTATCTAGTGACTGATCACTGGAAGGTCTCTAAAAGATAAAACTGATTACAATTTAAGATGGTTCATATTAAGTCAAACTTAAAGCAGGTATGTTTAAGAGAATATGATGGTTAACTACACTTTAATTCCATTTGAACTTTACCAGCCAAAAGCAATTAATAGAAAATGAATCACAGTGGAGAGTAGTCAGAGGCTTGTTGACTTGCCTATCTCCTTAGATGAAACCATCTTATTATTAGGTAGATGCATTTTCCAAAGACAAGTAGGTTGTTAAATCCTCAGAAGTGGGGTGAGTTATCTGATGGAGCTCAGCCGGTGAAAACTATTTGAAAGCTTCTAGAAGCTTTTGGCATGCTCTACTGAGCATGTGAATGCTATTCCACCTGATGGAGATTGTGCAGGGCTCCTTAGTTCTTGTTTTTCTGTGAAACCCAATGGTCACTTTTTTTTTTCTCTCAAAAGAATTTGTTAAATTTTGGAATATTTTCATCACAGGGCCTCTCCGTTCACCTTATTTCATCTCTCTTAGGTTCATTAGAGTGTTTTTATGGTCATTCTCTTTTTGGTGGCTGCTGAGTGCATCTGTACCAGTGCATTGGGTGACATTTGTCAGTATTTTTCTTAAAATCAAGTTGTTTGATATCACCTCCTGTTCCACACAAAAACTGTTTGAATACCTTCTACATCATTCAGAATGTGGTCTGAAGATTAACTCGATTAGGGTTCATCTTTGTGTGATTGCTGCGTATCACCAGCATGTAGAAGATAAAGGCTGTACAGAGTTGGGTTTAATTGTTGGTCATGTGGGAATTGCTTCAGTTCTATCAAGCCTCCTTCTGTTTCTTGGGACCTTAGTGTGGCACTAACTCAGTTGATGAACGCTCCCTTTGAGCCATTAGACTTCTGTGGACTAAATGTACCTGACCTGGAAGGTCATATTTTTGGTGGAAGTCACTTCAGCGCACAGAGTCAGTGAGTTTCAAGCCCTGGTGACTTTACATAACGGGGTGATTCTGCATAGCACACAACCTAAGTTCATGCCTAACGTAATGCCAAACTTCTACTTTTATCAGTCACTTATCCTTTCAATATTATTTTCCCAGGTCATATGTCTACAAAAGTGAACAAGTCTTTCTTGCACATTGTGAACTGCAAAAGAGCCTTAGCCTTCTATCTGGAGTGGACTGAAGCTCTTAGAAAATCCACCCAGCTTTTATTTCTTTTGACCCCCATCAAAAGTGGAACTGCTACTGCTAAGTGTACCTTTTTCTAGTTGGATAGCAAATTAAATCTCGTTCTATTACAACCAGGCAGTTCTGCTCTGGATGGGCATGTCAAGTCTCATATAGGCCCTTGCAATATAGTGCACTCGGCTGGGCTCATGGCTTTACCCGCACTTGGATGTGCGTTTTGGACATGCGCTCAAAACCCCTTATGCAATAAGGGGATTAGTGCATTCAAAATGTGCGTCCAAACCAGCATGTAGCTAATAGTGCCCATCACATGTAAATTCATGTTGATGAGGCTATTAGCTATTACCCCCAATGCAAAAAATTGCCACATGGCCAAGGCACCATTTTAATGCTGCAAATTTAATGGCTGCCCGAAAGCAAATAAAGCATGCGACACTCGAGGACTGACGAAGAATACAAAAAAATCCTGCTTTCTGTGATTCCGTCCATTAGTGTCCTAGCAATACTAAATAGGAGGAACCACAGAAAGCAGAATTATGTCCCACTCAAGGGCTTAACAAAAAACCAAATATCCAGTTTTCTGTGGTTCTGGCAGTAAGTGAAGGAGTGAATACATTAATATTAAGTGTCGGTCACTATTAGGTTATTGCATCGGCCTGATGGTAGCCCACCTGAGATCAGCCTCCATGGAAAAGATTTACAAAGCTGCAACATGGAGTTTAATCCACAAATTTACATCTCAGTATTATTTAGATAAAGACTTCTGATGCAACAGTAGATTTAGTCAATCTCTTGTGCAGGGTCTATTTGAGGTTTAATATTGAACGCCATCCACCTTACAGTCTGTTATCGCTATTTCCAGATTGTCCTCGTTAAAATAAAAATGAAATGAAAAAATGGCTTGTTGTTGCTAGAAACCATTTTACCCATTGGCACTATTTTGCTATTTTTCCCCCATTTTCATTGGAGGCAGCCTGTAGCTAAGGATACCCCACTTGTGAGAACATCACATCCTGCTTGTCCTCGGAGAAAGTGCAAGCTGCTTACATGTAACAGGTAACAAGACAGCAGGATGCAACTCTTCACAGAACCTATTTGCCTCCCCTTGGAGTTGGTCCCTACATATTTCTATCTATTTTATTAGGGACCTTCATTTTCAGTTTTTAATTTTATTTTACTTAGGAATGTATCAGTGTTTATTACAACAAGAGCAAAAACAGGAAAAATCCATGGAAAAAAATGACTTGCCATTTTTCTAGGTAAATATTTTTGTTCCTGTTGTAATAATCACCGATGTATTCATAAAAACTGAAAATGAAGATCCCTATATATTAAGAAATGAAGGATCCCTGTGCAGGATGTCACTCATATACTCAGTAGCCCATGCCAAATGCTTCTAGAAGCTTTGAGATAATCTTCACCAGCCAGGCTCCCTTGGATGACGTGAGCACTTGCATTGCATTCTGCTGTTCCTGGAGAACACTTGCTATAGGTAAGTAGCTTTTGCTTTCTCTAGTCTAGGGATTGTCTTTTGAGAAGCAATGTTCATAAGGATGCATTTCAGAGTGTGAAAATTATGGGAGTGCTAGGAAGTGAAAAAATGTGTAGAACTCTACATCCCTGGCAACATGTCTTTCACTTTAACAGTCATCTCACACATTTGGAGCTTTCTCTCAACATTGTGCCAGACTTTCACACAACCTCCTGTGTCTACCAGTCACTCAGTAACCTGTCACAAAGGACCAGAAGGGTGGGAGGTTTGGCTTCAACATGGATAAGCTGTAGGAGTCTGGATTCAATTCAAACTGTATTATGTAAGAGAAAGCTCGTTACACTCCCAACATACACAAGAATTCCTGTGAACATATTTTACTCTTACTCAGAAAGACAATTGATCAGGGCACAGCCTTTATCACTACAATTATTTAAATTAAAATACTTTGTAGAAGAAAAAACTGTATCTTTGTTATTACATTCCTGATCATTGGTCTAAAATCCTTGCAAAAAACATTATGGTGTCTCAGTTTTCTTGCAAGCTTCCCATAAAGTACTGTATACAGTAGGGTTTCCTTCATTTATGTGGTTTCCTAGCGTACATTAAGTGCCCATCAAAAACAAGGGGGAAAAAAGTAATCAGTGCATGAACTATTAGTCATATTTGGAGGAAGTGACAAATCATTTTAATTGTAATTCAGGTTTAATTAAAGTTGTTTGAACATGAGAACATAAGAAATACCATACTGACAATGTCTCTGACAGTGCTCTAGAATCTGCCTCAGCACAAAGATTAAAAAAAACCTTAGGGCCAGATTTTCGGAGGATTTACGTGTGTAACCAGTCTTATGCTCGCTGGGCCTATTTTAAAAAGGCCCGGCAGAGCGCATAAAGTCCCAGGACATGTGTAAGTCCTGGGGTTTTACAAAAGGAGCAGTCCAGGGGCGGGGCCAGAGGCCTCCGCACAGCCGCTGGGCTGGGGATTGCGCACCAGCAGGGCTGATGTAAGTTTGGAGATAAAAAAAGAAGACGAAAAAGGTAGGGGTGAAACGGCAGGGGAGGTAGGGGAAGGTGGAGTGGGGAGGTAGGGAACGGGGGAAGGCTGCGCACTTGGCGTGCGCAAGGTGCACAATTGTGCACCCCCTTGTGTGCACCGACCCTGGATTTTATAAGATACGCATGGCTACGCACGTATCTTATAAAATCCAGCGTACTTTTGTTCACGCCTGATGTGCGAACAAAAGTACGCGCGCGCTGTCTTTTAAAATGTACCCCTAAATCTTTTCCATTTAACACATTCACATTAGTAGACTAACTTTACCTTCAGAAAAGTGTACTCCAAATACTCACAGTTATTACCGCTTCCCTCAGTACTCATACAGCTTTGTTACAGCTCATAGTTTGGACAGCAATATTCTAAAGGAGCTGCCTTCCTCCCAGAGAACTGGGCCTGGTCTAACTATCCCCACCTGGATCCCAGCTCTTATTCTTCCCCTGCTGGGCCCCGCCCACAGAGCTCTCTCTCACAAGGGGAATTAAAGGGTACCATGCACCTAGCCTACTGGTTTAAGGGAGTACATAGGGGCACTGCCTCACATACTTCTCCTCAGCGTGTATGATGTACATGTGTTGCATAAAATATGCATAACCTTACTCCACAACATATGTGTATATGTAGTAGGGATGTGCAGAGCAAAATTTTATGTTCATATTTTTTATGTCCGAAAGGGGGTCCCACTTGCGGCCAATATGGACATAAAAAAAATCCAATGAGTTGGGTATATGTACATATGTGCAAAAAAAAAAAATTAAACCCCCTCACCCTCCTTAATCCCCCCCCCAGACTTACCACAACTCCCTGGTGATCGAGCGAGGAGTGAGGACGTCATTTCTGCAATCCTTGGCGAGAAGCATGTGACGTCGGTGGCACGTCGAGTGACGCGGCGTCACGTGATTCCCGGCTCGTTCGCGCCGGACGGCTCGTTCGGCCCAAAAAGAACTTTTGGCCAGCTTGGGGGGGCCTCCTGACCCCCTCAAGCTGGCCAAAAGTTCTTTTTGGGCCGAACGAGCCGTCCGGCGCGAACTTGCCGGGAATCACGTGACGTCGGCGTCACGTGATTCCCGGCTTGTTCGCGCCGAACGAGCCGTCCGGCGCGAACTTGCCGGGAATCACGTGACGTCGCGTCTGAGTGACGCGGCGCCACGTGATTCCCGGCTCGTTCGCGCCGGACGGCTCGTTCGGCCCAAAAAGAACTTTTGGCCAGCTTGGGGGGGTCAGGAGGCCCCCCCAAGCTGGCCAAAAGTTCTTTTTGGGCCGAACGAGCCGTCCGGCGCGAACGAGCCGTCCGGCGCGAACGAGCCGGGAATCACGTGACGCCGGCGTCACTCGACGTGCCGCCGACGTCACATGCTTCTCGCCAAGGATTGCAGAAATGGCGTCCTCACTCCTCGCTCCATCACCAGGGAGTTGTGGTAAGTCGGGGGGGGGGGGATTAAGGAGGGTGAGGGGGTTTATATTTTTATTTTGGCTCAACAATCGCGATTTCCCACATATCGAACATATCTATGTTCGATATGTGGGAAATCCGATCGTTTATGTCGAATCAATTTTTTAAGTAAAAAAAAAATATGAGTTGCGTTTTACTAATGCGGTCAATCCGAATGCACACCCCTAATATGTAGTATTACACACAGACCACACCAATTTATAAGAGAAAAGCATACAGTTTTATTATCTCAAATTTTTTAATGATTTAGGAAATGAGTCCTAAAATACAAACACTCACACACACTCATTCACAGTCTAAAAACATCCCATCAAATACAAGGCAACAGTCAGCCATATGTCCAAAAAGGTCTATACAACAATATTTTTCGTTATCTTGATGCAATATTATACACATGAATTCCCTGTGGATACAACCACTTACAATCAGACCACAGTGAATAGTTGCTAACAATAATGTGAAGGACAGTTGCCCTGAAGGGAAGAGACCAATACAAGGAAGTCAGCCGGATGAAGATAAATCGAGGATATGCAACAGTGGTGCACATTATCATAAAATTTATTTAGTTATTTATTTATTTATTTATTTATTTATTTATTTAACATTTTTATATACCGAAATTCATGTAGCAAAAGTTACATATCAATTCGGTTTACATTATAACATTAAACAGGCAAGACAGAGTGCAATTACATCGAACAGGAGGATAAACTTGGATCAAGTAACTGGGGATTAAAGAACAAGAAGATACAATAAATAATGTAGTACTCGAAAGGACCTGGCTAAATATACAGTAGACATGTTACAAGGTGCACATATTTGGGAAGATTTAGAGTAAAATTATTGGTATGGATAGAAGGCTTGTTCGAATAGCCAAGTTTTGAGTCTCTTTTTAAAGGCGATAGGGCAAGGTTCTTTCCGGAGGTCTGGTGGTAGAGAGTTCCATTGCACGGGGCCTGCTGTGGATAGAGTGCGTTTATTTAATGAGGATTTGATGGTTGGGGCGAGGAGAGTATCTTTATAGGCTGTTCTCACGGGTCTGGAGGGAATATGTGGCTGCAGAGGGATATTGAGTTCCAGAGGAATGAGCTTGTGTATAGATTTATGTACGATTGTTAGTACTTTGTAGGAGATTCTGAACTTGATTGGGAGCCAGTGTAGGTTTTTCAAGATGGGGGTAATATGATTTCTTTTGTTAGATTTAGTTAGAATCCTGGCTGAAGCGTTTTGGAGCATTTATTTATTTATAACTTTTTTTATACCGAAGTTCAGGTAACAGAATTACTTATCACTCTGGTTTACATTATAACAAGTCGAAAACAATGACAACATATGTCATTGTCATTTGTAATGACATATGACATATGTCATTTGTAATGGTTTTATTGTGTTGGTTGGGAGGCCAAGTAGGAGGGAGTTACAGTAGTCAATTTTTGAAAAAATGATTGCTTGGAGAACTGCCTGGTAGTCTTGGAAATGGAGGAGCGGTCTGAGTCGTTTCAGAACTTGCAATTTATAGAATCCGTCCTTAGTGGTATTATTAATGAATCTCTTAAGGTTTAGTTGATTGTCCATGATGACTCTGAGGTTTCTAACTTGAGGTGAGAAGGATAGTTGACTAGTAGGGGGTAAGTTAGACGTTGCATAGTTACTGTCTTGTGTGACAAGGAGTATTTCAGTTTTGTTGGAATTAAGGATCAGGTTAAGGCTCTTGAGTAGGTTGTTGATGGTTTGGAGGCAGTTGTTCCAGAATTCTAGTGTTTTTTGTAGAGTTTCCGTAACCGGGATGAATATTTGCACGTCGTCTGCGTAGATATAGTGGGTTAATTTTAGTTTGGAGAGAAGCTGGCAAAGTGGTAGTAGATAAATGTTGAAGAGGGTAAGGGATAGGGAAGAGCCTTGAGGGACTCCCAAGGATGAGGGAACTGGGTGTGATTCTTCGTTGTTGACTCTGACCTTATAAACTCTGTTATGTAGAAAAGATTTGAATCATGTTTTAGTGAGGTAAAAGGTAAAAAAAAAAAAAGTCAGGTATAGATTGTAAGTGGTTGTATCCACAGGGAATTCATGTGTATAATATTGCATCAAGATAACGAAAAATATTGTTGTATAGACCTTTTTGGTCAAATGGCTGACTATTGCTTTGTATTTGAGGGGATATTTTTAGAGTGTGAATGAGTGTGTGTGAGTGTTTGTATTTTAGGACACATTTCTTAAATCATTCAAAAATTTGAGATAATAAAATTGTATGCTTTTCTCTTATAAAGGCTTAAGACGTGGTTGTTCAAACAAGCATTTCCAGACACTATCTGAATCGTATATTAACGACAACCACAATCAGACATTCTTATAATACTGTAAATAATAGCTCTTACCGTTAAGTTCCTTTAGACTTTCCTCCACCCAGTTTTAGCATCCTGTTTTATTGTAACTTCAGAGTTTTTCTTCATTACACTTGTTACAGTTCTGTTTAGTTATTTATATTACACCTAGAGATGTGCATTCGTTTTTGCCAAATTGGAAAATTGCAACAAAATTGTCCAATTCGGCATGTTTCAGGGAGCCCGAAAAAAATCAGGATTTTCCCATTTTTTCGCAAAAATTCGTTTTTCCGATTAGTGCGCACTAACGGGAGTCAGTGCGCGCTATCTCCCCGTTAGTGCGCGCTAACTCCCGTTAGCGCGCACTAACAAAAAGTAACAAAAAGTAACAAAATCTAACGGTTTTTGTTAGCGCGCACTAATGGGGAGTTAGCGCGCACTAACTAAAAATCGATTTTTCGCGAAAAAAAAAACCCGAACCGAAAAAAAGCGACATTTTCCATGGCGGCCGAAAAACGAAAAACGACACGAACACAAAAAACAATGCACATCTCTAATTACACCCCCTTGTTTAATGTAAACCAGCATGATGTGATACTAATCTTGAATGCCGATATAGAAAAATGCTTAAATAAATAATAAATAAAATAAATATATCTTCCAATGACTGGTGGTCAGGAGGGCACCTACCTGGATGTTAGAGACACTATCTCTATTTGTGAGCACCATGGATTCATTCTACTATCACCATTTGTCTAAATAAAACACCTTGAAAGGCATCCAAAATCTCCCTACTCATTCTACAGTAAGGATATTGCAATCCACATCCAGCAGATTAAAATCTCCAACAAGCAACATTTCACCCTTCTTTCCCACCTTTTGGATGTTTTTGACCAAATCTCTCTCCAGTTCTTCTCTCTGATTCAAATCATCAGCATATTAGATCACTTTGCATCAGTCATGTATATAGTGAAATAACCACATCAAATACTGTAAGTTTTTTTTTCTTAGTATGGTTTTGTTTAGTTTTATGTTTTAGTCTTTATATATTTCAAGTCATTTTATTCACCTTGACGGTAACTTTAAAACAAGCACACGGGTGCCGATATATGTGCGTATGAACAAGCGCGCACACATACGCAGGAATTTTAAATCGTGCACGCTAATGTTAGTGTACGATTTAAAATATACCTATCGCATGTATGTGCGCTCCTAATGTTAAGCTGTTACTTGAGCAAATGTAATTTGCATATCTTCCTTAGGACTATGTCGGCTTTAACACACGCAGGAAAGAAGATTCTAAAACATACTCGTGTGAAGGACATTCCCAGTTTTACCCGTTAGTCCACAAGTTTGCCCAGTCAATGTCGAGGTCATCCAGACCCCTTTGATTCTTCAGCCTACATCCCTCCTAGTTTACCCAGAACCCCACACACAGTTGTTTTATGCCTTAAAAGACATTTCTGAAGACTTAACACTTCATCATGAGCAGAAGTAAATGTACGCAGCTAACTGCCCATCAGATTTATGCACATAAATGTTGGACCCCACCCTGGAATATTCATGCGTAATTTGCGGCTTGTAAAATACGCATTGCTCATGTGCGGCCCAGATACTCGCGTATGTGGTCCTTTTAACACAAGTAGAGCTTTTAAAATTCACCTCTTTGTATCTAGATTTGTGTCTATGCTTTTGACAGGACTTGATCTGGTAAATATCTCTGGCCTTCTCTACTGTGCTTAGGGAGTGAGGTTAAGTTCCTCTTGGAAAGGGATAATAATACAGAAAAGTTATAGTCACTTTTTTTCTGGACTGCTTTCTTTTTCTTCTCTCTGTCAGGTGCAGTCATTGGAGAAGAAAGCATGTAGCCAACTGCATTCCATCTCCTTTTAAGTCTCTCCTATCTGCTTTAGCACCCTTATAACCTTCTCTTTGCAATAAGTCCCTAATGGCACCTACTCTCTCTCTCCGTTGGGCTTCTTTTGAAAAGCAGTGCCTCCTCTTTCTTCTAAGTTATGGCAACACTGATTCCCATTAGGTGCTTCAAACCTGTCAGAAACAAATGCCAAAACTAAGAGTGGAAACATTAAAGAAGAAGAAGGGTTTGGTTTTTTTTTACATTTTTTCGATAAGATAAATGGCTTTCCAATGGCTTCTGAAACTCCTCTGGTGGAATGTTGGTCATTGAAGAAGAAAGCAATGCCACCCACAACGCTATCCATGACAGGACTTGCAATCGCCTCATACCGTATTTCCTTCTACTCTGTAATCGCCAAACAGCTTGTCTACATGCTTGTTAACAAAATCACATAATCTAATTTGGACACTGCTCAACAATAACCATCACAGATGCTTCAAGTATTTATTTTAGTTCTCCAAACACACACTGCTTCAGACAATTATTTAAGGGTGACTCCTGATACAGCAGTATGCCTTGCTTTTTAGCTTCTGTTCTCGTCTTAAAAGTACTGCTATGCACCTTCTGTTTCACAAACAAAATAATAGCACAAGTGGGAAAAGACAGATGATTTCAGGAAGATATATGAAGACTGGTGTCAAGAAACTTATGACAAACATATCTTTTGTTCCCTAAAAATAAAAAGGAAAGAAGCCTTAAATAAAGTCTCAGCAAGCATCATCTGCTTTAGTGAAAAAGGCATTTAAAGTAAGACTCTATAACCAACTGTTCTCATCATAGTAAGCACACCATTATTTTTTAATTAGTATGCAACTTTCATCCAAAGCGCTGTGCATTGTTTCTAATAACAGATGCGTACATTAAAGGGTCAGTTTTCTTTGTGCTTTAACTAGGCTGTTTTTCAAGGAACATTTTGGCAAGCCAGATTGTATAACCAGTGTTGAAATTTAGTGTTGACACTATTATTAGCATCCTTTCTCTTGAATAACATGCCCTGGCATCTTTAAAATCTAAAGAGGAGGCCGGATGGGCCTCAGTTTGTAGCCAAGTATTATTCTATCTAACCAATGTTCCCTTACAGCCATTCTTATAATAGGGGTGGCATGCTGAGGTTCTCTGCTACCATTAGTGAGCGGAACATTTCACTGGTCACAGATGATGTGCATCTTTGTTTTTCAGCTGCTAATGAAGTATTGACTTGGTGGTTGTAACTGCTCCTACTCCACTTTGTATCACTCCTCAATGTACACTTGATTTTGATTAGGCATTGTATTTATTTATTTTTTTATATTGCACCTTCATGAGCAAAGACTTGAATTAGCAGTAGAATTTCAGTTTTCTTTTCTGAGAAGGTGATTTATTTACACTGCAGTAGTTTTTTTTTTCTAGTGATTTAGGGTTTGCAAACTGAATCACAGTAGCTCATTTTAGGAATACCTCAAGGAGACATCATCTGGGAAAATTATTCCCTTCAGGTATGTTTGCATCTCAGAGTTGCTTTGATTTGTATTTCAGAGGCCTATATTAATGGGATTTCCCTCACTAGAAAAGAACAGTCTGCCCCTTTATCATATGTTTGATGACACCAGCAGCTGTGGATGGTGCATTTAAATTCTGTATATCATTGGCAGTTTCAGTCACAGCCTCAGCACAGTCTCCTGCCATGCAGAAGTGCAACAAGAAGACTGTTGTCCATTAATGTGGTTGCAAGATATTGAGAATGTCAGACTTTAGTGTGAAGAGTCCAACAATATAAATTTCAAAAGACTCAAAGATAACTGATTCTTTTACTAAATTTTTATATAATTTTATCTGCTAGCTCGGGGTGGAGTCAGCGGAGGAGGAGTCGGGACGGCACCAGGGCCGACAATGCGAAGATTTCCCAGACAGCGAAAAGTACACATGCTTTTTGCTGTCATATTTGCACTGAATAACTACACCTTTTATGGTGTAGTTATTTGGTGCGACGCCAGCAGCGATGGCACCGCTGCAGTGCCATAGCTGCCGGCTAGCGCAGGACCGCCCCCCCCCCCTGTTTTGCCCTCCCCCACCCCCTGTTACCGCGGGATTCACTATGCCTTGCGGCATTAGTGAATCTAGCCCTTAATGTCCACAAATCCAAAACAGTGGCAAAACTAAAATTCAGAATCAACTTATCTGTGCTGTATGGTTATGCTTGAGCCCCGACACAGCACCGT
Source organism: Rhinatrema bivittatum (assembly GCF_901001135.1). NCBI lineage: Eukaryota > Metazoa > Chordata > Amphibia > Gymnophiona > Rhinatrematidae > Rhinatrema > Rhinatrema bivittatum. The sequence continues at coordinate 175,929,461 of NC_042620.1, read as the reverse complement.
ATTTCAAGTCCCGTTCTGTAAAATCCACCAAACTTTTTTGAGTATATGAATTCAGTTTTAAGTGTGCATTTTTTATACATATGCTTTTGTAATAAAGATTAAAATGTATTCTCATTGTTAGTATAGCTGTCTGATATCTCTTTGTACTATATATTATACACACTTTAAAGATGGGTGGAACAGGAAGTGATGTGCATTGTTATTGGTGATATGAATGACAAATAACAATTTCAAATAACATGAAAAATGAAAAAAAAATATTTTTAAAAATAGCAATTCTCTACATTTTGTACTACACATAATATAAACAATTAAAAGGTAAGTAATGATTCAAAGGAGCGAGTTCTACTCTGTTCATTTTGAGGTAGATTCTATAAGCCTTGTGTGCAAAAACAGCCACCTACATGAATTTAAAAAAGAGAGGGAGAGAGCCTCAGTATATGGACATTGTAAGGGGGCACTTAGAATCGGGGTGAGTTTTCGGGAGGGGGTTGGAGTTAGGGGGGTGTTGTTATAGACACATTCAGAGGCATTCCTTGTAAAAATTGACATCAGTAAAGAATTTTAGACCTTATAAGTGATGAAAATTCTAACAAGAGGAGTTGATTTGTGTTACGATCCCTCCTGTGGCTGACCCTCAGGAGGCATCTTACCTTTTCCCTTGGAGGCCGCTCTGAAGCCAGGGCCTCGCTTGAGCAAGTGTCCAGGATTTGCTCCAGGGTCTGGGAGGTCTCATTGTTCCAGGGGCCTGCCTGAGGCTGCTTGTGTTTGTTTGGACTTCCTGGTTCCAGCCACGCCCTTCTCCTAAGGGGCGAGCCCGTGGCTCCTCTCCACAGTTATAGGGCCAGCGAGGGGCGGACCATCTAGACTCCTCCCAGGGAGTTGCCTGTTTCTGGACTATAAAAGCCTTGCTTCTGCATTCATACTTCACCTTGCATGGAGTTACAAGACTCTGGTTGTCTTTGCTGCTAGTGCTCCATCTGGCCTCTGGATCCCCTTCAGCTTGTGTCTGTGTCTAGCATGCCCTGATGTTCCATAGTGTTTGTTCCTGCCCTTGATGTTTTTAACTCTGCTTTTGGCTGCCAGGAGTGCAGCAACCTACCTTTGACTGCCAGGAGTGCAGTACATTCCCCGGACTGCGTATTGCAGCATTGTCTTTCCTGCTCTGCTTCCGCTCCTGCGGTTGTGGGACAGGGTGGTCCATGACCAGTCCAGCCGTGCTGGCTGTGTAGGGCGCCTTGAGGGACGGCGCCACCGTCACCCTTCCTGTTGTGTCAGAGTCTATGTCCATGGTATCCTGCTTCAGCGTCTGTCTACGTCTATGGTTCCCCAGTCTTCGTCTTCGGCTTTGGACCTTCGTCTGCCCACGCCCCGCATCCGGCCTGCCGCCTCATGCCATCCCAGCGGCAGGTCTGAAAGGGCCGGGAACGGTCAGAGGACCGTTCATCTCCAACATTCCACATGTTGGTTCCCGAGGCATGCAGGTCCGGCTGGGGGTCGGGTCCACGCTCACCTACCCTTGGTGCGGGGTCGTGCCAGGGGCCCATGGGCACACTAAAACCCTGGCGGGGATCGCTCCGCAGCGCCCCCGCTTGGTAACAATTTGTACACTGCAGTCTCTGTTAGTTGCATTGTACAAATCAACTCATTTTCATCACTTATAAGGTAAACTAGTGTGCATGAAGAGTATTTTATAACCTACGCATATACTTTATAAAGTAGTGCGTATCTTTGGGTGCACGCACGGCCCTTTTAAAATCTACCTGTAAGCCCATAAGGGTCCATGGTATTCAAATTAAAGATCCAGTATTGTTCCCTTTTATTCAGGATCACAGTAAATTCACCCCCTCTTGCAGGCCTCATAATCTGTTCTAATATGGTCCATCGTAAATCCTGAAATGAATGTTGCTGTTCAATGCAATGAGATATTAATGGGGCAGAAAGTGTTGATGTATTAAGCCAACTTTTGTGTTCTACTAATCTGATTCAGGCCGCATGCGAAGTGTGTCCGATGTAAATCAGTTGACATGGACATTGTATCAGATGTATAGTACAACATATAAAGACTGTTATTTTTAAAAATAAAGGGGTGTTTTTTTCATTTTTCACGTTCACATTGCTATATGTCATTTGTATCGCCAATAACAATGCACATCAATTCTGGTTCTGTCCAGCTTTAAAGTGCAGATATTTATATTTATATATATATATATATATATATATATATATATATAGACATTATATATATATATATATATATATATATATATATATTCATTCATTTAGAATCCCCAATTCAAATAATGTATTAAATATTACTAAATCCCTAGAATCCCCAGTTCAAATAATATATCAAATATTACTAAATATATAAACAAGAACAAATTCTCTGCAAAAATACTAACTGCCTGTTCTCTGGCAGTACTCTGTCAGGTCACTGTGATCCGTTCTTAGCTGTGAAAGGAGTCACAGCATCTTCTTGACCTCCCTAGTCAGGGGAAACATCTTCCTTAGGCAGGCACAGGACCCACAAAAGCAAAAATCTCTGAAAACAAAATAATTTCTCTCAAATCTCATTCCAACTCTTCCACTTCTCCAAAACAAACCCTTCCAGATAGTGGGGTACTGGCACAGGATGGGGTCTCATCTGTTGGATCAGCTCAACACTCCAAATCTCCAAAGAAAATGACACTTCCTCAGTATCAAGCTATGGGGCCCAATGATGAAAAAAACTCCGGAAGATACCAAAAGCCAACTCAGAATGCGCACAAACAATTTTATTGTGCACTGCTGACCAATCCAAACATGCCTCTGTAGGGATGCTCTACAAACTACAAAATCCTAGCCTAGGAATTCTAGGTAGGGACCAACTGGAATAGTGGAGACCTAGGGGTCTCTACAATAGTTTATGCTTTGATTTTATCAAAGATAAACAGCTATAATTCAATCTTAACAGGACCACCACTAGTGAGATTGCAGAGATTTCAATTATTACAAAACATAGCTGCATAGTTGCATATTGGAACCCTGCAGAAGGAACTCTTAATCCCAGTTTTGAAAGGCCTAGATTGACTCCCAATAAAATTTAGATCCCAGTTTAAGATATCGACATGTGCATTCAAGATGCTAAATCAACTGGATCCAATTTATCTGGAAGAAAGGTTGACACAGAGGAAGCATAACTTTCAAACAAACATGCACGGTGGCATATATGCGCATATATAGTTTCAAGCAAGTATTTTATAATCAACGCGTATAACAGGCGCATATTTTATATGTGTATCTCAACCCCTGCAACATTTGCGCATATGTAGGCTAATGCGCAAATACATGCAATGCATTGATACCACATATATCAATGCATTGAATGCATGTACGTTTCCTATTTTTAAAATATATGCGTGCATATTTTGTATGCAAAAGTAAAGTAGAACTTACCTACATAAGTCCCAATTTATGCGCGTAAGTCGGCCAACTATAAAACATGCTCACCATGTTTGCCTAGTCCTTTTCCTGGTCATCAAAACCTTCCTGATTCTCCAGCCTGAACTCCCACCAGTCCACCCTGACCTCCCACCCAGTCTAATATCTCTTTCACCAGATAGCTAGCAGGTGTAAAAATATGGGAGTTAGTTGCCCAATGTATGCATGTCTCTTTTAAAATAGCAACTTATATGAGTAAATGTTGGCCCCACCCCAGAATGCCCCCAGATTGTCTCTATTTTACGTGTATTTATTTATTTATTTGTGTATTTTTTATATACCGCGGCACGTTCGGAACATCACCTTGGTTTACATGTAACAGTAATGCAGCAACAGGCTTTACAAGTAACACATAAGGGAAATAATGTAGCAACAGGCATTACACAGTAAATAAATATGGTAACAAGAGAACTAACCGATGGAATTATTTACAGTAAAGAAAATGGGGAGTGGCAATATGATGGAGGGGGGGTATGATATATGTATATCTGTATGCATGCAAAGGAAAATACTAGCGTATTTTATACTTTTATAGAATATGAAATATTCGAGTAGAGATTACTTACTCACATATATGATGATTTTTGCATGCAAAAAGTTTTGAATATCCACCCCTCTGTTACTATTGAAACCCTTTGATTATCATAAGGAAATTATCTGAAAATACCAACTCTAAAAATATAAAATAGGAGTGTACAAGAGGGCATTCTCATTAGTGGTTCTATCCTGGTGAAATATACTACCATCAGAAATACATCAGATTATGGATTTATATCAATTTTGAAAGACTATAGTTTGTAGAGGCATTTGGGGAATGAATAAAATCTCTATTTTTGGTATGCAGATTAACAGAGGAACTAGATATTTATAGAGTCATACTGAGAGTATGATGTATATGGAGCTTTTTAAGAGTTTTATGGCATTATTTGATTCAGATTTAAAGTAGGATTGGAAATAGACATGACCCTCTCTTTGTTGGGTGTCCTGAATACAGGGGTACACAGTGTCCTGGGTCCAAAATCTCCCTCTCTCTCTCTCTTTCCTCACAGTCCACAGGCCCCAGGTGCTAGGGTCCTTTCCAGTGGAGGGGGGGAGGGGGCAGGGGTAAAGCTCAAAGGCCCTAGGCAAACCAGGGGGGAAATCATAGTCTCTCAATCCTTTTCTCTCCGATGCACTCGCTGTAATGGCTCCTTGGGCTCATTATCATTATGGCCCTTGTGAACTCCTTGTTAGCTGCTAGTGAGGTATAGGTTAGGAAAGTGGGGAGGTGCCATTCAGTACAGTCCCTCCTTTTGAGGGAGCTGGGATGGCCGTTCCCCTAGATAGGGTGTATAAGCAGCTCTCTCCTGAGAATCTGGAGGCAGTGCTTTAAGTTTGATTTAGGTAACAATTCAGGAATGTTTTTCCGAATTGAATTTTTGGCCTGCTTGGAGGATTTAGGTAAATCCTGCCTAGGGATCCTGAGTAAGGTCGGGAGGCTGCACTACCAGTCCACTAACTGGCTAGCTGAGCTTGCCTACGGGTTGTTTTGCCAGGTTTTTGCATATTTTTGTAGTAGGAAGCCTTGAGAGACCACTGGGTGTTGCCTGGGTTAAGGGCACTGGGGAGCCCAGTGTAAGGAAGACCTGCCCGTCTGCAACCTTTTCAGGAGGTGACCTGATTCAAGACTTTCTGGTGTTTTGGACTCAGTTCAGGGAAAAGGACTTTGTTATAAGAACCAGGTGGAAGATTTCTGCTGCACTTTCCTGCCTGAAGAGGAACACTGAGAACTGCGAGTTCCTGAGAGGATCCCTTCCATCAGGGGATTCGAAGAAAGGGTGAGAGAAACATTTTCTAACTGTGGGTGATATCAGCCTGGAACCTACTGAGGACATCCATTTGGAGTCTTCACCCCCCTGGGGAAAGAGGAACTGAGACTCTCTGTGCAGAGACTGTGTTTTACATTTTTCTTACCAGTGTTGGAGGGTTTTTTTCCTGCCCAAACAAGTATACCCTGCCCACCTGGAGCCTCATTAAATCCAAGTCCTTGAAGGTGAGTGTCTCCTGGCCCTGGTGGTAGACACTCATGCACAGATTGGGGGAAAAGATTGTAACCAAAGGGCAACTGTGGTGCTGAGGATTGTGTTAATCTGACTTACCATCAGTAAAGTATTTTATTTTGGATACTAACCCAAAGCCTCTGGTGTTCTGTTGGCATGTACAGTACCCACAGTGAGAAAAGAGAACATACCTCCCCCAGAGAAAAGAAATCTAATTGCACCCCGTCACTCTGAGCTCAGGAAGAAAGATCCTTCCCCACCATCAACAAAGGGGCGGTTTGGAATCCTTTTCTCAATTGGAGTTTCATCAGACAGTCTGTGTGGGACATTTCTTGCTGCAGTGTGAGTTATTGCCTGCTTAAAGATTTCTTCTTTGAATTCGGACGCCAATGGGAGGATTGCCTTTTAAAGGCATGGCGTACATAGGCCTTTTAAAATCTACCAGTTTGTTTTTTTGTCTGGAGCCTGGTCCTGCCTTAGGAGGATTTTCCCCCTGCCTGGCGATGATCAGGAGAAGGTGCTGTGATTCTCTGTCTGCGACCCAAGGAGGGACAGCTGTGTCTTGCTAGAGAAGAAGAGAGAAGTCTTTTTGGAGAAGTGTTTTGTTCTTGTTTAGTTGGGTGGAATTTTTGCCACCAGTTCCTGCCTGTGAGAAGGAGATTGATTTCAATTTTTTTGTATTTTGGGGATTTCTAAGTGAAACATCAGAGAAAGAGATGGGGGATCCCAGTCCCCCATCCCAGTAGTGTGTCCTTTTTGAGAGTACAAGATGCCCCTAAAGTAAGTGTAACCCTTTGTCGGGGTTTGCTGTTTCCCCTAGAGCCATAGTTGATAATTGCTAGCAAGCAAACCCACATTGAATTATTTCATAAATTATTTCCTTCATAGTGTGCTATCAAAATTACTGCGGTTTTGTACGGGGATGGTGCAGCCTGGGCAAGGTACAATAAGCTGAAAGCTCTCCTTCCCAAAAAGTAGCTCTATCTGATTAGGTCACTTTTCTCTCTCATTCAGCCACCCAATTCAAAACATTTCCTGCATTCTTGCTACATTAACACAACAATGGCAGACACTTCATTAAGTCCAATAATTAATTTTCCAATATAATTCTCATAATGTGCATGTAGTAGCCAGAAGGGATCTTAAGGAAAAAAAAACATCGTGATTCCTTTACTTCCATGTATGCCTAATGAAACTTGGCATTTATGTTAACAGCGTATAACCTTTAAACATTAGGGAGTAAGTTGGGAACCTTTCTCAATATCTTTAAGGGCCTCAGATCTTTTAGGAATAGAAAAATGAGACAAGAAGATGGTTTTTGCTCTGCCATCCAGAGACAATGATAGTTTGCAGATCCTACTTTTCACTTTGAAAAGGAAGCTCCTGCATTTACCAGTCTCTTATAGGTGACACTTCTAGTCCTCACCTCCCTGTCCTTCCTCTTTTTGTGAGCAATCAATTCCTGGTCTTGTGGATAATATAGATCAGTGGTTCCCAAACCTGCCCCGGAGGACCCCCAGCCAGTCAGGTTTTCAGGATATCTGCAATGAATATGCATGAGGGAGATTTGTATGCACTGCCTCCACTGCATGCAAATTTATCCCCCAGGACAGATTTGGGAAGCCTTGTTGTCTTCTCAACTGCTTCCATGAAATTAGCAAACTGAGGGCCTCATTTTCCAATTTCGCATTGGTAACGCAGTAAGGGGCGTTTCCCATGCAAATGAGGCTTATTTCGTGTAGGGGAAAATGTTGCGTGCCGCGATGTTTTCGCCATTCGCGAATACATTTGCGCACATCACGAAGTTTTCCCGGTGCGCGATAGACACTCTACCTGGGCAACAACAAGCTAGGTGGAGAGAACATTGTCCAAATCTCATCTTGGAGTGAGTTTCCCCACTCCGAAGGCCATCAAATCTTCACAAGAGACCACTGTTCTGTTCGTACGTCTCATGTTGAATGTGAAAGTGGCCCCCAACCCCCTACACTCATTAGGGATGTGAATCGTTTTCCATATCGTCTTAACGATAGA